>NC_050448.1:41933639-42248639 GCF_903995425.1 Onychomys torridus | reverse complement strand
TGGTAGAAGTCTCCTCTCATAACTCTTGTATTCTTCATGCCTATAAGACGATGACTAGGTAGACAATGGAAGGTGCACCTCCACTGAATCTGTAGCGTGGCCTCCTTGGACCAAGGCTGTAGCAGCCTCTGTGAGCTTGGGAAGCTGAACTTGTGAGTTCAGATGGCCTTACAGTTTTACACTCTAGAGCCTATGCTCTAGACAGGCCTGGACATTTTCCTACCGTCCAATACAAAGTGCTTGGCTCTCTTTAATGGCAGAGGTTGGAGGACAACCTTTGGAAACAGTTCTCCTCTGCTACCTTGTGGGATCCGGGGATTGAACATGGGTCTTCCAGGCCTGCACTCAAGGACCTCTGCCTGCCGAGACTTGTTGATGGCTCAGAACTTTCTATCCTGGATCTGGGCATCCCAATAAACTTAGACAACTATGGTTCTCTCCTGGAGTCTGGACCTTCAGTGTTTACCAAAGGTCCATGGTTGATGATGTTGTGAGGTGGTGGACTTTAAGAGGTCAGGCCTAACAAAAAATTCCTTTTTTTTTCATTATTTATTTATTTGAGATAGAGTCTTACTGTTTGCTTACTTCCAGCCGGCTGGCCTGGATCACACTTTGTGGACCAGGATGGCCTTGAACTCACAGAGATCCATTTGTTCTGCCTTCGGAGTGCTAGGACTGAAGGCTTATCCTAGCCAGGAAATGAATATTTTTGGTCTATCAGGAACTTCTGTGATGTAGCACTTTTGGCTCCAAACCATGTGCCTCTTTATAGTTGATTAGCTCAGGTACAATTATGGAAAGCTAACCAATGAGTGACCAGTTACCCCAGTTTCTAGCCAATAGGCTTGATAAAAGCCTCAGCCCACCTTATGCAAAACAGTGGGTCAGTCTTGCTGAGCCTGTGTCCATGATGTGCAGACCTCTGAACCGGAATAAATCTTTGTTTTTTATCCTAACTTCATCTGTGATTTCTTGATTTGTACTGGCTGCCTTAGCTTTTTTCTCAGATGTCATGTTTTCTTACCTGTAGCTGGAGACCTCCCCCTCCACAAGCCCTGTTAGTCCGACAGCCCACTTATAAAATAAACACAGAGACGCTTATATTACTTAAACTGGCCATTAGCTCAGGCCTACCATTGTCTAGCTCTTACTCTTATATTCAGCCCATTTCGATTAATCTATACTTTGCCATATGGCTTGTGGATTACTGGTACCTTACATCTTCCTTGTCCTGGTGGCCTCTCACAGTGTCCCCTTCTCCCTTCCTGTTTCCTCAATTCTCCTCTCTGTTAGTCCCACCTATACTTCCTGCCTGGCAACTGGCCAGTCAGTGTTTTATTTATACATAGTGATATCCACAGCACTTACCCTGATCCTCAAGAAGGAAACAACCTAACACCTAGTTTCAGACCTCTATCCCCTAAACTAGGATCATGTGTAACAGGGCCCCAGACTTCAGTAGGCCTTGAGATCTTAGCACAACTGACTCCATGGTAGAAGTACCATCCAGACTGTAAAACTCAGCATGTAGACAGAGCTACCTGCCAAAACTAAAACAGACCTAATCCACCAAAGTCCATAGTTCTGGGGAAGTCTCTAAATGTACTAACTTTGCTTTTCAGCTTCTGTAGTTCTGCTTATGGCTAACTGTGCTTGTTAACTGAAGAATGTCAATACAGGACAGGGTTTTGTGCTTAAAAGGTCACTCCAGGGAAGGCTCAGGGCTACAGTGGGATCCTGAACACCAGTGTAGTTACTGGTCCTATTGGCCCAGGTCCAAGCAATCTTCTTTGGTGAATATCCCTTCAATACATGCATATTTGTTGTTTCAGTGTGTTGCAGCCTGAGGATTCAAGTACACAGCACCATGGCCAAGAGGATCATTTCCTAGGAGTCAGAGGTGCGTATCTCCAAGTGTTCATCTTTCTCCATTTCAGACACTATATTTGTCACCCTTATAGGAATGCCTTGGTTTATAGGTATCAGTTTGCCATCTAGTGGCATAAACTGAAAAATGCAAGCAATTCTTTTGCTCTCCTCTCCCCTCCCCTCCCCTCTCCTCCCCTCCCCTCCCCTCTCCTCCCCTCCCCTCCCCTCTCCTCTCCTCTCCCCTCCTCTTCCCTCCCCTCTCCTCTCCTCTCCCCTCTCCTCTTCCCCTCCCCTCCTCTCCCCTCTCCTTTTCTTTCCTCCTCTCCTCCTACCTTCTCTCTCTTCCCTTTGAAGATAAATTTCTCTATTATGTAATACTGTCTGTTCTGGAACTTGCTCTGGAGACTAAACTGGCCTTGAACTCACAGAGATCGGCTTGCCTCTGCCTCCACAGTGCTGAGATTAAAAACTTCCACTACTGTGCTTGGCTTTTTTGAGCAGTCTTTTCTTACTCCTTAAGAATGGTAGACATAAAAGTCTCAGTGTACCAGGCTCTGCTGACTCCTCATGGGAGACCTTGCCTTGGAGGAGGTGGGAATGGGGGATAGGTTGGGTGGGAAGAATGGGGTGTGGCAGGAGGGAGGTAGGGAGAATCTGTGGTTGATATGTAAAATGAATAGAAAAATCTCTTAATAAAAATATGAAAAGAAAAAAAAACCTCATGATTGGATTTCCCCTAAATACCTGTACTATTAGCACAGGATTCTTCAAATACTTTTCCTAAGTTTTCTAAGTTTCAGAAGACAGGTAAAAGTAAATCATTAATTTTTTAAGTCAGAGGGCTCACATTTTTTGTTATCATCATTGTGGGTGTATTGAGATTTGTGTGTGTGTGTGTGTGTGTGTGTGTGTGTGTGTGTGTGTGTGTGTTATGCATGACATGGAGTGCCTGTGAATCGAGAAGGCAACTTTGTGGAGTCAGTTTTTCCCACTGTTCCTCTCACCTGTATATGCTTTCTGGTAATTAAATTCAGGTTGTCAGGTTTGCCGGGCATCTAAGTGCTTCTACCTCTGATGTCATCTAGCTGGTCCTGTTTTTTTCATTTGTTTGTGTCTTGCATTGCATACACATTTCTAAGTGTGTAGAGCAGCTTGCCTTCCAAACACCTATACTAGGACTACAATCTCTTTCCCTTCCTCCCTCCCATCCTTCCTCCTCATTCTCTCTCCAGGGCAATGCCATAAGATGGAGATTTTATTCTACTTATAGACACAAAGAAACTAAACTAGAGCAACCAGTTTCAAGTCACACATCCAAAGAAATTTCCAAAGCTAAGGTAATAGTGCTTGCCTAAGTACTGGCCGCCGGAGCTGCCACTCATTGATCTTGGGATTAGCTGCTGCAACTTAAATGACTGTGGAGCAAGTTATCATAGGAAAATGTTTGGTGGTGCAGATCTCTGTGAGTTCTCCAAAGCTACAGAGAGAAACCTTGCCTCACAAAAAAAAAAAAAAAAAAAAAAAAAAAAAAAAAAAAAAAAAAAGGTAATGTTTGGTCTTAAATGTCCCTGGTCTGAGTGGAAGTCTTGTCCTAAAACATAGGTCATTGGGGGGTGGGGTGGGGAGCCAATTGCCTTTTATGCTTCTTGTCATTAAAACACTCCCATGACAAATAATGATCACTTGATGTTACATTTTCCTGTATTCAAATGAAATGATTCTAAGGCCCCAATAAAATTACGTTGCTCACTTCTTACACTAAAATAAAATTTGGAATAATCACCTCTAGGACAAGAGCAGAATAGTGAAAAGAGATATTTAAGTTTGTGATTATTTTGAATATAAGCCTCTCCACCCCCATTGGTTAATATGTGCAGAGATAAGTCACCTCCTCCAAGGAGTCACCAAACAACTCTTATGGGGTGAAGGGGGCTTTCCTTAATTAAAAATATAAGGTATATCACTGAGGTGTTTGGGAATAATTCTAGAAGAGCCTGAGTGAAATGAATTGAGGGAAGGCAGGCAGCCTTTCATCTTCAGAACTCATTGGGGTTTGAATAAGGAATGCCCCCCCCCCCAGCACCACCTGGTGATGTGAGTTTTGGAGGAAAGGGCAATCGTAAGAGGCGGGTACACCTAGAGGGGTCCTGTCTCTTCTCTCTGTGTGCCTCCTGCCTGTGGTGCAGTAGGTGGCCCATGCAGACCGCATGGTCCCACTTTTATTGTGTCTCATAGGCACAGAGTCAATGGAGCTGAGAACTGTGGATGAAACCACACATAACCCATTCTTTCCTTCAGTTGTTCATGAGGTATGTTGTGAAACAAAGAGAGGCCTCACTATGGCACTGCACTCTTCCTTCTGAGGCAAGTTCATATTTTATTCAACTATAGTCCACAGCCACAGGAAATGCGTATAAATCTGCTTAGTCAGAAGGCAAAAAGCTTAGCAGTATTCAGAATCTGACTCCAAACAAGCAAACACCACACCCAGCTCATTTCTCTAAGACATCCTTTCATTCACCAGCAAGGCCTCATAAGCAAGGAAGCTGATCATTTCTTCCCATTCCTATTGGAGGATTTATTAAGGCAACTCCACATAGTTAAAAGGGAGGTTTATTAGGGGGTTTTACTTACAAGAAGTAAAGGGACAGGTTACAGGATCCTAGAGAGGTGATGTGCAGTCCAGCAATGTTCTCCAGAGAACTCTGCTTGGTCTACATCCAGCATCTAGGATTACCAAGGACAAAGAGAGAGCTGGCACATCTGGATCTCTAGTCTTAAGGGCTCTCATCTCAGTCCCGAATCAGGGGCTGGTCATAGATAGGTGTGACAGTTACTGGAAGCCTCACTGGGGGTAGTACTTCCAGGTCAAAGATGGAACAACTACCCACTACACATTCCCCTCCTTCTGCTCCCTCCTTTCTTCCCTCTCTCTTTCCCTGCCTTCTTTCCCTTCTTTAAATCCTTGTATTTCTTCCCTTTTCTCTCTTCCTCTCTTCCATTTTCTCTTTCTCCTCTTCTTCCTTCTTCTCCTTCTGACAGGTGTTTTTTTTAAGTAGTCCAGGCTGGTCTCAAATCCATCACCATCTTGCCTCAGCCTCAAGGTGCTGGGATTACAGATATGGCCATCATGCCCAGTGGCCAAATTGGGCCCTTTTAAATGATGGATCTGCCCTGTCTGCATTAGACCTGTACAGGAAGACTGGATTTTGGACTTTGGAGAAGGTGGTTAATTTAAATTATTTTAATTGGATTTTAACCCTAGGATCTGAATGTATTAAAGGTTAATGCCCCAATGGTAAAAGTGTAAACTGTTGTAGCTACTACAGAAACCAATATGACACTTCTAAAAGCTAAAATAGAACTATCTTATGACTCAGCAACATCAGTCATGGACCTGTACCCAAAGGTCTCCGTATTGTCCTACAGTGATGCATGAACACCCAAATTCATTGCTGCTCTAGTCACAATAGTTAGGAACTGAGATTAACTTAGATGCCTGACAACTGATGACTGGATAGTGAAGATGTAGTACATACATACAGTGGAATTTTATTCAGTTGTAGAGAAAAATTAAATTTGCAGAATAATGGATAAAACTAAAAATATACTCAATGAGGTAACCCAGGCACAAAAAGCAAATGCCATCTTTTGTTTCTCATATGAATCCTAGTTTCAAGAATTTAGACTATGTATTGAAGAGCATCTATAGAGACCAAAAGAAGGAAAACACACATACATGGTATTCTGTATGACAAATGTGTTGCTCTGATTGGTTAAAATAAATAAAGTGCTGATTGGCCAGTAGCCAGGCAGGAAGGATAGGGTAGGCGGGACAAGGAAGAAGAGAATGCTGGGAACAGGAAGGCTGAGGGGAGGGATACTGCCAGCTGCTGCCATGACAAGATGTAAGGTACTGGTAAGCCACAAGCCATGAGGCAAAGTATAGATTAGTAGAAATGGGCTAAATATAAGAGTAAGAGCTAGACAATGGTAGGCCTGAGCTAATGGCCAAGCAGTTTAAATAATATAAATATCCATATGATTATTTTACACGTGGGTTGTGGGACCGCGGGGGTTTGGTGGCACCTGGAGAGAAGCTCTCCAACTACAAATGGAGCCCAACATGGGGCAAGAGTTTACACCTAAAACCTGAGAAAAAAGATTCTAAAACGGAGCTAAAAACAGCTTTCTAGTTGTCTCTCTCAAGTTAGTGGCAGCCTGCCAGTTTGAGCTACTTTGGTGGGTTCCTGGTGTGTGCGTCTGACCTGCAGTGTGGCGGGAATGAGGCGTCTACAAGCGGCACTTTACTCTGCTGTGTGGTGGAGTTAGCATTTGCTAGTTTAAAAAAAAAGTTTCTGGGCTATGCACTGCTTTGATAAAACTGCTTCTGATAGTTGATGGTACACATGGCTCCAGACCCAGAGCTGTTGGTAAACTGTACCACCGCCATGTTGGGAAGCTGAGGTGGCCGGAGCCAACAGCCACAGCAGCATTTCAGTCTTACAAAGATGGATATTACACAGAGAATCTGGTTTATGTTGTCTTTGGGATTTTTAACTACAAAAAAAGATTTGATCATAAAAGCTGTTAAGTTTAAGAAATATGTAAATTTTAAAGGTACCTTGACTTCAAAATTTGGATATAAGGATATGTTGCTTTAGAAAAGAGTCTGCTTTTGTTTCCACAGAAAGCCAGAGGCTGTGGATTTGTTCCAGATTAAGATACATCAGGTTTGATCAGCCAAGACCACCTGAAAGGTTTCCGATGACACCATGGCCCAGATGATCCAACATCCAGAATGGTTTCAAGGCAAGTGGCTCAGAGGTTCACCCTCACAGGATACTCCATAATCCTAAAATTTTCTTTATGTCCCCATAAGATACAGCAACCTCCTCTAGCAGGAAGTAGTAAGAGAAACTATGCCCAATTTCCCAAAATTATCAAGCTGGTTTTGGGGATGGAATTGGCTCACTCCTTCTCTAAACCCAGACATATTGCTAAAAAAAAAAAAAGGGCATATGATATAGATATAATAGGATGAAAGGATAGATTAATGAACTTACTTTTAAAGAACAACAACTTGTTTAAAATGTCTTACATTGGTATAGATTTTAGTCTATTGATACAAACTTAATTACAAACAAAATTAATTTTGTTATACTGTATATATATTTCTACTCTCATTTGAGGTATTATGTTTATGCAACTCATTTAGATTGTAATGGATAATTAAGAAATACAGATCAATTAGTCTTCTATGATAGTTAAACTTATAGTCATGTTAAGTTTCCTAGGTATACATAGATATATTTCAGACAGGTAATCTTCAAATACTTCGAAGGTCTACAGAATATGGCATTTAAAATATTTTTAAAATTTAGACTTTCTGGACAGTGAGACATGTCTGCTCCTGGCAACACCGATTTACTTCAGAGAGGAGGATGGACATTGAAGACACTTTATATATCTTCACATTGGCAAAAATAGCCATTTGGACAAGAAACTGTTCTTGCCTGGACTGCTTGGTCAACTGGACATGCAGGACACATAGAAAGGTGACCACTAAACTTTGCTTGACAAAATGATCCTTCAGGTTTCTGCTTCACAGAGGAAACTGCCAGACATTCTACAGGACACTGAGAGAAGTGACCGAGAGACTCTAGCCCTGTGGGCTGAAGTTAAATGCCCCAACTTTACAAAGGAACATTAGGTGACTGTCCAGGCTGCCAGCTGTCTCTGTTTACTCTTGCAAGATTCCCAAAAAATGCTTACATCCTTCTCCCAGTTCTCAGGTAATATTATATCCTTCTGAGGCCTTTGATGTGGTTGCAGACTAGATAGTTATAATTTCCTCAGTTTTGATAAAAGATAAGTTAGATGTAAAACCTTAGACTCACAAATATAACATAGATAGGATATCTTCTTTAATATTGTAACTGTAATTCTTGCTTGATAATTGTTTTATTATCTGAAATTTTACTATATAAAAGTTAAAACCTTGCTTTTAAAAAAGAAAAGGGAAAGTGCTGTGGGATGTTCTATATGTCAAATGTGTTGTTCTGATTGGTTAAAATTAATAAAGTGCTGATTTGCCAGTAGCCAGGCAGGAAGGATAGATTAGGCGGGACAAGGAAGAGGAGAATACTGGGAACAGGAAGGCTGAGGGGTGGGAGACTGTCAGCCTCCGCCATGACAAGCCACAAGCCACGTGGCAAAGTATAGATTAATAGAAATGGGCTAAATATAAGAGTAAGAGCTAGACAATGGTAGGCCTGAGCTAATGGCCAAGCAGTTTAAATAATATAAGTGTCCATATGATTATTTTACATGTGGGTTGTGGGACCGCGGGGGTTTGGTGGCACCTGGAGAGAAGCTCTCCAACTACAGATGACTGGATAGTGAAGATGTGCTACATATATACAGTAGAATTTTATTCAGCTATAGAGAAAAATTAAATTTGCCGAAAAATGGATAAAACTAAAAATATACTCATTGAGGTAACCCAGGCACAGAAAGCAAATGCCATCTTTTGTTACTCATATGAATCCTAGTTTTAAGAATTTAGACTATGTGTTGAAGAGCATCTATAGAGACCAAAAGAAGGAAAACACACATACATGAACATACCACCACCATCACTACCACCACCATAACAGAAATTAATAAGCATTGGTCATTGATATCTCTCAATAACAACAGACTCAATTTCCCATTAAAAAGATACAGAGTAACAGAATGAATGAGAAAATAGGATCCACCCTTGTGCTGCATATAAGAAACACATCTCAACATCAAAGATAGACATCACCTCAGAGTAAAGGATTGGAAAAAATTTTCCAATCAAGTGTACCTCAGAAGCAGTCTAATATCTAATAAAATAGACTTCAAACAAAAGTTAACCAAAAGAGATGGGGAAGGACAAGGCATATTCATCAAAGGAAAAATCCACCAAGATGACATTTCAATTCTTAATATCTATGCTCCAAACACAAGGGCACCACGTTTATAAAAGAAAAATTACTAAAGCTTTAACCACACATTGACCCTCATACATTGATAGTGGGAGACTTCAATACCCCAGTCTCACTGATGGACAGGTCATCTAGACAAAAACTAAACTGACAAATACTGAAGCTAACAGATATTATAAACCAAATGGACCTAACTGATATCTACAGATTATTTCACCCAAACAAAAAAGAATATACCTTCTTCTCAGCACCTCACAGAGCTTTCTCTGAAATTGACTACATACTTGGTCACAAAGCAAGTCTCAAGATACAAAAGAAAACTGAAATTATCTCCTGAATCCTATCAGACCACCACAGATTAAGGATGAATTTCAACAAGAACAGAAACAACAGCAAGCCTACAAACTAATGGAAACTAAACAACTCTATTGAATGAAAAATGGGTCAAGACAAACAAAGAATGAAATGAAAGACTTCCTAGAATTCAATGCAAATGAATATACAACATACCTAAACTTTTGGGACACAATGAAAGTGGTGCTAAGAACAAAGTTCATAGCATGAAGTGCCTACATTAAAAAAACAAAACAAAACATGGAGGGATCTTATACCAACAAATTAACAGCATATATGAAAGCTGAACAAAAAGAAGCAAGCACAACCAAGAGGAGTAGATGGCAGGAAATAAACTCAGGACTGAAATCAATAAAATAGAAACAAAGAGAACAATATAAAGAATAAGTGAAACAAAGAGTTGTTTTTTTTTTTTGAGAACATCAATAAGATAGACAAACCATTATACAAACTAACTAAAAGATGCAGAAAGAATATACAACTTAACAAAATCAGAAATGAAAAGGAGGACATGACAGCAGACACCTAGGAAGTCCAAAGAATCATTAGGTGTTCCTTTAAAACTCTGTACTCTACAAATTGGAAAATGTAAAAGAAATGGATAATTTTCTTGATAGATACCACTTACCAAAGTTAAATCAAGATCAGATGAGTTAAATAGATATATTTAAACTTAATAATAAATTTGTAAAATAAAATTTAATAATAAATAAAATAAACCAATTTAAATGAACCCTAAGAAAATAGAAGTAGTTATTAAAAGTCTCCCAACCAAAAAACAAGCCCAGGACCAGTCAGTTTTAGTGCAGAATTGTACCAGAGTTGCAAGGAAGAGTTAAGGCTAATACTCTTCATATTATTCCACAGAATTGAAACAGAAGGAACATAATTCATTTTATGAGGCCACAGTTAACCTGATACACAAACCACATAAAGATTCAATGAAGAAAGAGAATTACAGACCAATTTCACTCATGAATATAGATGCAAAAATAATAAAATACTGCAAACTGAGTCTAAGAACACATCCAAAAGGTCATTCACCATGATCAAGTAGTCTTCATTCCAGAGATGCAGGGATGGTTCAACATGAAAATCATTCAATATAATCCACCATATAAACAAACTGAAGGAAAACAACTCCACATGATTATCTCATTAGATGCTGAAAAAGCCTTTGACAAAATCCAACACCCCTTCATGATAAAGGTCTTGGAGAAATTAGGAATACAAGGGACATACCTCAACATAATAAAGGCAATTCATAGCAAGCCCACAGCCAACATCAAATTAAATGCAGAGAAACTCAAAGCAATTCCACGAAAATCAGGAACAATACAAGGTTGTCCACTCTCTCCATATCTATTCAATATAGTACTTGACATTCTAGCTAGAGCAATCAGACAACTGAAGGAGATCAAGGGGGTACAAATTGGAAAGGAAGACGTCAAAGTATCATTTGCATATTATGCCTTAGAGAAGATGTTAAAGAAGTCCCATGATCCAGCTTTACTCCTTCACAGCCCGCCCGGTGTCCATCTATTCATACCCACGGAGGTAGCTACAGACCTTATTCTGAATGAAAGTCTCTCTATTGTGGTTTGGGCTTCTCTCAGTTATGGTATAGAAACAGTCTTTCCTATCCAGGGTTCCAGAGAGGGACACGTCTACCTCTACCACTAGAAACAGTCTTGTAGGTCTGAAAGAGTTAGCCCTATGATTCAGTCCCAACATAATTTAGGCACAGTCTAGAGCAAGTTCTGCACTTGGCAGGGAGCCATGCAGCCACTTAGCATGATGCTTCTTGGAGACTCAGTGGGGCTTACATCTGGCAGCTCACCTAGTATATGATGCTTGCATCTGATAATGTTCCCTTCTGTATTTATGATGAACTTGGCCTTGGCTTTCTGAAATACCTCCTTTCTTCCATGAACCCCAGCACTACCAATTGCTTCAGGTACAGTGGAAAAAATGATACTTATTTAAAGAATAGAAAAAAAAAACAAACCCAAAACCTAAAACTCATGTTGACCTTGCCAGAATCAGTATGTATCTGGTATTGATTAATTAGTAAATCAAAATGTGGACATGTCAAGTAGAGTTTCTGTAACATGTTTCCAAATCTTTATAGAATAGTTCCTTTTATGGACCTTGAGATCTAAAAGACATAAACACTGGAAATATTTTTCAGGAAAATCCATTAAAAAATTAAGAAGCATGCTGTTGTTACTGCCTTTCCTAGATAACTTATGGCTTCACTGAGCAGAATGTTTTAGGTAGACAGCAGTTGGCAGATGTTGCTCAGGTATTATTGTTGACTTATGTGCAATTGTAGTTAGATTTTTCCTGCTTGGCCCACAGTCAAGACAAATCTCTCTCACTTTATTTATTTTAACCAATCAGAGCAACACATTTGACATACAGAACATCCCACAGCACTTCCCCTTTTCTTTTCTTTGTTTCTTTTCTTTTTTTTTAAAGCAAGTGCTGTGGGGTGTTCTGTATGTCAAATGTGCTGCTCTGATTGGTTAAAATAAATAAAGTGTTGATTGGCCAGTGGCCAGGCAGGAAGTATAGGCGGGACAAGAGAGAAGAGAATTGTGGCAAGTGGAAGGCTGGGGCATGAGAGACGCTGCCAGCCACAGCCATGACAAGAAAGAGATAAGGTACTGGTAAGCCACGAGCCACATGGCAAAGTACAGATTAATAGAAATGGGTTAATTTAAGGTAAAAGAAGTAGATAACAAGAAGCCTGCCATGGCCATATAGTTTATAAGTAATATAAGTCTCTGTGTGCTTACTTGGTTGGGTCTGAGCGACTGTGGGACTGGTGGGTAAGAGAGATTTGTCCTGACTGTGGGCCAGGCAGGAAAACTCTAACTACATGTAATGAATGGTTTTACATTAAAACCCACATCTAACTTACCTAATGTATCTGTTTGCTCAAACACTCAGCAAAAATAGAAATGAAAGCTGGGTGGTGTACACCTTAATCCCAGCACTCTGGAGGCAGAGGCAGGCAGATCTCTGGGAGTTCGAGGCCAGCCTGGAGAGAGGAAATGGTGGTGGTGCAAACCCAGCATCTGCTTCTGCAAGTCTCCATCTTCCTTTGTGACTGCTCTTTTAAATATCCGTTACTGAACAGGCAGTACCACTTTCCTGAGCCTTTTGGTCTTGATGTTTCTGCAACGGTGCCTGACTGGTTTGAGTTAGAGGCCCCTGAAGTGAGCCAAAGTCTCTGGTGGTGCCAGGTTTAGAAGCAGGTCCAGAGGGGACTATGGTAGGACTCCAAAGTATGATAGTCAGATCAAAGGGTAGTGAAGGAGAGTTGAATCTGGTTCAGTTTTATACTTAGACTCTGTATGATTGCCTGACAACTTAGGGTGTATGTGAGAGAGACCAAGTGTGTATATGTGTGTATGTGTGTGTGTGTGTGTGAGAGAGAGAGAGAGAGAGAGAGAGAGAGAGAGAGAGAGAGAGAGAGAGAGAGAGAGAGAGAGAGAGAGAAAGGGAGAAAGGGAGAAAGGGAGAAAGAGGGGGTATGTGTGCCAGGTTAGAGCAAGTTTGAAGGAAATAAACAAATGTGGTAATGGTTTATAATTTACAAATTGCTGAAAAGAACTTAACCATTAGAGTTTGACATGCTATTTAGTATGTGTAAGTTAGCATATGTTTTGTATAAAGGGCTACTTTTGCCCAATTTATTCTTTGTGAATTTCCTGGTTTCTAATTACCATACCACAGACCACACCACAGAAGAAATCTGCTTATAATTGTCATCTGAAGGCTTCCTGTCTCCCTCACTTGGCTCTAATCCACTACAGTGCTGAGAACGTCAAGACTATGTAAAGATGGGAATAGAAAACTTCAGCCTGTTGGCTCTTTTGGGCGCTTGTCATTCTGCTTGGCTGATGAAATCACTTAAAAAGCACAGTGTGGTTTCTGTCATCAGTATGCATCTACTAGTCATCAGTAACATAAGATCATACTTAGATTGATTGGGTTCCTTGGGTTTGATCTTCTAGGCTCCCTCTCTTTTAATTTTTATATATTTTCCTCAGAGATAATACAGAAAAAATGAGTGGTGCCAATTAAATGCATAAAATATATGCCATAGAAGTTTTTAGACTTTGTATAAGAGGAAGAAGATGAGTTAATCCAGAAAAAGATAATCACTAAAGTGACATCCTCTAGCTGATTTATCTGCCTCTCTAGTCACATCGGAGTAGGGGGAACTTGTAAGATCAGAACATTGAAAGAGCTCCAAGAAGTGCCACTTTCATAGGACAGTGCCAGCTTTACACTCACCGATTGATTCTTTTTTCCCCTAAAGTTTTAAAATTGTTTTTTTAAATGTGTGTGTGTGTGTGTGTGTGTGTGTGTGTGTGCGTGTGCGTGTGCATGTGCGTGCATGTATCACAGCATGTATGTTGAAGTCAGAGGATAACTTGTGGGAATCAGTTCTTTACTTCCATCATGTTGATTCCAGTGATCAAACTCAGGCCATCAGGGTGGGTGGCAGGTGCTTTTAGGTGGTAAGCCATTTTTGCTAGTCTGAGGCTAATAGCTTCTTTTGGTCCATCCTAAGGAAAATAAAGGACAAGTTAAAAAAAAAAAAGACAAATGTCTAAGTAACCATAAGCTAGAACAAATTTCAGTACTTCTACAAATGTACCACATGCAAATATAAAGTTCACAGTGTTAAATATCTAATCCCAATGACTAGCTCTATTAATTTCCTGGAGATGTTGCAATCTACCACCAAGTAGGTGTATCAAAGCATTGGCAATGTGTCTTCCCACAGTCTGGCAGCTATCAAGTCATGCTTCCTCTGAGATGTCTCTCTTGCCACTTCTCAGCTTCTGGTGGTGCCTTTTGACCCTGGGGGTTATCTGATTTGTACCTGTATTCTGCTGTTCTCTGAATCTGCAATCGAATGGTGTCCTCCTGTGCATTTCTGTCTCATCTTACAGGAACAGTCATGTTAGATTAAAGACCCCCCTTACTTCAACATGGCTTCTTTTTAACTCAACCTTCTATTTTTTTTCTAATTAAGCTTATATTCTAAAGTACTAGGCATTAAGGCTTCAACATATCATTTGTGAAGCAAGAAATAAGATACCATAAGAGGCATGCAGGCAAGTAGGAAAATAATTCTTTATTCAGGAGGAAAATCAGCCAATAGAAACAGATGCAGAAACCATGGTGATAATGAGATTGGCAGACACAGATGTTATAGCAACTGTGATATAAATGCTCCCATTACTCTCCTTTGGGTAGTTTTTATTGCCATGTATACTTGGGATTAATTATTTTTAACATTATTCCATTCTGTCTATATAAAGGACAGAGGTGACTGCTATAATTGATAATATGAACCTTCTGTGGATATGAGCTACAGAATTGTACAGAATAGGAACTTTGTCCCTAAAATGAGAATAATAATTCTTACATCATAAGTAAGTTGTGATAAGTGAATAGGAACTTTATAGTTTATTTCATATTGAAATAAGTTGATAAAGAGTAGCAAGTTATATTGTTAATAAAACTTAAGGAGATAAACCATTAACAGGTTAAAATGTTATCTGTCTATGATGAATATGGCTGAGCATAATCAATACAACAATAATGGTTTTGAATTATTGCTCTAGACATTAGTTGTCAAGACAAATTAGGATGGAGAAAAAGTCATGTCTGAGTAAGCAGCCTTAGTTACAGAATATTTCTAAAGAATTCACTTTTTATTATGTTTAGTCACAACTAGCAGTTTAACCTAGGTTATGAAGTTTTGCCTGATACACATCTGGCTATTACTCGGTGGTATCCTTTTATAATACATGGATTACAGTATTGAAGTACGTTCTTGAGTTCTGTGGACTAGTCTGGAAAATGGGCAGACCCTAGGAAGGGTTTTGGGGAAACTGTTATGTAGATGAATTTCTAAATGGTCTTATTAAATAAGAAGTACAGAGCCAAATATAGGGGTGAAAGCCTTAGAGATCAGAGAAATAGTGACAGACACCAGCTATCCTTAACTCACTATGCCACCTAGCTTCCCAACAGTGCTACTTCCTGTCTACCCAGGTTTTTATTGCCTTGCTGTTCTGCCCTATCATTGGCTCTTAGCCCAGCTACCTCAATTCCTTGTTACTGCCTGTCTGTATAGACCTCCAGGTCTCTATGGTTGGTACTGGGATTAAAGGCATGTGTCACTGTGCTTGGCTGTTTCCTAGTATGTCCTTGAACACACAGAGACCCTGCCTGCCACATGATCAGATTAAGCGTGCGTGATAACACTAAAAATGGCTGGCTTTGTCCTCTAATCTCCAGGCAAACTTTATTTATTAACTACAAATAAAATATCACCACACTGATATGTAGACAGAAGTTGTAGATATCTTTTTTTCCCCAAAAGAGGCGATTTTCTTAATATGTGTACTTTTTTTCTTCATTATTATGTGTTTTAAATTTTATACATCAGCCATGGGTTCCCCTGTCCTCCCCACTCCCGCCCCGACTCCCACCTTCCCCCCAGCCCCTCCCCTCCATTCCCATGTCTTCCAGGATCAAGGCAACCCTGGGGATTCATTTAAACCTGGTGGATTCAGTACAGGCAGGTCCTGTGCCCTCCTTCCAGACTGAGCAAAGTGTCCCTGTGTAAGCCCAAGGTTTCAAACAGCCAGCTCATGCACTAAGGACAGATCCTGGTCCCACAGACTGGGTGCCTCCCAAACAGATCAAGCTATTCAATTGTCTCACTTATCCAGAGGGCCTGAACCAGCTGGGGGCTCCACAGCCTTTGGTTCATAATTCATGTGCTTCCATTCGTTTGGCTATTTGTCCCTGTGCTTTTTGCAGTCTTGGATTCAACGATTCACACTCTTACAGACTCTCCTCTTTCTCGATAGTTGGACACCTGGAGCTCCACCTGGGGCCTGGCTGAGGATCTCTGCATCCACTTCCATCAGTTATTGGATGAGAGTTCCAGCACGACCGTTAGGGTGTTTAGCCATCTCATCACCAAACTAGGTCAGATCAGGCTTTCTCTTGACCATTGCCAGCAGTCTACAGAGGATGTATCATTGTGGATTTTTGGGGACCTCTCCAGCACTCTGCCTATTTCTGCCTGTTCTCATGTGGTCTTCATTTATCATGGTCTGTTATTCCTCATTCTCCCTTTCTGTTCTTGATCCAGCTGGGATCTCCTGCTCCCTTAAGCTTTCTTTCCCTCAAATCTTGCCCTTCATTACTCCTACTGTCTTTCAGGATTTCATGTAGATCTCATCCATTTCTCTGTTATTGGGTGATCCTTGGGTCTTTCCTAGGGTCCCATTTTCTAGGTAGCCTCCCTGGAGTTGTGTAGCAGTCTAGTCATCTTTGTTTTACACCTTGTATCCTCCTATGAGTGAGTACATACTGTGTTTGTCCTTCTGAGTCTGGGTTACCTCACTCAGGATGATTTTTCCTAGATCCATCCATTTGCCTGCAAACCTCATGATGTCATTGTTTTCTCTGCTGAGTAGTACTCCATTGTGTATATGTACCATATTTTCTTTATCCATTCTTCAGTTGAAGGGTATCTAGGTTGTTTCCAGGTTCTGGCTATTACAAAGCTGATATGAACATAGCTGAGCAAATGCCCTTGTGGTATTATTGAGCATTCCTTGAGAATATGCCCAAGAGTGCTATAGCTGGGTCTTGGGGGAGATGGATTCCCAATTTTCTAAGGAAGCGCCATATTGATTTCCAAAGTGGCTGTATAAGCTTGCATTCCCACCAGCAGTGGAGGAGAGTTCCCCTTGCTCCACATCCTCTCCAGCATAAGCTGTCTTTGGTGCTTTTGATCTTAGCCATTCTGACAGGTGTAAGGTGGTATCTCAGAGTCATTTTGATTTACATTTCCCAGATAATTAGGGATGTTGAGCAATTCCTTAAATGTCTTTCAGCCATTTGAACTTCCTCTGTTGAGAATTCCCTGTTTAGTTCTATAGCCCATTTCTTAATTGGATTGTTGGGCATTTTGATGTCTAATTTCTTGAGTTCTTTATATATTCTGGATATCAGCCCTCTGTCAGATGTGGGGTTGGTGAAGACCTTTTCCCATTCTGTAGGCTGTTGTTTTGTCTTGTTGACTGTGTCCTTTGCTCTACAAAAGCTTCTCAGTTTCAACAGGTCTCATTGATTGATTGTTTCTCTCAGTGTCTGTGCTACTGGTGTTATATTTAGAAAGTGATCTCTGGTGCCAATGCATTCAAGAGTACTTCCTACTTTCTCTACTATCAGGTTCAGAGTAGCTGGATTTATGTTGAGGTCTTTGATCCACTTGGATTTAAGTTTTGTGCACGGTGACAAATATGGATCTATTTGCAGCCTTCTACACATTGACATCCAGTTATGCCAGCACCATTTGTTGAAGATGCTTTCTTTTTTTCCATTGTACATTTTTGGCTTCTTTGTCATAAATTATATGTTCATAGGTGTGCGGGTTAATGTCAGGGTCTTCAATTCGATTCCATTGGTCCACATGTCGGTTTTTATGCCAGTACCAAGCTGTTTTTATTACAGTAGCTCTATAGTAGAGCTTGAGGTCAGGGATTGTGATGCCTCCAGAGGTTGTTTTATTGTATAGGATTCTTTTGGCTATCCTGGTTTTTTGTTTTTCCATATGAAGTTGAGTATTATACTTTCCAGGTCTGTGAAGAATTGTGTTGGTAATTTGATGGGAATTGTGTTGAATCTGTAGATTGCTTTTGGTAAGATTGCCATTTTTACTATGTTAATCCTGCCTATCTATGAGCATGGGAGCTCTTTCCATTTTCTGACATCTTCTTCAATTTCTTTTTTTCAGGGACTTAAAGTTCTTGTCATATAGGTCCTTCACATGCTTAGTTAGTATAACCCCAAGGTATTTTATATCATTTGCGGCTATTGTAAAGGGTGATGTATCTCTGATTTCCTTCTCAGCCTGTTTATCTACTGTATATAGGAGGGCTACTGATTTTTTTTTTTTTGAGTTGATCTTGTATCCTGCAATGTTGCTGAAGGTTTTTATTAGCTGTATCAGTTCCTTGGTTGAATTTTTGGGGTCACTCATGTATACTAACATGTCATCTGCAAATAGGGAGAGCTTGACTTCTTCCTTTCCAATGTGTATCCCCTTAATCTGCTTATGTTGTCTTATAGCTCTGGCTAGAACTTCAAGTACTTTATTGAATAAGTAGGGGAAGAGGGGACAGCCTTGCCTTGTTCCTGATTTTAGTGGTATTGCTTTGAGTTTCCCTCCATTTAATTTGATGTTGGCTGTTGGCTTGCTGTAGATTGCCTTTATTATGTTTAGGTATGTTCCCTGTATTCCTGATCACTCCAAGACCTTTATCATGAAGGGGTGTTGGATTATGTCAAATGCCTTTTCTGCATCTAGTGAGATGATCATGTGGTTTTTTTCTTTGAGTTTGTTTATCTGATGTATTACATTGATGGACTTTCGTATGTTGAACCACCCTTGCATGCCTGGGATGAAGCCTACTTGATCATGGTGGATAATTGTTTTGATGTGTTCTTGGAATCTGTTTGTCAGAATTTTATTGAATATTTTTGCATCAATGTTCATGAGGGAGATCGGTCTGTAGTTCTCTTTCTTTGTTGCGTCTTTGTTTGGTTTAGGAATCAGGGTAATTGTAGCCTCATAGCAGGAGTTTGGTAATATACCTTCTGCTTCTATTGTGTGGAACAATTTAAAGAGTATTGGCATTAAGTCTTCTTTGAAGATCTGGTAGAATTCTGCACTGAAACCATCTGGTCCTGGGATTTTTTTTGGTTGGGAGACTTTTAATGAATGATTCTATTTCCTTAGGGGTTATTGGACTATTTAAATGGTTTATCTGATCTTGATTTAACTTAGGTATGTGGTACCTATCCAGAAAATTATCCATTGCTTTTAGATTTTCCAGTTTTGTGGAGTAGAGGTTTTTGAAGTATGACCTGATGATTCTCTGGATTTCCTCATTGTCTGTTGTTATGTCCCCCTTTTTATTTCTGATTTTGTTAATTTGGATGCTCTCTCTCTGTCTTTTGGTTAGTTTGGATAAGGGCTTGTCTATCTTGTTGATCTTCTCAAAGAACCAACTCTTTGTTTCATTAATCCTTTTTATTGTTGTCTTTATTTCTATTTTATTGATTTCAGCTCTCAATTTGATAATTTCCTGGCATCTGTTCCTTCTGGGAGACTTTGCTTCTTCCTGTTCAAGGGCTTTCAGGTGTACTGTCAAGTCACTAGCATGAGATTTCTCCAGCTTCTTTATGTGGGCATTCAGTGCTATGAATTTCCCTCTTAGCACTGCTTTCATGGTGTCCTATAAGTTTGGGTATGTGGTGCATTCATTTTCATTGATCTCTGGGAAGTCTTTAATTTCTTTCCTTATTTCTTCCTTAACCCATTGGTGATTCAGTTGAGCGTTATTCAGTTTCCCATGAGATTGTAGGATTTCTGTAGTTTTTTCTGTTGTTGAAATCTAACTTTAAACTATGGTGGTCCGATAGAACACAGGAGGTTATTCCAATTGTTTTGTATGTGTTGAGATTTGCTTTGTGACCAAGTATGTGGTTGATTTTAGAGAAGGTTCCATGGGGTGCTGAGAAAAAGGTATATTTGTTTTTGTTTGGGTGGAATGTTCTGTAGATATCGATTAAGTCTATTTGAGCCATAACATCAGTTAAATCCATTATGTCTCTGTTAAGTTTCAATTTGGCTGATCTGTCCAGAGGTGAAAGTGGGGTGTTGAAGTCTCTCACTATTAATGTGTGGGGTTTTATATGTGATTTAAGCTTTAGTAATGTTTCTTTTACATATGTGGGTGCCCTTGTGTTTGGGGCATAAATGTTCAGAATTGAGACTTCATCTTGGTGGATCTTTCCTGTGATGAGTATGTAATGTCCTTCATCATCTCTTTTGATTGATTTTAGTTTGAAGTCTATTTTGCTGGATATTAGGATGGCTACACCAGCTTGCTTCTTAAGACCATTTGATTAGAAAGTCTATTCCCAGCCTTTTATTGTTAGGAGGTGTTTGTCTTTGAATTTGAGGTGTGTTTCTTGTATGCAGCAGAAAGATGGGTCCTGTTTTCTTATCCATTCTGTTAGTCTGTGTCTTTTTATAGGTGAATTAAGTCCATTGATATTAATGGATATTAATGACCAATGATTGTTCATTCCTGTTGTTATTTTTATTTTTTGGTGGTAGTGTGTGTGTACTTCTCTTCTTTGGGGTTTACTGCTATGGTGTTATCTATTGCCTGTGTTGTCATGGGTGTATATGCCTTCCTTAGGTTGGAATTTTCTTTCTAGTGCTTTCTGTAGGGCTGGGTTTGTGGATAAGTATTGTTTAAATCTGGTTTTGTCTTGGAAGGTCTTGTTCACTCCATCTATGATGACTGAAAGTTTTGCTGGGTATATTAGTCTAGGCTGGCATCCATGGTCTCTCAGTGTCTGCATTATATTTGTCCAGGTCCTTCTGGCTTTCAAAGTCTCCATTGAGAAATCGGGTGTTATTCTGATGGGTTTGCCTTTATAAGTCACTTGGCCTTTTTCCTTTGCTGCTCTTAATATTCTTTCTTTATTCTGTACATTTAGTTGTTTAATTATTATGTGGCAAGGGGACTTTTTTTGGGGGTCTAGTCTGTTTGGTGTTCTATAGGCTTCTTGTATCTTCATAGGCATTTATTTCTTTAAGTTGGGAAAATTTTCTTCTATGATCTTGTTAAATATATTTTCTGTGCCTTTGAGTTGGTATTCTTCTCCTTCCTCTATCCCTATTATTCGTAGGTTTGGTCTTTTCATGGTGTCCCAAATTTCTTGGACATTTTGGGTCATGACTTTGTTGGCTTTAGTGTTTTCTTTGACTGATGAATCTATTTCTTCTACCGTATCTTCAACACCAGAGATCCTCTCTTCCATCTCTTGCATTCTGTTGGTTATACTTGCCTCTGAAGTTCCTGTTTGTTTACTCAGATTTTCTATTTCCAACATTCCTTCTGCTAGTGTCTCCCTTGCTTTTTCATGATTTTCATTTAAGGATTTATTGTTTTCTCCAGCTTTAATTGTCCTTTCCTCTAGTTTTTTATAGAGTTCTTCCCATTTTTTGTTTGTCTGTTCCTCTACTTTACTTTTGATATCTTCTATATAAGGCTCTAGCCTCTTCATGATGTTACTTATAAGGTTGTTTTCTTCTTCTTCCATTCTGTGATGTTCAGGTCTAGCTGTTGGAGAAGGACTAGGTTCTGGTCATGCTGTATTGCTCTTTATTTTGTTGTATGTACTTCTGCCTTGACGTCTGCACATCTCCTCTTGTGTTCGTTCTTGGTCTTATCAGTGTACTTGGTCCAGACAGAGCTGACAGATTTAGGGAGCCTCTCTCTGGTCCAGATGGAAGCTCTGGTCCAGATGGGAGCTCTGGTCCGGATGAGAGTGCTGGCTGGATAGGAGCTGGAGGGCTGGACTCTGAGTCTCGGGAAGACCCTGGGGTCTCCTTATTTTGTCCAGATGGGAGCTCCTCTTGTCCAGATGGGACTTCCTTTGGTCTCTGGTCCAGATGGGAGTTTCAGGGCAGGATGGAAGCTTGGGGCTGGTCTCTGATTCTCAGGAAGTGGCTGGGGTCTCCAGCAGACGGGTGTGTTGGCAGGGTGTGGAGACTGCAGTGTCTGCCTGCAGTCTTGGAAAAGGGGAGCCTTCCTCTAGGGCCCGTGGGTTGGCAGGAAACTGGGGCCAAGTTGGTCAGGTCCTCCTGGAGTTGCCTGTGTCCAGTGGTGGGACCCAGGGGCAGTTGCCTCTCTGGCTATAACCCCAAGCACTCACCTCTGGTTCAGATGGGAGTTCCGGGGTGGACGGGAGCTGGGGGTTGGTCTCTGAGTCTCAGGAAGTGGCTGGGGGCAGAGTGTGGAGACTGCAGTGTCTGCCTACAGTCTTGGAAAAGGGGAGCCTTCCCACAGGGCCTGACAATTGGCAGGAAACTGGGGCCATGTTGGTCAGGTCCTCCCGGGGTGGCCTGTGTCCAGTGGTCGGACCCAGGCGCAGTTGCCTCTCTTGTAGATATCTTAAGAACTACTTTTGTGACTTGTGGCTAAGGTTGTGTATGGAACTCACCTCCTAGCCCACAGCTTCTGAGCTAATTCTGGTTAGTGTAAGAATTGAATTGAATTTAGCTGAAGGACACCAGGCAGACACTGATACTTGTGTGGGTTTGACAATATCCATATACTTTGGTGACTACATGTGTTCTGTGTTTAGGGTTGGGACCATAAATATATAGAAAATAGTTTGCATTTTTTTTCCTGGGGCTCAGAAAAAGAACACCCCAAAGTGTAGCATTTGACAAACTGAGTTGGAATGACAGTCTCAGAATCAGAGTGTTTTGGGCCATTCCTTAAGCTGTAATCGTCTTTGGTCCTCCCTTTCTTCTGAAGCTCAGGGAGAGGCTGTCTCCAAAGTTCTCTTCTTTCCACACTACAGATTTGCCAAACAGGAACTCCATAATTGACCACAGTAGTCATTAGAGAGAACGTTGAAAATCAAGCATCACACTTCAACTCCAGGTCTCAGGGTATTTTTGGTTTCTCAGCTCATTTATTTAATTCACCTGGAGTAATTTAATACCTTCTAAAATTCCTCCATCCTTTCTTTTCTCTATGTTGTGTGACTTTTTTGAGGGAGCAAATATCTGTCCACTCCATATGGGGCACTGGTAACAGAATAAAGACCCGAGTCCAGCCTATTGAACGGTGGTTGCAGGAATGGGGGTGAGGGTTTCTGAGAGAAGCATGGGGGTCTCCAAGCTACTAAAAACCCATCCCACCTTGGACAACAGCTTCACCTCTGGAACTCTTGGCATGATTTGAAGAAAGCTGGGTGCATCTAAGAGTCTCCTTTGTCCAGCAGTTGTTACTGTTTGCATAACCTTAGGGAGGGGCCTTGGGAATTTCCTAAGTCTCAGGACCTTCCTGAGACTTTGAAGTTCTGGTTTGTTTACTTCCTGAGTCTTGAGGGACTGTTGGGATGTTTCAGTTCAGAGGACACAGCTGTGCAGCACCCTGTTCTAGCCCGAGTGTTTACTATTCAACTCTGGGACCCCTCTTCAAACTTCGTATCTGAGATATCCTCTACGCTTAAGTACATATGCATTGCTCTTTATGCCTATCTCCTTTGAATGTATCAGCTGACCATTTCAGTGAACTCAGCTATTGAGCCTTCAGAAGGGAGCGTGAACTCCCTTACAATACTTTTAAATGCTTTAACTAGCAAAAACTATGTGACAATTCTTTTGTAGATGGAGGCATCACTTAACTGTGAGGCATGAACTGAGAGCTGCAGCCATGGATGCTGGAGCACCTGTCCCTTGAGGTGCAGTTTTCTAAGTGCCTGGCATCTGGTGGCCTCATTTCTTTCTTATTGTTCCCAGAGCCATGGAACTACTTGTTGCCATTGCTTATCTCCGTGTTAATTTAATGTCCCTTTTAGTGTGCCAGTGACAAATTGTAACCAAAGTCCTTGGGTTACTCTATTTTTCAATGCCTAGTATAATTGCTTTTCTTTGCTATCTTTAAAAAAAGCTTTGTGTGTGTATATGATGTGTGTGTGTATGTGTGTGTTTGTTTGCTCTGTGTGAGTGAAGGCTTGTGTATGCCAGGGCACCTCACATTTCATTCTCAGCCTTCCATCTTGTTGGAGACAGGTTGCTTGTGGTTGTAGCTGTGTTTGCCAGGCTAGCTGGCCTGTCAGCTTCCACAGTCCCTCCTTTCCACCACCTACCATCTCTCTGCAGGAGCACTGCGATTCCAGATGCGTGCCACTGCACTTGACTTGATGTGGGTTCTGTGGATCCAAAGTCAGGTTTTTATACTCGCACAGAACTGCTCTTTGCTCATTCTGCTGTTTCCCAAGTTCCAGCTGTTATTTTGATGAGGCCCCAAACTGATGCTGTATTCCAGAAGGAACAAACATAAACAACAAGATAAATATCAACAAGAACAGAAGGTCTGTGAGCTGGAAAAAAGAGCTGAGACCTGGGATATTATATTTCTAGGGCAAGCTGACTAATTTAGCTAATGACTTATTTGGGGCAAAGTGCATTGCCATAGTGAAACTCCTCCTAATGATTTCCTGATCGCTAGCTAGGTGTCCCTGCAGAAGTCTCACATGCTAGTTATGACATAGATTGTTAATTTTAAAATATGAAGACTTCTGGATGAGTGTTACAGTTGTTGTTCATCCTTAAGTTCCTCTTGAACTAGTCTCATGGCATACACTGCCTCTTAGACAGTTAACAGAAAAGTTCCATGTAGTCCCTGTCAGCTTCAGATAAGACGAGTAAGTCAGAGAAACCACACATGTCAGACATGGAAAGTATTTTGCAGCCTAGTGACAGCACGTCACATAGTAGTGTGATCTGTGTCAGAATGACTGTGCTTGAAAAGTCATTAGTCCAGAAATGTGACAGTAAAATATAGATAAGTGTGGGAGTGAACTGAAATTCTGTGAGGGCACAAAAGCAAGGACTGCTATCAATTTCTGAATGTGGCATAATTAAAATGACCATACATTTGCCTTCCTTTGCATAAGATAAAATGTCTTTTCTCCATAACATTTTATAAAATATTTGTTGCATGTCATTTTTGGGGGGGCTCATTTTTGAGTTTATTATTTTAATTGTTTGCTAGATCCCTCTTGTGTTGTTGTTATTCACACAGAAAAGAATCTGGATTTGGTCCCTGTGAACTACTGGGGACTGTGTGCACCCTAGTTTGCCTGTGGGCTTCTGGTGGATCTGTTTTTTACACAGATGTGCCTTACACCCTCAACAGAGCAAGATGATGGTATCATCAACTGGAGATGTTTGCCACTCTTGGAAATATCATTTGCAATTCGCTTGAGAGTAGCTCAGCTGCCTGGCTTTCAGATTGTCAGTATGTTAATGTGAAAAAGAGCATCTGCTGCATAGTGATGACCTGTGACTACAGTATGTCCTAGGTTTTGGTCTATGAAAGCTAAATCACTTCTATGTGCTTCAAACATGCTGGTGATTCCCTTCTGTGAGTTGGGTTCCTCTCTGGTTCCCACACCATCGATAGCATTTGAAGCCCTTCTTCTAAAGTCATGTATGAGTGAGGCTTCAACGTGACTGTAGTTCTTTTTTGGCTTTCACCATTGACTTACACAGCTCATCCCAAACCATAGAAGTCACCTGCTCTATAAGTGGTTCTCTGTGTGGCCATAGATTGGAGCTGAGAGAATGACACAAGTAAGGGAAGGGTGTATGTGCCCTCGTTTCACACATTTTTTATGAACTGCTGCTGGGTCCATGCTCAGCCATGACTTGGTGTGTCTGACAGGGCCACGCTCATGATGAGCATTTCTGAGGGCCTGATGTCCCATGTAGTGGTATTTGCTCTGCCCGTGACCTTGGGCTATATGGCCCAAAAGGAGGCAGTGCTTCCTGCCATTGTACATGACCTCTGATAAGGACACAGACCCCTTCTCCCGGCTCTTGGCTGCAAGGTGGATTTGCTCCTGGCCAGATCAGAGGATGACTTCTACTCTGTTCTGTAATTGTGAGTGTATTTCCTCAATTTATATCTTAATAAATCCTGTTAATAGATTCACATGGATTGATCATAATAGTCCTATGGTTAAGTATTCCTTCTCTCCAGAACACCAAGATTAGTGCAACAGCTTCCTTTAAAAAAAAAAAAACTTTTTGTTTATTCTTTGTGGTTTTCATGTCGTGCATCTCAAGCCCATTCATCTCCTTGTCCCTTGGTACCTGCCCTCTGCCCTTGCAACCTCCCTTCCAAAATAAAATATAATTTAAGAGAAAAGAAAAAAAAAGAGAAAAAAATAAAAAGAAAAATATTGTCATGGAAGTTGTAGTGTGAGTCACACAGTAAACCCTTTAGTCCATGTATCTTTACTTGCAAGTGTTCATTGCAAAGAATCATTGGTCTGGTTCGAGGCTTCTGGTTTCTGCTGTACTATCTACACAGGGTTCTCACTGGGACTCCTTTTAGATGTTCTGTTGTTGTCCTGTGTCATAAAAATCCTACTGTTTTGGATCTGTAAGACTAGCTCTTTTTCATGCTCCAGCAGATCATAGATGGGGTGGATGTTGGCATGGCCCAACTCATAGCCCTGGTTATCAGCTTGGGTGCTTGCAGGGTTGGTCAGTATGCCAGCTCTCCCCTATCTTCATCACCAGGGTGAGCTCTCCAGCATTGCTCTGGCTAGTCCACTCTGTGCAGCAAGAAGCAAAGGACAGGACCAATTCTCCTGCCCTCATGACTTCTGGGTAGCTCACCTACACCTACACCTTCTGGGCCAGCTCTACCGTCTTGCTCAGGTGAGGCACAGGGACCACTCTCCCAAGTGCAGCAGGTGAGGGGCAGAACAGCTCTTCTGCTCTTGACCTCAGGGCCAGCTTTCCTACCTGCCATAAGTGTGAGGGGAGGAGAAGGGCAACTCTCCCTTGCCCATGCCATGGTATACCAGATTTAGGGGAGCAGGGCCAGATTTCCCATGCTCACTTTCTCAGGTCAGCTCACCCAAGCACTTGTCAACAGGGTCAGCTCCACTGTGCTGCCCAGGCAAGGTGCAGGGCCTGTACTCCTGAATGCTGCAGCCAGTGAGGGTCAGGGCCAGCTCTTCCATTCTCATGACCAAGGGTCAGCTTTCTAGCATGCTGCAGATGGCCAGGAATGATGGGCAAGAGGGGGATATCTCTCCTTTGCCTATGGCAGTAGCTACTTTTTAAAATGAGTATGGCATGACCCTGCTCCAGAACCCCACACCCTCTATTGTCTTCCTTTTTTGAGCTTACTACACCACATGGCATTTTTTTTCTCAGTACCAGTATTTCTAATACATAGAGTCTTCTTGTTCATAGGTCCCAAGGGGCAAGACTCCTTTCCTGCTGTGGTCTGGATGCTGAAGAACTCGCCTTTGCTGGGCCCCATTTGAATTTAGCAGCCTTTGTGTTGCTTGGGATAGGAGCTAGAGCAGAATTTCCAGATGTGAACTATGCTGTGTGCAGAAGCTGAATACAACAAGTTTCTGACTACAGGCTCTGAAATGGTCCTTGCAGGTTCCAGTGTTTTGGCTTTGTCCCATTAGAAGGTAAAGAAGCCCAAGGGGTGGAGCTTGGTAGGAGATCTTATGTCATCTGGTGCTCTATTGCTTTTCTGTTGCTGCAGTTACACACTGACTGAGAGTAACTTGGAGAGGAAAGGGTTTATTTTGACTCACCAGCCCATTATGAAGGGAAGTCAGGGTAGGACTTCAAAGCAGAAACTTAAAAGCAGGAACTAAAGCAGGATTCCCGGAGGAGTTCTGCCCATAAGCTTGCTCTCCATGGATTAGCTTGCTTTCTTATACAACCTAGGACTATTATTGCCCAGGAGTAGCACTGTCCACAGTGGGTGGGCCCCCTCATGGCAATCATCCACTGCGAAAATGCGTGAAGACTTGCCCTCGGGCCAGTCTGATGGAGACATTTCCTCAGCTGAGGTTTCCTCTTCCTAGATGATTCTTGTTACATCAAGTCCACAAAACAAAACAACAACAAAAAGTAAGGGGCCTGCTTGGGATTATGGGATGCTCGTCTCTTCCTTTCTCTTATTTCATGGATGTCATGATGATCTGCGTTACCGTAGGTCCAAAAGGAATGGAGCTAACAGGCATGGGTTGAAACTTCTAAATTTATGAGCCCAAACAAATATTTTCTCTCTATAAATTATCTCAGGTGTTCATTACAGCAATAAAAAGTTCACTGCTACAAGGATAGAAGAAGAGAAGATGGCAGAATTTGTTTTATTCTTTGGAGAACATTTATTGGCTTGCTCCTCACCTTCAGAGTCCCAAATTTCTGATATGGCCTTTAAAAGCTTTGCAAGGCTTAGCAGGGTCTCCAGCATGCAATGTTTTCCACTCATTCAGCCCAATCAATGCAGTGTTGCAGGATTAATGAGTCAATGTGTCATGTCCAACTTACGTGGCTTTGGGGTGAATTTTGCCACCAGAGGAGAGTTGAACTGTAAATGCACACTGCTGTCTATTTCATGAGAATGCAAACAGTTTATGATCCTCTCTTCTGACTGGAATAAAAAAGATGATACTTGACAAATTTGTGGCTGTGTTCCACATGCCCGAGGCTGTGTGAATCTGTAGAGAAGAATGCCACATCTGGCATCACAGCTGAAATTGGGATTTCTATGGGGATGGTTCAATATTTTATTTTAGACTCAATTTGGTTTCTACAGAGGCAAGCCTGGAGAATTAAATAAAGACATGGCAGAGATTACCTTTGAATCTTTTCCATCCTCAGAGTGCCATTGTTTCTGGCCACCCCTTTGCTCCTGGTATCAATACATTTGATGCTATTTTCTTCCTCTGGTTGGGACGCAGCTCCAGAAGCTTATGTTTGACCTGCTCCACCATGATATCACATCACACAAACCAAGGACCCAAAGCTGGTATTATATGTGCCAACATTGAAAATGACCAATAATACCAGTTTCAATAAGGAAATTTGGTGTATTCAAAGACCTAATTGATTCTGTCTGATACTCTTCCCTTCTATTCCTCCAAGGTCAGACAGATACTTTCTATGTCTGAGAAGACATGTCAGCTCTGATCTTGTGCCTGTGTGGAACAGAAAATATTTCACACAGAATTAAGCAAAACAAAACAGAAGAGAAAAATGAGTTTGTTGCCTATAAGTATGTGTCACAAATATAGAGCATTATCACAGGAATGGTACTGGTGGGGTGGATACAGGGACCTGAAGAGGAGTATTGGTATTAAAGTCTGTATTTGTTTCTTTTGTTCATAACTGTGATAAATTTGCTGATAGAAGCAGTTTAAATAAGGAAAGTTACTTTGGCTCGTACTCTGAGGGGACTGCCTGTCTGTCAGGGCAAGAAGACCTTGAGATGGCCGGTCCCATGGACTCCTCAGCCAGGAAGCAGGGAGGTGAGGCTACTGCTCAGCTCCCTCGCCTTTTTAGTCTCCTTTTGTTTAGCCTGTGTGGACTCCCCCACATTTATGGTGGGTCTTTATGCCTCAGTTAACCTGATCTAGAAAATTCCTCACAGACATGCCCAGAGGTTCATTTCTGTAGTGATTCTGAGTCTTACTGGCAGTCAAGATTAACCACCACAAAGACTATTTATTCTGAAATTTGTACAAACAGCACATTCCTGGATTCTTTGGGGGTTTAAATGAAAAAAAGAGATCCGGTGATAATCAATAGGAGTACACTGCCATTTGTATTTCAGAAACAAATAGCCTATCACCTCATGAATTCTAGACATTTTAATTTAAAACAAAATATCATAGTAAATTACTAGTTCTGAATTGACAGGCACATATCCCAGGGAAATATGGATATGAACAAATGACAAGAAGGAGTAAACTGTTGATTAATTTCATTTTTAAGTGCACATTGCTCTTGACAGTTACAGTAAATATTTCCATCTAATATGAAGCTTTTTGCTGTCTGTCTCTTAAACTGGTTCCCCCCAAATAGAATGCATACCAATGCTTAGTGCTCTAATGTTTTCAACAGAATTGTATTAATATTAAGCAGTATGTTATTTTCTGTTCAATAGCTATAAATGTTGACATGTTTCTCAAAACAATCATTCATCATGTGTTGTTTTCTGAAAGTCTGAACAGTATATACTGTTGGAAAATAATACTTTAAAATCCTCATATTCATAATCCTTGACTAATGCTTGCATGCATATGTAATATATATTCACACGTGTATTTATTTGTTCATACATATATTCAAAATTCTATATTCATATATATTCTATATGAAACTGTCATGCATATTTTTGAAATTTTCAAGACTCTCAGCTCTGTGTCCTGCTGAAGCAAGAAGCAGGTAGCCAGCGGTCGAGTCCTGGCTTGCTTGCCCTTGACTGTCTTTCACAATAACTGGGGCCTCTGTGTTGAAAGGTTTGAGGTGTCTCTTAGAAGCAGAAAACTAGCAGAGCAAGCCCAAGAAAGCTCAGTTCAGTTCACAGCACCAAAGAAGGAGGGAGATGATCAGGAGGAAGCAAAGGAGGAAAGAAGGGGATGCTAAAGATGGTCAGAGAATTGAAAATTTGAGATCAGGCTTATTAGATCCATACTGGGGAACTTAAAAAACAAACAAACAAACAAACAAACAAAAAACCCGCATACCTCTCAGGCCTTTGCTTAGTGTAGTAACTTAGAGTATCTGGAGGAGGGACTTATAAACAGCCAGATTTGGAATCACAGATTTGGTTCAACAACCTCTATAATTTCACAGCTTCAGTTATGGTTGTCAGTCCTTTGCAGAGGTGCCTTCATGGACACACTAAATCCATGTTTTTAGTCTGGTGGGGTACTATGTGGTACTATGTCTGGCTGTTCTCAGTGTCCCTGCTCAGAAACCCTTGCCATGTCCTGCTCAGAGCAGGAGCAGAAGATGTTTTGGGTCAATGAATCAATAAATTTGGGTTTCAGACTTGGTTTTCTGACAAAGAGAGAAAACAGAATGTTATTCTGAAAATAAGGACCAAATCCTGTTTTTCTTCTTTTATAGTGGTTGACCTAGATCATGTAAGGTATAATTGTACCAAGTGTACCCTATGATGTTCACACAATGACAAAATTGCCTAATGAAGCATTGCTCAGGACAGGTCCTCATCAATGATACATGGCAGATTATTAGTCCACTCTACAGATGAGGAAACTGAAAAAACAGATTAAATGGCACCTAGATTCTACTCAGAAGGATTAAATCCAAGCCTTTCTGGAGGGTTTGGAGAGACAGGGGCCACAAAGCTAGGTGTCTGTCAATGAGGGGCAAGGGAGAGAGGGTGCCAACAAGGGAAAAGATGCTTATTTGACACTTTGTTTTCTTCTTCCGCTCCCCTTATCTCCCTCCTCCTCATCTTCTGTCTCTTCAATCTTGAGGATCATTTTGTTAGAGTTGGAGAGAAAGACAATGGGGCAGACGAAGCTGCAAATGTTGGCTGTTACTGGGAAGAAGGGGATGGAGAAGAAGAGAGAAAATCACAACTCCTGAGTCAGGTGTAGAAGTCTGCAAACAACTGTTTTCAGAAAAACAGCAAGGAAGCCCAGGGGTCAGGGAAAGCCTTGGGCCACTATCCAAAGCGAGGTGCAAAGAAGAAGAGGGAAAGTCATGCTTTTTGAGTCAGACTTCAAAAGAGTTGGCAGCTTAGCTGTGGAGAGCAGCGATCCACTGCCTCCCCACGTGTTTTGATCCATTCAGGTTTCCACTGTTACATAAGGGATGTAACGTGTGCCTCTGTCCCCAGGGGACTGTGTGCTCTGATCTATTCTAATTTGCTTTTAATTGAACAAGAAATTATCAGGGACACTAAAGAAACACCCATCTTACTCTGTTTTAAGAAGGATGGATCTTTTTTGTAACTTCCAACCTATATGAGACACTATGACACAAAGCGTGTGAACGTGAGCTCAGACTTTCCAGTTTGCTTTAGGAATCTGGGGGGTGTTGTCGGTTCTTTTTGGGTTGGAGGCAGAAGGCATAGAGGCAGCTCTTCTTTCCTACCCCGTAGCATGGTAGAAAGAAAGACTGTCTTTAACTTGAGCACTTGGCATGTGCATCTCTTTTCCGTACTTGGTATCCTTGCTCTGGGGCTGCACCAAACAGATGCTACAATGGGGCAGGTGTAAACATCTGTTGCTCCTATGTGAATCCTGTTCCCATGGCACGTACTTTGTCTTTCCAGTCTCCTGGATCTTGCTTCTTTTGTTTTGTTTTGTTATGTCTCTATTTTTTACGTCTACCGTTTTCTTGGCATCTGACCAAGTCTTTCATATAACCTGACCTTAATGTATATGCTATGGAATAAGAAGTCAAACAAAACAAAACAGAAACAAAAACAAGAGAAAAAGCAATAACCATTTGGAGAAGAAGGTTGGAACAAAAGAGGCTGAGGACAGAGAGGAGCAAAGAAAAGCTTTTGGGTTGGCTATTAAGATCCAGATCAAGTGTCCTCTCATTTTAAATGTTGTTCCTCACAGCTCCACAGTCTTCATTTGCACCTGAGCTGGGAGTGCTTATCCTCTTCTGGGTCAGTTTGGAGTTGAGTACAGATGGGAAGTCCTAGCTTATAGCTAGTCTGGGTGAATTATCTGTTAAAATTCTAAGTTCTTCTTTATATAAGATACAGAACAAAGCACAGCAATCACCTAATAGGAACATAGTAAATGCTTGTCAAACAGGCAAAAATAGGAAAGGTTGAGAATGTGTTCAACTGAGGCTCATGTATCCAACAAATAAAGCCCAGTGCCAAGGGAAAGAGATGTGTGGACTGACCACTCCGGATCTTCCCGGGAAAAGGGAGTGATGCTTTGAATGTGCCAACCAAGTCTCCAGATGCACTTAGAATGCAGAAGACATTTCGGAAATGAATAATGCATCAATTTAAAATGAATGCATATTACTTGATGCTCATTTATTTATTGCCAAATTGAAAATTGTGCAAGTCAAAACTTATGGCATAAGTTCAACAGAAGAGTCACATTTAATTAAAATGCAAAGACCCAACTGGCGATATTGAAATTCTGCAAATGACTGAGATTTATTCAATTTCTGAATAAATGTCAACAGTGGGAGCCAATTGTGTAGGCCCTCAGCTCCCTTGTTATGGCACTGAACTGTCACCCTCAGCCCTCCCGTGTTAAACTCTATCATTGGCTATTCCTGTCAGTCATGTAGGCATGTCTGGTGGGTGACACTCCTTGCATTGAAATTTCAAAGGCGGTGGAAGGTCTAATTAGCCCCCTGATGCCTTAAACACAGTGACTATATACTTTGTGTCTTTGTGATTCAAGTTGAATTAAAGAGCTGGACTTAGGAGTAGAAGAAACACCGGAGGCATTTAGTCCAGGAAAAACACAAATGGAGCCTATTTGGGAAGGCTTGCTTGCAACTTTCCCGTTGTGTAATTAAAACCTATTAGGAGCAATGCTGTTATCGACTGAAGGTTGGCTGGAGGCAGGGGAGGCCCTCTGTCTTCAAGCGTACTCAAGAGTGAGTTTGTACACTGCTCACTAGAGGGGGTTAGAAGCTAAAGAGCTGCTGCTTTTGAGATTGGCAGAGCTGCACAGGCTTCAACAACCTGACCCAGGCTTTGGAAGGCTGGAAGACAGGCATCTTGTGGCTAAGATATCTTTTTTGAAACATTACAAGAAGGACTCCTTATTAGAATATGTAGCAGGTCAGAATAGCTTATATTGTTTATAATTTCAAAGAAAGTAGTCACTAAAGAAAAATAGGAAAGTACCCTTAAACATAAAGAGTACCTTAATGTGCCAGTAATATCCACATGTAGAACTAAGCGTGATTAATTTAGACAGATGAGAGCCGGTGTGTTCAGGGTGGTATGGCCACGACAGGCATGATTAATTTAGATTAAACCTTATGAACTTGCTGAAAATTGAAAATTACTGAGGAAATGACAATATCTCCCTTGATTTCATATGGATTAACAATATTTAAGCATCCAGACCACATGCTAAGATTTGCCTTTTCACTTCATATTATTAATAACTAGGTATTAAGTATTTGTGTATGAATATATTAAAATGGAGGGAAACACCAACTTGCTTTTTGTTTCAGAACAAGTACCCCAGAGTCTACTTGATCTTTCATTTTTGTTTTGTTTTTGTTTTTTTAATATTTTATTTTATAATTAACTTAATTTCATGTATCAGCCACAGATTCCCCCATCCTCACTCCTCCCACCCCCCAGCCCTCCTCCCCAATCTACCCCCAATTCCCACCTCCTCCAAGGCAGGGTTTCCCCTGAGGAGTCAGCCCAGCCTGGTAGATTCAGTCGAGGCAGGTCCAGTCCCCTCCTCTCTATACCAAGGCTGAGCAAAGTGTCCCATCATAGGCCCCAGACTCCAAAAAGCCAGCCCATACACCAAGGACAGGTCCTGATTCCACTGCCTGGAGGCCTCCCAAACAGTTCAAGCTAATCAACTGACTCACTTATCCAGAGGGCCTGATCCAGTTCCTTGGGGGCTCCTCAGCCATTGGTTCACAGTTCATGAGTTTCCACTAGTTTGGCTATTTGTCCTTGTGCTTCCTCCAACCATGGTCTCAACAATTCTCACTTATACAATCCCTCCTCTCTCTTGCTGATTGGACTCTTGGAGCTCCATCTGGGGCTCAGCCATGGATCTCTGAATCCACTTCCATCATTCACTCGATGAGAGTTCTATCATGACAGCCAGTGTGTTCAGCCATCTGATCACAAGAGTAGGTCAGCTCAGGCACTCTCTTGACCATTGCCAGTACTCTATTGTGGAGGTATCTTTGTGGATTTCTGGGGACCATTCTAGCACTCTGCTTCTTCCTATTGTCTTGTTTTCTTATTTTTAGTTGATGGTCAATGAAGCCTCCACCAATGAGGAGTGATGAAGCTTGATCCAGTCAACTGTCCTCATGCCTCAGCCAATGGTATCAACAAATCCTGTCCTCCAGGAGCTGGTTTGCGATTTGCTCCTCTCTCGACACCCTTGGCACTTTGCAAACATTTTCTTGTTCTTTGTTTTGTATTATTTGTGGTTTCAGTGCTCGTCAGAATGTGTGATAGACAAACTGAGCCAGGTTTGGTAACTTAGTAGTTTATGTGTGGGTCAACATCTTCCGTCCTGATCTCATTTTAATTCACAGTTTTCTTTACCTGCAGTGTCATTTTCATCTGTTTAAGGCCAACCAAAAGGCAAGATGGTGGGAGAGGCCACTCTGTGCTAAGCGTTACAATGGAGAAGTGAAAACAAACAAACAAACAAAAACCAGAAGACAAACAAACAAACAAACAAAAAACAAAAAACAGAAGACAAACAAACAAAAACACCCAAAACAAACTGAGTTGATTTCAAGACATTTGTAATCCAGTGGGGGCAGTGAGACTACCAGTGTCTCAGCAATGAATGGCAGGAAAGCCAATGCTTGCCAGCATAAAGGACAGCCAGCATACACTGTCCAATTAGTGATAAATTCTCAGTGTTGTGAGCTCAGAGAATAACGGAGTCGAGATTGGTGGAGAGACTGCAAGGTTCCTGGAAGAAGCAGAATTTAGACAGCAGTTCCAAGGCTGTAGGATCCAAGTCCAGCTGTCTCATTTTGACATCCCTTAAGCAAGGGTAAGCCTGGGTTAGAGCTGGCTTTTTAAAAAATGTCTTTTTTGATGAAACAATTGAGGAAAGAAATTTATCTTTATATTCCAAGTATCTTCTGCAATCATGTTACTTATGAAATAATTTTAAGCAAAACTATAAACTTTTTAAAAAATTTTGGTCTTGAAATTATAATTAAAATATTTTTCCTTTCTATTTCCTCCCCCACCAAATCTTCCTATATTCCCCTCCCTGCTCTCCTTCAAATTCATGGCCTCTTTTTCTCACTAATTGTTATTTCATGTATATATGTATATGTGTATACATATATGTTTCTAAATATGACCTGCTCGGTTCAAATGTTACTTGTATGTATGTTTTCAGGGTTGAACTTTTGGAAATATAAACATTAAAATTTTTATTATTTTGTTTTTTTTTTGGGGGGAGGAATTTAATTTGTTTTCCAAATGTAACACTAACACCTTGCTATACAGATCAGAACAGCCTTGAATTTGTAGCAATTTTTCTCCTGCCCGATTCCCATCCTCTGTTTTTCTGCTACCCAGTTGCTGAGATTGTAGATGTATGCCACCATGTACAACCCATTTTGCACTTTGTTTTTTTTTTAACAATAAAATATAACAAAGTAAAATATAATGAGATAAAACAAAAACTATCACATCAGAGTTGGATGAGAAAAACAAAGAGAAGGAAAGAGTCTATGATAAGGCACAAGAATCAAAGACACACTCAGGAATCCCTTAAAAACACAAAACAGGAAGCCATGAGATATATGCAGAGGACCTGGTGCAGACAGACCTGTGCAGGCCCTCATTCTTACTTCAAATGAACTTTTAACTTTGGCTTCATACTCATGGAATGAGCTAATCTGCCACAGATAACATATAAAATGTGTGCAGCAGTATCATGCCCAGAATTGAGGATAAAATTATGTGAAATATTTCATATGAAATACAAAATAAATACCTATATTTACATGGGAAACCTAGAATAAAATGAAAAAGAGGCAAAAAGGAAAACGTTTAATGAGTGGGAGGATGTATGGACATAGACTTCTTTTGCCCTATATCCTATATTTCCTTTTTTTTTTTAAAGCTTAACACAAAATGCTGTTCTTAGTAAAATAGGGAAAATACATGAAAATTGCAATGCCATGTCAGCCAAACGTTAAAATGCTTTACAGATTTCATCTGTATTCTGGTTTTAATTTTCTCATGCCATACAATCAGCACTGGCTCTAGGCCTTGCATCCTTTTAAGTTAGAAACCTCTTTCCAGGCAGAACTTTGCTGGGCTATTTGAGTCTCCAGTTTCCTCTGCACACAGCTCTCAGTCAACTCATTTCCCATGAGCCCGAGGCTCAAATCAAGGACTTTACATTTTCCATGCACTTAGGTTTGCAACCAGCTAACCGCAGTTACTAGTTTTATAGGCAGTAGAAAATTTATAATCAGTCTAAGATGTAAAATGGCCACAGTACCCTGCGTTGTGCACAAAACACCAGAGCAGGGAAATCATTTAACATCAGTGTAAGCAATGACACTAAGAACCACAATGTCGTAAATATTCATTAGTTGTGGTAAAGGGAGAATTCAGGAGCAGATAAGGTGCCACACTTTGGGCACTAGGTCCTTGTGATGCTGTGGTACTGACTAAGTTCTAGGTCCTCTCTTGATTGGCTTCACATTTCTTGCTTCACTTTCCTTATGTATGAAATGGGTAGATTGGAAGTGATGATTTGAGATTCTTTCTCCTCACAATACATGCTACATTTATGATAGCCTGTTCAATGTATTTTATGTATACGACTTATTCTCAAAGTATGTATGTAGATTCTCAAGGAAAATATTCATGATTTATATTACACTGACATTTCTAACCCCAAATTGTGCCAACAGAATGAGAGAAAATATTTGTAAATAGTATGTCAAAAATCCTCACCTCACTAAACATAACAACCTTCCCCATATAGCCAACACCCCCCAACAAACCAACCATCTAACAATAATCAATTAACCAGCTAACCAACACCCCCTCCAACTCCACAACAACAAAACAATAACAACACAGCATTATTAAGGAATGGGCTATATCGAGGTAGTGCAGGCACCTGCCTTTAATCCCAGCACTCAGAAGGCAGAGGCAGGTAGATGGATCTCTTAGTGAGTTTGAGGCCAGCCTACTCTACAGAATGAGTTCCAGGACAGCCAGGGATACACAGAGAAATCCAAAATTCTGTCTTGAACCTGCTTTTCCCCAAGAAAGAAGAAGAAGAAGGAAGAGGAGGAGGAGGAGGCGGCGGCAGAGGAGACTTTTCAAAAGATATACAAAGAATCATCAATTATATGAATATGTGGTCAATATCATTAATCATCACGGAAATTTAAATCAAGCCTAAAGTGATATTTCACTTCAGTCCAATTAGGAAGATATCAAAAAGGCAAAACAAGTGTTAATGAGGATATAGCAAAGAGTGAACCCTTATATACTATTGCCGAGAAGGTCTCCAGCTGTAATGTAAACATGCTGAATCTACTTGGTCTTTACTGTGTATTTGAAAATTCTAAGAGTAGATTTTAAAAGTTTTCATTACACCCAATTCTATGAGGTGGTGGATAATTACCTTGACTGGGATAATATTTTTATAATGTGTTCATGTCTTCTCTTGAGCAATTATGCGGCCTCCCTTAAATATATGCATGTTTATTTGCCAAGTCTACCTCAATAAAATCAGGAGAAAATCATTTAATTTTCTATCATTTTTTCCTTTTGATTTAAAGACCATTAACAATGTCCTGCTTTTCAGATGTGTTTAAGGACTATTCCCAAGAGGATGATGTGTTGATGTTGCCTGTATTGCGGGACAAACTGCAGCTTGATAACTGGCAAAAGGCTGGGAGAGAATTGATGAGGAGGCTGGGGTGAGTCATCTTAGATATGAGACAGTGGCAAACCATTCCAGCTGAGAGGCAGTGAAGGTAATGAGAAAAACACAAAGAGGAAGGAATAGTTTACATTTTATTCAGATTAGGGCTTTAAAATGGGATCCCCTCCACAGTCTTCCTTATAGGAAGGAAATAAAATGTTATTGTCAAACCAAATGTCCTATGCATTCATTTTTCTTCTCTGCAAGTACATCGCTTTTTCTTTTGTCTTAAGCAGGGGACAGCATGGAAAAATCCTTCATTTGATATGTGTTCACCAGGGTGATGCCCCATATCTCTGGCCCCAGATATTGCTATTCTAAGTTTTCTTGATTCAAAAATCTTAACATATAAGACATATACATAGATGCATGAGAGCAAATCTAAATTCACACTTGAAGATGTCTGTAGATGTTCATCATCTCAGAAGCAAGTTGCATTTATTACTTTCTTCCAAGCTGGTTCTCAGATTTTATTTATTTATTTATTTTGTCAAGGTGTATTTCTTTGGATTTTACCTGAGCAAAAAGCATGAAATGAATGTCTCATTGCATCTGCCTAATGTCAGGAGTGCCTGCAGCTCAATATCACTGATTAGCCACAGTCTCCACTCCAGGGCCTAGTAGTGGATGCTCTATACGCCATCTGTGACCCCATCACTCTACCTGCTGCCTCCAGTGTTGCACACACTCCACACTGCTGAGATGCCAGGCATTGTTCTCGGCCCAGGTTCCATCCCCTCCCAACGGTGGTCCCACTCAGCAGTAGGTCATTGTTGTAGAATAAAGGTCTGGTCCCCTGCCATAAGTCCAAACAACTTGGAGGGAGTTTCTTACTTCAGCGGGTCCCTCAGGCTTCACTAAAGTTTGGCTATGATCACTGTCAGAATAACATTAGGTTATTTCTTCTCACCCCAACTCCCTTACTATCTCTAGGTGCTACCTCTGCAGTAGCTTCCTATTGTCAGCCTCAGAGTCTGTCTCCCTGGAACAGAGAAAATACAGGACAGTTTCCTATTTCATGGTATAAAGGTCTCCAGTGTCTACATGGGGTCACCATGCAATGACAGAGAGAGAGGAAGTGATGTCAAGGCAGCAGGACTTTGGAGGAACTAGGAGTTTTGGCAGAATTAGGAAGCAGGGGGCTTGGGATGAATGTAGGGCTGGGCTGTAAGTCACAAGACCTGTCCCTTCAGTCCTGTGTCTGCTAGCTAGGCTCCTTGTCCAGAACCTTCTGCAGTTTCCCCCAGTGATACCATCTGGGAACCAGCTGTTCACATACACAGGTCTTTGTGGACAGTTCATACACAAGCTGTGGCAGTCACAGAACACATACAGATTGCATTTTCTTTGGTGATGAAATTAATTCTTCATTGATATGATTTATATCACAACCATGAAAACAAAACAAAATAAAACTGAAACTATCAAGGCCTAGACCTCTTTAGTTAATCCCAGCTTAAGCACTCATGCCCCACACTTTATGGGGGAAAGCCTATTTATTTTCTGAGTAGTAGAGGACTTTTCTGTTTATCAGTGAACTTTTGTCCATCTTTAATCATGTTCAAAGAGGTATTTGATTGACATTGCTAATATTTCCTTTTAAAGATTTTTTTAGTACTAAGATCTATATGAATTAGAAATTATTTTAGCAAACAAACTAGATATTTATGTTAAAAATATATTCTGAAATTTTGACTGACACGCATACACCCACACACATGCACACACGCATATGATGTAATGTTGTTTATATATGACACAACATTGTTTTTATTTTCCTGGTAAGTATGGAATTCAAAGCTGTGTGATATTTTTCTATGGAAAGAAATCATGGCTCAGCAGGATGGAAATGAATATGCACTTTAAAATTTATTTTGACTGCTGCTCCTTGAATTTTATGCATTGAATGAAGCACTGGGAGTTTTTCAATTTGGCTTATTCCAAGTGTAAGGAGTTCAAAGCTCAGCAAGTTTGTTTTGATGAACCACTTATTAAAAACAAGCCATCTGTATGAGTTGATGGTACAAGAGTTGGGGTACAGTTCACATTGGTCAAGGACACTAGCATTCAGCTAAAACTGCCTCTGCTGTTGTGGACTTAGCATGGTCATAGAGTGGGAAATAGAAATCGTGAACAAGCAGCATGAGGCATGTGAATTATTTACAGAGTTCAGGAAGGACCTTGTAAATGCATTTTACTGGGATCTTAAAACTTTCCTTGGAAATGCATTCATTCCTCGGTGTTCCTGCTTGGATGTCAGAGATAGGGTCAGAATTTAGGATGTCCAGAAATCATTTGTTTATTCTCTCCTCTAGGTTGGCGAACTCTTTTCTCCTGGGCCGGTTCCAGCTGTTCCAGATCTCACCCGTCTGATAGAACCAACAGGGGAAAAGTAAATTTAAATCACACTAACACTGCTAAGAGTAAAATACTATTCAAAAGAGCTGAACAACAGTGCACTGAGTGTGGGGCATCAGGTGTCTGTCAGCTTGATGTGGCATTGCGGATTCAATGTTCTTATCTGGTCATTATGGGGCATGTGGTTTGAGAGTTTTCTGAATTGAATTGGTTATTACTGTTTCATAGTCCCATCTTCTTCTCTTTTATCTTTTCTTTCTTTCTTTTTTTTCTATAGAAAGTTTGTGGGTGCTGGGCAGTGGTGGCACATGCCTTTAATCCCAGCACTTGGGAGGCAAAGGCAGGTGGATCTCCATGAGTTCATGGCTAGCCTGGTCTACAGAGAGTGTTCCAGGACATCTAGGGCTACACAGAGAAACCTTATCTTGGGAAAAAAAATTGCAGGCTAGAAAAAGGGAATGAGAACTACAAATATAAAATATAAACTTAATATAACCTGATAGATAGACTCTAAGGTTATAACATTATTTTGGGATCCTCTGGAATAAATTGCTTTAGAATTTATTTAGAACATCTCTAGACTTTGTATATCAACATGTATTAGGAGTCTCCAGGAGAGGACACTAAGTGTAACACTGATTTAAATTATTCATCAGAGTTCTTTTTGCACATGAAAATTCACTATCTGTTAGAAAATGAGGCTTATAAGTCATAGTTGTGCTATGAAAGAAATGCTGACCTGTAATTTAGATTTTGTTCATATTTTTCTTTATAATTTATTTTAATTTTTGGGAATTTCTTATAGGACTATTCTTTGTTCGCATTATATCCATTTCCACTTTTCCTATCTCCAACTCCTTCTGTGTCTCCACCCTCTTCAATTCATGACCCGTTCTTCTTCAAGATCATTGTTTTACACACACACACACACACACACACACACACACACACACACACACACATGCACACACCCTACTGAGCCCAGTTAGTGTTGCCTGTATGTAGTTTCGGACGGTCCACATGGGATCCGGACAACTCCTGGGAGGCCTCATTCTTGGAGAAAAGAGACCCTCCCTACTTCCACAGCTGGTTATAATATCTTGAAAAGATTTGAATTTATTTGTGAGCTAAACACAAAACTACACCATCCATCACTTTGAAAGTTGCTACATAGTGGAGACAATCTGCACCTCTTACAAATTTCTTCTGTGGTAAAAAAAGCAAGGCAACCAAGCTTTCCTGTGTCTAAAGATTCATGACAATTAAATTCCCAGCCATATAACTTTCTGAAGCAAAATAGTCTTTTCTTGCTTGGTTTCCTAATGAGGCAGCAGGTACTTTGGAACAAGTGTTTTCAGGTTTACAGCCCTGTTTGGGGATTTTGGGATTCCAGGATGGATAGAGGGGTAAACAAATCAAGCCTCTAGGCTCTGCCCATGTTCTTCATGGGGACTTCCTTTCCTTTGGCAGTCTCAGTAGATCTTTGGGGAAAGAGTTGTGCTGAGTTGGAGAAGCCCTCCCTGTAAAGCCCCCTTCAGAGTGTGCTATTTCCTTCTGTGCTGGGCAATAAGGGTAAATACATGTCAGAACATAAGGGCCTATGTGAAAAAGACACATGTCATAAATTTATTTAAACCATGTTTACTTAACATTTCCTCTAGGTTTTCAGTTTAGAATTTTGTGTAGGACTTCGCTCCATCCAGCCACCCAGTATCTACAAAATGTTCTATCAGCTAATCAGGTTTTGAATTCCTCACTGTGCTATGGTATCTACTCAAGGTTTTGATGGAGTAGGACTAGCTGAGGTCTGAGATGATAAGGTTATCAATCAGTGTTTCTGTTTTTCCATTTGTTCTTGGTCACCTTTGAGAATTTATGTTTTGTAGGAAACCCATCATCTTTAAAACAGAAATCATGTCTGCTTTCCTCCCTAGTCACTAGCGCAGCTTGATATACTGCGGGGATGTGTCAAAAGTGGTGCAGTGAGTTGGGTCTGTAAGCCATGTCACTTGTAAAGCCTTGCCTTGTACAGATTGACAATACATACCAGTTGTTGGGTGCCAGTCATCCTTTGCGCCAGTGCTTCCCATAAACTTGTCCCAACTTTTGTAATGGTGTCTTAAGAATATTCTTGGAACCATTTAAGGAAGAGAAAATCATGACTTAATAACTATTTCATTTCTAACTGGATTCTTATTCTTCTCTGACTCCATTCCTCTTCTTCCCGTACTATGTTACTTCTGAATGTCTCTAGAACAACAGAAAAGATATTATGGCAGATTTTATCAACAAGTACACGCACACTGCTTTCTCTGGTGCCAGAATTCATCTGAATGCTGTTGTTGGAGAAGAAAGAATGAGAGCAACAATGTCAGAGCAAACAGTTCCTGGGGGTTTATTTCACGACAGATCTGTTTTTAAGATGTTACTTACAATGCTAATGTCATCTTTGCAAAGTGGATATTTTTATTGTCTTTTTTTAATAGAGCATGAGAATGTACACAGGATCATTGTGTGACTTGCTTAAAGCTACACAGCTAATGAGGCTTAGAGCCATTATCATAACCCAAGATATCTGGTTCCAAATGTTAACGGACACAAACACACATTCTTTATATGGGTGAGCTTTCAGCCCACTTTAGATGCAAACTAAACATGCACAATAGTTTTATAAGTTTCTGAACACCCATACAAATTAGCAAGAGTATGTTACTAGCATACCAATGAAAGGTATTCAAGGTGGGAGGGCACCTCTGTGTGTCTCATGGGGCATTTTCTTGAGGTACAATGTGATGTTCTACCTAATTAAGATATATTCAGTTCCTTCAGGAAACGTCACATTTATGTCTAGAAAAATTTTATGTCGTATTTTTAATGAAAAATTTTAAATAAAGCAAACTCTCACTAGACTATTTCTGACATTACTAATCTCAAAAGGCCAAAGACTGGGATTATATATAAACTCTGAATAGAATATAATATCTTGTGGAACACAATTGGCTAATTTGTCCTAATTCTTCTGTAAGTGGTCTAGATGGCTGGCTGGAACTTTTTGTAATGTTGTAGTGACAAATTTCCTAGTAATAATTTGCCCACAGAAGGCTACTGGGTAGCATAACAGCATAGATTAAACTGGAGTGCTGTTTAAATTAGGGATTTTTGAAACTTCTATCTCTCTAAGTAAATGAATTGGAGATATTAATGAGGTACTCTGCATTTTTATCACCTCTGCCATGAGGTGCACCATTTTTTTTTTTTTATAGCACATTCTCTCCTGGTAACCTATAGCACCTGCTGATGAACTTCCTAGAACATTATAACCAACCCATTATCCAGAGGCACTTTGACATTCAGGAAAGGAGAAAGAAAAAATTGGTTTTGAATCTAGTTTGAACAGTAGGCTGTCCATTGCTAAACTAAATCTATTCATTATTTTCGGAATAGTGTCGATATAGTTTGCTGGCAATGTGGTTGCCTACTGATTGAATTATCCACTGATGCTATTAGTATTTCTCTCTTTTTAGGAATTTATTTGAGCCCGAAAGACTCTGAATTTCAGGCATTTGAGATAAGCTGTAATATCACTTTTAAGTTAGCTGCCCTTACCACCACTGTTTGAAAATGAGGTGCATGGAAATTTCTGCTTTAGACTACTTATTTAAAGATACTAAAAGATCAAAATACTAACATCATCTGGCTGGTTGCTCTTTTATATGTCTTCATTATAAGAATGCTGTATACTATTTGATTTCATAAGCTATTATTTGATTTTATAAGAATAATGATTTTACTGTCTGTATAAAAATGTGTGATTTTTATTTAAAATTTAAGCAATTAAACTTTATAAAATGCCTTAAAACTGAATTAGAAAAGAATCATGTTAATAAAAATATGTGATGAATTTGAAGAATATGCAGTAATTTTTAAGCAATATAAACACCCATGATTTAGAAGTGGTGCTTAAAAAGCTATTTATCCACCTGGAAATTTTAATTATGGTGAGCTAGGTCCCCAAACAATTTGTAGGAGGTTTCCTATTGAATGTTGATCTCAAATCCTTCTAATTCCTATTTTAGAGGAGCTTGTGCTTGGTATTACTACACATTACTCTGTATTGATTGATATTGTCAGTTATTAACTACCCACAAACATATTTTGTTGGACACAGGAATATCTCGGACACAGGGGTAGTGACTGCATGATATTCAGAGAATACGTTTAGTTTTTGAAAGCACTGCTAGACTCCTTTTCTTGGCCTTTCTTGGCATTCAATACAGACCTCTGATTGGCTACAGCCAACAGGATATAGATGGAACTGATACCATTGCAACGGCCAGCTCCAAACATCTGTAATAAATTTCTTTAAAGGTTTTTCTTTGTCTTCCTTGAAAATCTAGAGGAAGATTCAGAAGGCCCTGGGCTTATTAGGGCTCATGGGTGGATCAAACTCTGACTTATGAGTTGGTGTGATCTGCACAACAGTCTTCAGCAGCCCACAGTGGATTATGTGTTGTATTAAATCCTGAGATAGTAGCTCTTAAGAGAGGTTTTCTCAACCGCAGCATTGTTTGCATGTTGAACAAGATGAGCCTTTAAGGGGTTATCCTGGCCATTCTAGAATTTCTAGAAGCATCTGTGGTCATTCATCAGGTTCCAGTATCACCCTTTGCCCCATCACCACAGTATAATAAAAAAATCCAGATGTTCCAGATATCCTTTGAGGGGAAGTTGCTCTGGCTGAGGACTGCTGGCTAAGGCAAGACTGTTTCTTATTCTTGAAAGTTCTACACAGAGTCTGCTATTTTATTTAAAGATACCAAAGGATTATACACTTTTTATTTTTATGCAACATACAATAAGCTTTTGAAAGTTGAATATCTGAAAGCTGAAGAAAATATTTACATAAAAAGTTTTGCAGTACAAGAAAACAAAAAAAGACTATGGATGTAAATTACCACCATCCTCAGTAGCAAAGGTTGAAGATGTTGCTATAGCAATTTTTATATGTTTATAAGCTTTATATTTGCTCATACTTGAACCCAGGCTTTTTGACTTGACCTGAAGGCATGCAGCATGACTTTGATCTCCGGAACATTTTAAAATGTCCATGCTTTTTGGATCAGACATATATCACAGTTTTTCATTTTATACTCACTTTTTAGAACTAGAAAAAAAACCTCTTAGGATACTTTGCATAATTAATGTTGGTTAAGTGGTGGTGCTCGTGGCAGGCCGCCGCCTATGGTGGCCATGCTGAAGGAGAAGAGTGCTGAAGGGGAGTCACGAGCCGTGGTTACCTTTCTAGAGCTGTATTGAGAGAGAGATGGGGAAAGGGAGAGAGGGAGAGAGGGAGAGAGATAGAGAGAAATAGAGAGAAATGGAGAGAAAGGACCGTGTGTGGGGGGGTACTGAAGGAGAGAGTGTGGAAAAAAAAGAATGCACAGAGGGCACACCCACTTTTTAGGCTGGGACACCATTGCAGGCTGGTGACGTAATTAAGGACAGAATCCTTACAATTAAACAAATACTTACTTGTGACAAGATAGTAGTAGAATTACACAAAATGGAGGACACTTATTTTTAAAGAGTTTTATTATAAGAATAGTATGAAATACTCTTTGGGATGTGCAAAAGTCAGAATTTCCTTTGACATTTCCCAAATCTTAACCTACTTTCTCTACCAGTGCTTTCTCCCATGCTCCACCTACTCTCACCTTCTTCTCCTATCTGTGGCCAATACTTCAAGTTATTTGAACTTTCTTGTTTGTTTGTTTTTGTTTTCAAGACAGAGTTTCTCTGTGAAACAGTCCTGGTTGTCTTGGAACTCACTCTATAGACCAAGCTGGACTTGAACTCATAGAGATCCACCTGCCTCTGCTTCCTGAGTGCTGGGATGAAAGGCTCGTCTCACCACGCTTGGCCATGTCCTTGACCACACAGAGACTCTGCCTGCCTTGTGATTGGATTAAGGGTGTGGGCTACCACTGCCTGACTGCTGTTCCTGGCTCGATATGACCTCTGATCTCCAGGCAAACTTTGTTTATTCACATGCAAATAAAATCACATTTCAGCACAATTAAAATATCACCACAGGACCCCTCCCTTAGCTGAAGAGATAATGATAGTGGATGACTGGTAGAGGATAGTCAATATTCTTTTACCCTCTTTTTTCATGTATGCCATGTGTGTATATGCATGTTTGTGTGTGTGTGCCAGTGCATGTGCATTTGTATGCATATAAATGTTGAAGCTGGAGGTTGACATTAGGGGTCATCCTGCTTTGTTCACTGCGGCAGAGTCTCTCACTCAAACCCAAAGCCCACTCTTCAGGCTAGTTCCTCTAACCAGTTTGCTCTGGGAGTCACCTATTTTTGCTCTCTGGAGCTGTGATGACAGGAGATCCAGGAAGCACAGTCATCATTTATCTATGTTCTGGTGATCCCAATTCCAGTCCTCATGCTTACAAGTACTTTAACCATCTCCTCGGTCCCCAGAATCAGATTTCTTTAGGGATATGTGATAGATAATTACATGTCCACACGGTTGGGCTTGCCCAGCGGACCGCCTAACTATTTCCAGTTCAGAATAGCCATCTCCGGGGCAGACATCTCGCGGGACTGGGACTCTGTGGCTTTACGTGGTTGCTTAAAGCGCGCGCGCAGCCATGTAATCTACATGCATGCGTGGAATACCCACAGGAGTCCCTGTACGCATGCGCGGCCCAACCTTTAAAAGGCTGGCGCCATCTTGCATGAGCCCCCTCTCTCCTTATCTCCTCACCCACATGTGTTTCACGCAGGCCTGTCACCTCTATCCTCTTTAATAAAACTCTCCCGTGGTCTTGTCGTGTGCGGGACGTGTTCCTAGAGCCAAATAAATACTAACAATATGACCCGAGTAGAGTAACTGTGCTACAGCAAATGACCCTACACCCATACATATGTGGGCAACACTGGAGTCAGGAATTTGGAGAGGATTTGGGAAAAATTGGAGTGAGGGTGAATATAATCAAAATACCTTGTACACATGCACAAAATTCTCAAAGAATAAATAAAAATACATTTTAAGTAAGGGTAAGGGAGGAAGAAAGAATCTTTGCTCTTTGCGGAATTTGCTATCTGCTGGTAGAGGCAGAGGCTGTCCAGCTATTAGAAGCCTGTGAAAGGAAGAAGACATTGAAACAATGATCAGTTCAAAGCAAGGACAGTGCAGCAGCAGTAGCATATGAACCCAAGTGCATTCCAGCAGAGAGGCTTAGCAGAACATTCTGATCCGAGCCGACATACTTATCTGATAGAAGATCCTCTTGTAAAATCCGCCCACAGGCACACTCTCTCAATCATACCCGTGACTGGAGCACAAGAGAAGGTTGTAATTAAAATTCATTTCTCTGAACCCATAAGAATGGATAGTTTTGAAGATTAAGTACATTTAACAGTTCAGTTCTTGGTTAAATCATCTTTTGATAATAGACAGTTTGTTCTACTAATCAAAATTCAAAGACTTTGGGGTCAGTCTACCTCTTTTAGAATTTAAAATGTGCTACAAATCTTGAGAATGACCTTTAGACTAACCTCCTTTACCTCAGTTTTCTTAGCATTTAAACTAGGATAGCACACCCCATTTCCCAGGATGTTGGACAAATTAACTGAGCTAATGTATGCTACAACCATGACAATTCTTAAAGACAGTAATGTTCTTGGCATCCATGGATTCTTATTATATATATTTTCAACACCCATGGAATTTATTCTTTTAAGCAGTTTACTATGGGTTTTGATGATTTTATACTTAATATAACTCATTTTCCTATTTCTTATGCTTTTTTCATAATGTAACTCAGTCTTAATAAATCTCTTCATCTTTTTGGTGTGTCATTATCATATGATTAGATTTCTGTCATTATCACAGGATTTCTAATGAGGCCAATGGTTCAGAACTCATTTTAGACTTCAAAGAAGAAGGAGTTTCTTCTAAAACATTTATTTATTTATTTATTTATTTGTTTGTTTATTTATTTATTCTTCTCTCATACAATACGTCCCCACCGCAGCCCCCCTTCCTTACTCCTCCCAGTCCCCCACCCTCACTCTGCCTCTCCTCTCCCCATTCCCACTGCTCCTCCATTTCCCTTCAGAAAAGAGCAGGCCTCCATTCTTGGATATCAACCAAACACTGTATAACAAGATACAGTAAAACTAGGCACAAATCCTCATATCAAGTCTGGATGAGCAACCAAGTGGGAGGAAAAGGGTCCCAGTAGCAGGCAAAAGAGTGAGAGACACCCCCACTTCCACTAGGAGTTAGGAGTCCCACAAAAAAACCCAAGCTCAACAACCATAACATATATGCAAAGGACCTAGTACCGACCCATGTAGGCTTCAGGATTGCCACTTCGGTGCTTTGGTGGAAACTTCCAGAACTTATAAGAGTGACCCTCTTGGTAATGGATGATATAGAGTCTGAACCAGCCATCTTCTGTAACCAGGCAAGGCTTCCAGTATGAAACTGGGGCACCAGCCCAGCCACAAAACCTTTGATCTACAACCTGTCCTGGGGCAATGGTGGCTCAGAGCTTGTGGGAGTGGACAACCAATGACTGGACTAACTTGAGGCCCAGGCCACAAGAGGGAGCCCATGCCGACACTGCTTAAATGGCTAGGAACCAGAGCTGAAGGGCCTAGAGACATAGGGTAGGACCAAACACAATCGGGGGTTGGGTAAATAAATAATAAATAAATAAATAGGTCAATGAAAGTTTTAAAGTGCGTGTGTGTGTGTGTGTATGTGTGTGTGTGTGTGTGTGTGTGTGTGTATGCAAGTGTGTGTGTGTGTGTCCCTGAAGGAGGTTAGAATAGGGCACTAGATCCCCTGGAGATGGCAGTACAAGTAGTGGTAATTAATGTGGGTATTGGGAATTGAGCCTGTATCCTTTGAAAGAACAGCAAACGCTCAGATGCTGAGCAATTTCTTCACCCCCATCCTAGGAAAAGCTTTTGATGAACTATCTTTATAAAAATATACATTGTCTTATTACAGATCTTAGGGGTTCTTTCTATGCTAGCCAATACATTTCCTAAATTTTAGAATAAGAATAAATGCATTATGCACACAATACTAAAAATCCTTCAAATTCTTTGTTCACATACTTTTCTCATATTTTCTTTGAAAATCATTATTTTTCATATGATATGAAGAAAACATCAAGTTCAATGTCTTATTCTTCAGCCTAAAGATTCAGGAAGTGTGAATGATGTGTAGATACCATGAAGTGATCATCATCAGCTTCTGTTGTCTTGATGTACAGTACCCGCATAACTAACAGTCAACACCTTTGGAAGGATGTGGGCAACATATACATTGCCTTTATTTCTAGGAATAAAAGCAACCACATTTTCAGAAAACATTTAAAAAATAAGGGGCTATGTTATTTAAGAATTGTGGTTATTTATCCCAGAACTCATATTTACTATGGTAGAATTCAAGAGTTTAATATATAAAAAGAAGGAACCAACTGCTTTCCATCTCCAAAGTGGGGGGGGGGGAGTTAAAACTCAGCATGAGGTAATTAGTTTTCAAATGTCAAGGAATTTCTCTGTGGTGAGGGTAGAATATTAGAAGGGACCACTTAGAGGAATACCTTAAGAAACAAAGGAACCCCCAAAGCAGAGCGGTCATTTCCTTGACACATTCTCTGTATCTGTAAATATTTGTATTTTTGTGAAATAGGAAAAAAAATGCTTACATTCCTTATTATGCATCTCAAACATCCAAAGTTAATGTCTATTTTGTGGGAGTATGTTTTATACATATTTCCTATGCATCATATTGTCAGCTCTTAGTGTCTGATGTATTCAACCAACTGTGGATTGAAAACACCAAAACATCCAGTCAATACTGCAAAGGCACAGATATTTTTTCTTGTTACTACTCAAGCAATACAGTATAACAACTATGTACATTGTATTTATTTAATGTAAGGAGTCTAGAGACTCTAAAGTATGCAGGAGGCTGGATGAGGATTGTATGTAAATATGATGTCATTTTATGCAAGTAGTTTGAGTATCTGTAGCTCTGAGGGTTTATGGATCCAATCCCACATGGTTTAGAGGGGTGAGGGATGACTGACTGCATAAAATGTATACTTTCTTTTCTCTCAGGGTTCTAATGATGCCATCTGGGGAGGTACAAGGAATGTAGCTTTGGAATAACACAAACCTGGGCAGATACCTTGAATTTATGATTTCAATCCTGATCTACTGTTTGTTTAATTTCTCTGAGACTTTAAGTTCTCTTATAAAGGAGGATATTTTTTAAAAAGTTGACCAAATGCTTGTATAGTTACTACAGTGTTTGTACCTGGTAGTCAATATGCATATATGAATTTAAAATGTACTCTAATGGATCAAATTGCATACATTAAAGAGGAATTCGTTGTAAAAGCTGTCCTGACATGGAAAACAAAACCTCACCAACAGGAACATAGAGTTCATTGCAAAGCTAGTTAAATGTAGGTAAGTATAATCACATGAGTAATTGATGAGACTGAGGAAATAATCATTATATGTAAGGAATAGAAAATGGCTTTTATTCAACATAATATTGAGGTAAAAGAATAATTTTTAAGAAAAAGTAAGTTGCTTAAACCAGCTTTTTTTTTTTTTTTTTTTTAGACAGGATTTCTCTGTATAATAGCACTGGATGTCCAGGAACTCACTCTGCAGACCAGACTGTCCTCAAACTCACAGAGATCCGCCTACCTCTGCCTCCTGAGTGCTGGGATTACAGACAACCACTACCACTGCCCAGCTAAACCACCTACTTAAGGGAAAGGACATTTACAGTATTCAGAGACTACTGATTCCCAAAAAGATAGATAAAAGAATTACTATTTTCCTAAGAAAAGGAAGTACAAATACAAACAGTAGAAAATAAATTGCAAATTACTGTTTGTAGCTAATAACTGTGTATTAAAACCCCAAAGAACTGAAAATTTTCTAGTGACCATAGCAAATTATATATAAATTGGACAGGTTTATAGTACCAAGCATGACACCTTTCATTCCTCTGGAACAGGCCTGTAAAACTGCTCAAAAGTCCATGGCTGGGGAGGTGGAGGCCACAGGCTGTAGGGCACCTACTGCTGTTGTTCTGTTAAATGGTTATGTCGACATCTACCTTCTAAAATATTTATGTTTATATCCACAGGGTTTGTGCTCCTCTCAACCTTGGTCAGAGAAGCTTGTTTTTTTCTTATTTAGTCTTTATCCACAGTCATAAATGTAACCTTGCAATCCATCTTGACTTGGAGGGAAAGAAGAAAAACATAGAACCCTAAGACCTACAGTTAGGGCGCAAAGCAGAAGAAGTGAGGTCTGCTCTCCTGAGGTGTGGAAAGAGCGGTCTAGTGGGTAAGATGGACACATGTCAAATGTGTGAGTGTTGTCCACAATCCAAAATGGATCTCTCACTGGCCTGCTGTTTCTAGACCCCAAGGCATTGCTGGCTTCCATAATGCTTAGGCTGGCTTTTACATCCCCAAAGACCACATACTTGTAATTCAAACCACTCAATCTTCACGGTGCAGATAAAAAACTACGAATCGTTTATTTGTGTTTCATCCACACTTGCTATGGACAAGATACCAGGACTATATGCTTTTCAGAATGTTCTCATTTTCAAATTCCTCCCTATAGATGGATTTTTTTTTTTTTCATGTGAAGTTACTACTGTGACATGTGAATCTTGGAATAACTCTGTGAATGAAGGAACCCTTAAAACAAAACCTTCTGGTACCCAGAGCACAAAAGTTTTCTGCTGTCTTTAGAAATTTGTTTGCAAACAGCTCAAAGAAGATGGAGCCTAAGAGCTGACAACCACTGACTGCAATGTTGACGGACACAGTGAGACCATGTGTCCTTGGATGACCATGGCTGATGGCAAGTGGGTGCACCAGGTGGCAGCATCTGCAAAGTGAGTATGAAGCTTCTTTTTGCACCGGCTTTTGGTTAATATAGAGATTCCTAAGTGGTCAAAGTACTGGGAGTATGCAAGCCTGAGCACTAAGTCATTGGCAGGTCATCAATATCAGCCTCCCACCACCTAAGGCTCAAGGAATATTGAAGAAAAAAGAGCAGAAAGAATATGGGAACTAGAGGATGTAGAGGAGAGTTAGGAAGGGCTGTCTTCTAGAGATATATAGCCATTGCATCCATGAACTCATAGCAGCAGTGTTTACCTGCCCAAGACCTGCATCAGACCAAGCCAATACAGATTCTAGCATGGATGGGAACAGGGCTCTTGGGGCTCTACTCCTAGCTGAGAAGCTATTGGGGGTTGATGGCTGCCAAAGAAGGGTGTGGCTGCTGGTAGGTTATAGTCAATGGCCCTGCACCCAAGCACATTCATGGACAATTAATAGAAAAAAACCAAAAAAACAAAACAAAGAGAATATAAAGTCAGGAGGGAGACATATTGGGAGGTCCTAAGGAGAGCTGCTGGTGTAATTGGGTTGGATATGATCAAAATTATATTAAATATGCATATGAAAAATAAAAAAAAATTATTTGATATAAAACCAAACATAATAGAATGGGGAAAATAGATTTATAATAACAAAATATTTAAAAGGAAATATGCTAAAGAAATATGCAAGAGCTTAAAGAGGAAAATTCTAATGTACAATTGAGGAATATGGAAGCTGCTTTGACTATAGTGAAGTGTCTGACAACATTTTATTCACTCCCAAATTCAAGAGGAAAGTTGAATATAAATATGCTAGAACATGCAAAAATAATTCTGAAAACATGAGAATGTAAATAAATAACACACATAAATTTTAAAACATATCACTATCATGTGAATTAACAGATAATTAGAGGCTAATAAATCAAATAAATCAATTAATTTTTTTGTTAAGAGTTTGTGCTATTGAAACTACATACATTTGCCAAAAACCAGTGACTGCATGGTTTAAATTTATGTGTTTCATTGTATATAAAGTTTATCTTGAAGAAAAATAATAAAATTTCTTTTGAGCTCTTGTCCATTGGATTCTACACTAAAGTATTTGAAGAGAAATATGCTAATAGCTACAACCAATTTTAAAATAAATTGTAAGATAAGATGGACTGATGATGGCCAGTAGGGTGTACAGATGAAAATTACTTAATCATGTAAAATTATTTTTCCATCTGCTTGAAATTTCCATAATAAAATGTTAGATAAAATTATTCAAATGCATAGGGAAAATTTTTATCCAATAATGATGAAATGGCATATCTTTAAGTTATAATTTTAGTTACAGTAAGAAAGGATCCTCCTCCCCATAAGTTCCAGGAACTGGAATGCCAGGATTGGGCATATGGGATACGGTTAGCCCTGGAGTAAATGTCTCAGATCTTGGATTGTCTCTGGGTGGTCTGAATGAAAAGGCTCAGGGGAACATGGGCATCCTTCTTGTGAAAGCTAATATTCTTCTAGAGGGAGTGGCATCCTCTAGCCGGGGGAGGGTGGAGGGTGGGCCCTTGGGACTGTGTGCATTATTCAAAGGACTGTGAGGAAAATCCACCAAAGCATTTGTTTTATGGCTAAAGAATGATTCCATTCTCCAAGCATAGTTCATATTCCCTTCTTAGAGTTTTCTGCTTGGTTACTCAAATAGGTAACCATGTTAGGAGTTATGGTAGTTTATGTAGGAGCTCTGAGGAGTTCAAGTGCTATCATTTAACTGTCTTTGCTAGTTTTCTGTTAATCAGCCATATGTTTGTATTTCTCAAGAAACTCAGGGAATGGGAATAGGGATAGAGTGTTATTTTAATATTCTCTTCAAATATTTGGGACTTCAGGGTACTCACATGAGTTTCCTGCAGTAATAGTTTTGCTATCATGTGGGGAGAATGAACCAGAATTATTCAATTTCTCAGAAGGACTTAAACACTGACAGGTGAACTTTTTTTAGGGTGTATATATTTTGTTAGCAAAATGGAAAGACTATAAATTTAAACATATGAAAACTCTAGTTTTGAGAGTTCTCACAGAGACAAAGCAACATAGTAAAGAAAATAGTGTATAGAATGTTGATATTGCTTCAGCACATCCTTTACTGAAAATAACACCTTTGGACTCAATTTGTGTGGAGGCCCCCTATTAGTCCAGAGTCCACCCACCAGATGGTCTTCCCTCCCCTGTCTTTAACCCCCCTTGCCTCCTTGTCACTGTGCTCCAGCCCTCAATTCAGGCAGAGACACCCTGCTCCATCAAAGGCCAGGCCAGCTACCAGAAGTCGAGCCCCAACTTGGGTGGGGATTCCCTGCTCAACCGCAGGCCACACAGAACAGAAGACTGTAGATCAAACAGAAACCAAGGAAGAAAACACTTATGCAACAAAGACAGACTTAGAAATCAGTACCTAGACCTATAATCACCACAAACCCAGATGCCTACATGCCAGCAGAAGAACTTAGTAATCCTACCATAGCAAACCCTGAATATACCAACATAGCTGAAGCACAAGAAAAAGACCTTAAAACCAAATTTATGAAGATGATAGATGTCCTTAAAGAGGAAATGAATATATCCCTTAAAGAAATCAAGGAAAAGACAAATAAAAATTTGGAAGAAATGAATAAATATTTTAAAGAATGCCAAGAAAATCAAGAAAAACAAACAATTGAAGGAAATGAATAAAATCATTCAAGACCTGAAAATAGAAGTAGAAGCAATAAAGAAAACACAAACTGAGGGAATCCTGGAGATGGAAAATCTAGGTAAGTGAACAGCAACTACAGATACAGGCATCACCAATAGAATACAAGAGATGGAAAAGAGAATCTTAGGCATTGAAGAAATGATAGAAGAATAGATACATAGGTAAAAGAAAGTGTTAAATAAAAAAAAAAAATTCCTGACCAAAAACATCTAAGAAATCTGGGACATTATGAAAAGAACAAACCTAATAGGAATAGAAGAAGGAGAAAAATCCCAGCTCAAAGGCCCAGAAAATATTTTCAATAAAATCATATACGAAGATTTTCCTAACCTAAAGAAGGAGCATATAAAGGTACAAAAAGCATACAGAACACGAAGTAGATTGGACCAGAAAAGGAAGTCTCCATAGCACATAATAGACAAAACACTAAACATGCAGAATAAAGAAAGAATATTGAAAGTTAAAAGGAAAAAGTCCAAGTGATGTATGAAGGCAGACCTATTAGAATTATACCTAACTTCTCAATGGATACTCTAAAAACCAGAAGGGCCTGAACAGATGTCCCACAGACTCCAAGAGATCACAGATGCCAGCCTAGACTACTATACATAGCTAAGTTTTCAATCATAATAGATGGAGACAAAAAGATATTCCATGATATTGTAAAATTTAAACAATATCCACAAATCCAGCACTACAGAGGTACTAGAAGGACAACTCCAACAGATGGTGGTTAGCTACACCCATGAAAACACAGGAAATAATCTTACACTAGCAAACCCAAAAGAAAGGAAGCACACACACCACCACCACCAGCAGCATCACCACTTAAAACAAATGAACAAACAAACAAAAACTCCATAATAAACCAAAACCAAAAACCAAAACCCAAACAAAACAGGATATTGCTGGAGTTATCTCAGTCCTGCTCAGCTCACAGCTGCTCAGATCCAAATAAACACACAGACACATATTATTTATACTGTTTGGACTAATGTCTCAGGCTTTTTGATATATAGTTCTTATATCTTAAATTAACCCATTTCTATTAATCTATAAGTTGCCATGTGGCTTGTGGATTACCTGTACTTCACATCTTCTCATGGTGGCACAGATGGCAGTGTCTCCTGACTCAGCCTTCTACCTCCCAGAATTCTCCTCTCTCCTTATCCCACCTACACTATACTTCCTGCCTGTCTACTGGCCAATCAGTGTTTTATTTATACAGAGTGATATCCACAGCAACAGGAATCAATAGCCATTAGTCATTGCTATCTCTCAATATCAATGTACTCAATTCCTCAATAAGAAGACAGACTAACATAGTGGATGGGAAACCAGGATCCATCCTTGTACTGCATACAAGAAACACACCTTAACATCAAATATAGACATCACCTCAGAGTAAAGGGTTGTGAAAAGATTTTCTAAGAAAATGGACCTAGGAAATAAACTGGTGTAGCCTTTCTAATATCTAACAAAATAGACCTTAAGCCAAAATTAATCGAAAGAGATGGAGAACACTTTATACCCATCAAAGGAAAAATCCACCAAGATGACATTTCAATTCTTAACATCTATGCCTCAAATGCAAGGGCACCCACATTTGTAAAAGAAATATTACTAAAGCTTAAATCACACATTGATCCTTACACATTGCTGATGGGAGACTTCAATATCTCAACTCACCAACAGATCATCCAGACAAAAACTAAACAGAGAAATACTGGATGTAACAGAAGTTATAAGCCAAATGGACCTAAGAGATATCTACAAAACATTTCACCCAAAATGAATATATCTTCTTCTCAGCAATTCATGGAACTTTCTGCGAAACTGATGACATACAAGGTTACAAAGCAAGTTTCAAGATATATAAGTACATTGCATTAACTCCTTGCATCCTATCAGACCACCACAGATTAAAGTTGGATTTCAACAACAGAAACAACAAAAGCACACAAATTCATGGAAACTGAACAGCTCTCTACTAAATGAAAACTAGGTCAAGACAGAAATAAAGAAAGAAATTAAGGACTTTCTAGAACTCACTGAAAATGAATACACACCATACCGAAACTTATGGGATATAATAAAAGCAATGCTGAGGAAAGCTCATAGTACTAAGTGCTTACATAAAAACATGGAGAGTTCTCATACTAGGAATTTAACAGCACATCTGAAAGCTCTAACACAAAAAGAAGCAAGCACACCCAAGAAGAGTAGACTGCAGGAAATAATCAAACTGAGAGCCAAAATCAATAAAATAAAAACAAACAATATAATGAATCAATGAAACAAATAGTTGGTTCTTAAAGAAAATCAACAAGATGGACAAAGCCTTATCCAAACTCGCTAAAAGATGTAGAAAGAATATCCAAATTAACAAAACTAGAAATGAAAAAGAAACATAACAGACACCATGGAAATCCAAAGGATCATTAAGTCATGCTTTAAAAACCAGTACTCCACAAAAACTGGAAAATCTAAAAGAAATGGGTAACTTTCTTGATAAATCCTACTTACCAAGTTAAATCAACATTAGATAAACAATTTAAACAGATCTATAATTCCCCAAGGAAATTACTTCTAAGCAGTAATTAAAAGTCCTTCCCGCAAAAAAGACCAGGAACAAACAATTTTAGCTCAGAATTCTACCAGACTTTCAAGGAAGAACTAATGCTAATACTTCTCAAAATATTTCCACAAAATAGCAATGAAAGGAACATTGTGTATCTCATTTTTTTGTTCTTTAAAAATATTTTTATTTTGTAATTAATTTAATTTTACATATCAGGCACAGATTCCCCTGTCCTCCCTCCTCCCACCTCCAGCCTTCCCCCCAACCTACCCCTTATTCTCACCTCCTCCAAGGCAAGGTCTCCCCTGGGGAGTCAGCCCAGCCTGCTAGTTGAGGCAATTCCAGTCCCCTTCTCCCTACACCAAGGCTGAGCTAAGTGTCTCAGCATAGGCCCTAGGTTCCAAAAATTCAGCACATGCACCAAGGACAGGTCCTGGTTCCACTGCCTGGGGGCCCTTCTAAACAGTTCAAGCTACTCAACTGTCTCACTTATCCAGAGGGCCTGGTCCAGTTCTATAGGGGCTCCTCAGCTGTTGGTTCACAGTTCATGTGTTTCCACTAGTTTGGTTATTTGTCCCTGTGCTTTTTCCAATCATCGTCTCATTATCTCCTCCTCATATAATCTCTCCTCTCTCTGGCCAATTGAACTCCTGGAGCTTCACCTGGGGTTTGGCCATGGATCTCTGCATCTGCTTCCATCAGTCACTGGATAAGAGCTCGATCATGACAGTTAGAGTGTTTGGCCATCCAATCACCAGAATAGGTCATCTCAGGCACTCTCTCGACCATTGCCAGTAGTCTATAGTGGAGGTTTCTTTGTGGATTTTTGGGGACCTCTCTAACACTCTGCTTCTTTCTATTCCCATGGGGTCTTCATTTATCATGGTATCTCTTTCCTTGTTCTCCCATTCTGTTCCTGATCTAGCTGGGACCTTCCAAGATCAAGGGGATACAAATTGGAAAGGAAGAAGTCAAGCTTTTACTATTTGTAGACAACCTGATAGTATACATAAGTGACCTCAAAAATTCTACCAAGGAATTCATACAACTTATAAACACCTTCAGCAATGTAGCAGAATGCAAGAGTAACTAAAAAAAATCATTAGCCTTCCTATATACAAATGACAAACTGGCTGAGAAAGAAATCAGAGATACATCACCCTTTACAATAGCCACAAATGATATCAAATACCTTGGGGTAACCAACTAAACAAGTAAAGGACCTGTATGACAAGAACTTTAAGTTCATGAAGAAAGAAATTGAAGAAGATGTCAGAAAATGGAAAGATCTCCCATGCTCATGGATAGGTAGGATTAACATAGTAAAAATGGCAATCTTACCAAAGGCAATGTACAGATTCAATGCAATCCTCATCAAAATATAAACACAATTGTTCACAGACCTGGAAAGAACAATATTCAACTTCATATGGAAAAACAAAAAAGCCAGGACAGTCAACATTGTCCTGTACAACAAAACAACCTCTTGAGGCATCACGATCCCTGACTCATCTACTATAGAACTACAGTAATAAAAACAGCTTGGTACTAGCATAAAAACTGACATGTGGACCAATGGAAGTGAACTGAAGACCCTGACATTAACCCGCACACCTATGAACTTACGATTTTTGACAAAGAAGCCGAAACTATACAATGGAAAAAAAAAGCGTCTTCAACAAATGCTGCTGGCATAACTGGATATCAATGTGTAGAAGACTGCAAATAGATTCATAACTGTCACCGTGCACAAAACTTAAGGCCAAGTGGATCAAAGACCTCAACATAAATCCAGCTACTCTGAACCTGATAGAAGAGAAAGTAGGAAGTAGTCTTGAACGCATTGGCACTGGAGATCACTCCCTATATATAACACCAGTAGCACAGACACTGAGAGAAACAATCAATCAATGGGACCTCTTGAAACTGAGAAGCTTTTGTAGGTCAAAGGACACGGTCAACAAGACAAAGCGACAGCCTGCAGAATGAGAAAAGATCTTCACCAACCCCACATCTGACAGAGGGCTGATATCCAGAACAAATAAAGGATTCAAGAAATTAGACATCAAAATACCCAACAGTTGTAGCTAGAGTTTTCCTGCCTGGCCCATAGTCAGGACAAATCTCTCTCACCTGCCAGGCCCATAGACACTCAGACCCAACCAAGTAAATACACAGAAACTTATATTGTTTACAAACTGTATGGCCCTAGCGGGCTTCTTGTTATCTACTTCTTCTATCTTAAATTAACCCATTTCTGTTAGTCTATAAGTTGCCGCGTGACTCGTGGCTTACCAGTACCTTACATCTTGCTTGTCATGGTAGCGGCTGGCCACTCTCTCCCACCCAGCCTTCCACTTCCCACAATTCTCCTCTTCCTTGTCCCGCCTACCCTATCCTTCCTGCCTGGCTACTGGCCAATCAGCACTTTATTTATTTTAACCAACCAGAGCAACACATTTGACATACAGAACATCCCACAGCAAACAGTGTATCTCATTTTATGAGGCCAAAGCCATCTGATACCCAAACCACATAAATATTCAAGAAAGAAAGAGAATTATAGACCAATTTCCCTTATGAACATAGATGCAAAAATACTCAATAAATTTTTTTGCGAACAGAATCCAAGAACACATCAATGACCAAGTAGGCTTCATCCAAGAGATTTGGGGATGGTTCAACATAGGACAATCAGTCAATGTAATTCAGCATAACAACAAACTGAAGGAAAAAAGTCCACATGCTCATCTCATTAGATGCTGAAAAAAAAAAAAGCCTTTGACACAATCTAACACTTCTTTATGATAAAAATCTTGGAGAGAGTAGGGGTAAAAAGAACTTACCTCAACATAATAAAGGCAATATACTCCAAGCTTGTAGCCAATTACTAAAATAAATCAAATTAAATTAACAAATCAAATTAAATGGAGAAAAACTCAAAGCATTTTCACTAATATGAGGAACAAGACAAGGTTGTCTACTCTTTTCTTATCTATTCAATACAGTACTTGAAGTTCTAGCTAGAGCAATAAGAAGAATATCAAGGGGATAAAAATTAGAAAGGAAGAAGTCTAAGTATTATTATTCCCAGATACTCTGAGAGTATACATCACTGAGCCTAAAAATTCTAGCAGAGAACTCCAAGAGTTGATGAACACCTTCAGGGAAGTGGCTGGATACAATAGTAACTAAAAACAAAAAATTCTCCAGGTGGTGGTGGGGCACGCCTTTAATCCCAACATCTGGGAGGCAGAGGCAGGTGGATCTCTGAGAGTTTCAGGCAATCATGATCTATAGAGTGAGTTACAGGACAGTCTGGGATATAACACAGAGAAACCCTGTCTCAATAAACAAACAAACAAAAAATCAGTAGCCCTCCTCTGTACAAATTACAAACAGACTCACAAAGAAATCAGGGAAACAACACCATTCACAATAGCCCCAAATAATATAAAATATTTTGAGGTAAATCTTATCAAGCAAGTGAAAGACTTATTAAAAACTTCATGTCTTTGAAGAAAGAAACGAAGAAGATATCAGAAGATGGAAAGATCTCTCATGCTCATGGATCAGTAAGCTCAACGTAGTCAAAATGGTGATCCTACTAAAAGCAATCTACAGAGTCAATGAAATCCCTATAAAAATTCCAACACAATTTTTTACAGACCTTGAAAGGACAACACTCAACTGCATATGGAGAAACAAATAATCCAGGATAGCTAAAACAATCCTGAATAGTAAAAGAAATGTTGGAGCTATCACCATCTCTGATTTCAAGCTGTTTTGAAAATCCATAGTAATAAAAACCTCATGGTATTGACATGAAGACAGACAGGTTGATCAATGGAATAAACAGAAGACCCAGGCATAAATTCACATACCCATTGAATCTGCTTTTTGATAGGGAAGCCAGAAATACACAATAGAAAAAAGAAAGCATCTTCAACAAGTGGTGCTGGTTTAGTGTCTGCATGTGGAAGAATGCAGCACAATGGACAACTTCCTGAACAGAAAACAGATAGCACAGGCACTAGGATCAACAATTAATAAATGGGACCTCATGAAATGGAAAAGCTTCTGTAAGGTAAAGGATACTGTCAATAGAACAACGACAGCCTACAGAATGGGAAAAGATTTTCATATACTCCACATCTGACAGAGGGCTAATACCCCAAAACCTAAAGAACTCAAGAAACTAGACATCAATAAACCAAATAATCCAATTTAAAAATGAGGCACAAATCTAAACAGAGAATTCTCAATGGAAGAATCTCAAATGGCAGATAAACACTTAAAGAATTGTTCATCATCCTTAGCCATCAGGGAAATGCAAATCAAAACAGCTTTGAGATACCATCTTATACCTGTCAGAATGGCTAGTATCAATAACACAAGTGACAGCTCATGCTGGTGAGGATGTGGAGCAAGAGGAACACTCCTCCATTACTGTGAGAATGCAAATTTGTACAATCACTATGCAAATCAATATGGCAATTCTTCAGAAAACTGGGAATCAATACATCTCAAGACCTAGCTATGCCACTTTGGGGCATATATCCAAAGGATGCCCCATCCTACCACAAAAAAACTTGTTTTACTTTGTTCATAATGCCTTTATTTATAATAGCCAGAAACTGGAAACAGCCTAGATGTCCCTCAACCAAAGAATGGATAAAGAAAATTGGTACATTTGCACAATGGAGTATTACTTAGCTGTTAAAAAAATCATGAAATTTGTAGGCAAATGGATGGAACTAGAAAAAAATCATCCTGAGTGAGGGTAACTCATACACAGAAAGACAAACATGGTATGTATTCACTTATAAGTGATCATTAGCTGTTATGTAAATGATGATTATGCTACAATCAATAGACTTAGAAAGACTGAGTAATAAAGAGGGTTCTAAGGGAAATGCATGGATCTCCTTGGGAATGAGAAATAGAATAGATATTGTGGGTGTACTTGGGGGCAAGTGGTAATAGGAACAAAAGCGATCATGTGTGAGAAAGAGGAATGGAGGGAGAGAGTATGGGGAGAGAAGACTGGTATTGGAGGGCATTTGGGGCACAATGTGGAAACCTAATGCAGTAGAGACTCCCAGGATTCTATTGAGGGTGATTCTATTGAGGAATCCTCATAATGGGGAATATGGAGCCTGAACTGGCCATGTTTTGTAACCAGGAAACTTCCAGTGGCGGGACTGGGAAATAAAATAGTAAAGTAAATAGAGAAAAAAATATGTTTTGTTTTTTTGGAGGCAAGGTTTCTCTTTGTAGCCCTGGCTGTTTTGGAACTCGCTCTGTAGACCAGGCTGACCATGAACTCACAGAGATTTGTCTGCCTCTGCCTTTCAAGGATTGAAGGCCCTTACCATCAGGCCTGGCAGGAAGACTTTATTTTAGGTTTCAGTTTATTTAGTTGATAATATTGGAGATGTTTAAAAGCCTACATCTGCTCCAGCCTACTGAAGACAAGCACTGGAAAGCTTCCAGTGATGAAGGTCACCTAGCTTGGCTTCTTACATGTAGTTCCCACTGCACATTATTTCCATGAGGTAGGTGGTATATAATTAGAATAGAGTCAGGTCAGGAAGGATTTTAAAGAATGTGATTGTAGCAGCAGAAAAGTCATTTCAGGCAAATTTGCAAGTGAGTAGGAAGGAGCTGAATCCTACAGTGGTGGACTGATCAACCACACCCTTAGTCCCAAGTGTGAATGAAACACCTGCTTAGCTACACATTCACAGCCTATTGGTACTGTGTGAAGTGTTGACTTCTTGACTCTAAATCTTTACAACTCAGTAAAGTATGTCTTTTAGTCTACATTTTGTAGGTAAAGGACCTCAGGCAAAGAGAGTTAAGTTATGCCAAAACATAATTTTGAAAATGACTGTCATATTGTAACTGTCAGTAAAACATAAAATGGATACCTGTGAAGTGTTTCACTAATTTCTTGAGCTAATGAGATTAAGACAAATTCAAAGAGCATTTAAGAAGCAATGATGGTTATTAGCAACTTATTACATGTAAGACCGAGTTTATGCCAGGAAGCATTGGTTTTTGAGGTAGTTTTATTGGATGAAAGTTATTGACATTTCTGCTGAACAAAGTTCTAGAGGTCAACAAGAAAATTACCTCATGTACAATATGCCTGATGAACTCTGATGGACACTGCATTAACTTTTCTGTTCTGTTCTGATATCTATATCTATATCTATATCTATATATGTATATTTGTGTGTGTGTGTGTGTGTGTTTGTGTGTGCACATACATGCATTTGCATATGTGTGAGCATGTGGAGGACAGAAGTTGACTGAGTGTCTTTCTCTGCCACTCTCCACCTTACTTTTTTTGTTGTTGTTGTTTTGTTTTTGTTTTGAGGCAATGTCTCTTACTGAACCTGGAGTTTGCCAATTTAGCTAGAGTGACAGGTCCGTGAGTTTCGTTCATTCTCCTTTCTCTGTCTGCTCAGACTGAGACTGTAAGTACACACTGCTTGCCTGACTTTAAGACTATTATTAATTATATATATTTATGGATGTTTGCCTCTATATGTGTTTGAGGACCAGGTGTGCACCTGGTGCCCAGAGAGGCCAGAAGAGAAAGCCAAATCCCCTGTAACTTGAGTTACAGATTGTTGTGAGCTACCATATAGGTACTGGGAATCAAACACAGCTCCTTCAGAAGATCAAACAGTTAGTGCTCTCAATTGCCAAGCCTATCTCCAGCCATTTTGGGTTTGGGGGACTGAACTCAGGTCCTCATGTTGCAAGCACTTTACTGACTGAGCCAAATCCCACTCACCAACCCACACCAACTTTAAAAAATGTTGAAATCTAGTAGGTCTTAGCAGACAATTCTCTTTTCTGGCCAAGACATTTTTGAAGCACAGGATTCCCTGGATAGGAAACCAACCAACTCATTCAATAAGTGTCAATCTGAGCAGTAATAACTTTGTTTTGCTTCATTGGAGGTTGTGGAGGCCATTTGCTTGAAGAACACAACACTGCATTAAGAGTGGTAATGAGGGGTACAGTACATTCTAACTTTGATTTCATCTACATTAGAGCATTGAGGAACAGAGGGCTCAAGCTGAAATTGTGTTCTGTAAACTGCCTTCTAAGATAGGAACATTGATAGTGATGGCTTGAAGTTTAGGAAACATCACTTAGAAAAAGAAACAAGGAGATGTTTATATTTGGTCTTTTCTCTACTGCTCTCTCTCAATATTTCCATGCTCTAGAATACAATAATAATGTTTTCAAACTGAGTTATATAAAATGACTTGTTATGTAAACTTTGAACATATCATGGCATATGTTATATATAATTTTTAAGTATGTCATGTCACATATTATGTAAAAAATCTCTAAACATATATTATCTCATATATAATCAGCATTACTAGATGAATCATATCATGTATCACTGTGGTGGTTTGAATAAAAATGGCCCCCATAGACCCGTAGGGAGTGGCACTGTTAGGAGGTGAAACCTTGTTGGAGTAGCTGTGGCTTTGTTGGAAGAAGTGTGTCACTGGGGGTGGGCGTTGAGGTTTAAGAAGCTCAAGCCAGGCCCAGTGTCACATTCTTCCTGCTTCTTTTGGATCTAGATGTAGAACTCTCAGCTACCTCTTCAGCACCATGTCTGTGTGCATGCTGCCATGCTTCCCACCATGATGACAATGGACTGAACCTCTGAACTGTAAGCCAGTCCTGTATTAAGTGTTTTCCTTTATAAGATTTGCTCTGGTCACTGTGTGTCTTCACAGTAATAGAAACCCTAACAAGACAATAACATAAACATACAGAACACATAATAGTACCATGATGATATAGAGAAGGTAGCATGGTATTTGGAGGCTGGGAGTCATGAAATGAGATATGCTACTCCATGTTTTGTGCTTTATTTGATTGCTCTTCAGTGTATAGCTGGACTAGATGGGAAGCTTCCAAATTTCTCCTCTAGGACCCCAGACCCAAATTTAAAGAAAATGAAAGGAGGATACTGTGGCTAAAGGGCTGTAAGGAGGAAGAGAATGGAAGGCTCAGCTCAGCCTTCCTCTTCACTTCCTCTTCCTCCCTTATGAAAGAAATCAGAGATGGCTGAAATGTGGAAAAAATGAACACTTGGGCATGCTTTTCTAAAAAAAAAAAAAAAGCAAGAAAATCACACCAAATATTCTAAAATATAAAACTTTTCCCTTTGGAACTATTTAATTACCTAACAAAATGTCGTTGTGGTCCTGCTGCCTGGCAACAGTAGTTACTGTTTGTGTGACTTGTAAGGCAGGTGAAGAGTCGGCAAAGTTCTCCAAACCTGAAAACAAGGTGAGTTGCAGGAAGTAATATTGTTGGTGTCATAATTTTATGTAATTCATACATTAAAATGTTCAATAATATTATATATTAACTATTGATTTTTGTGTTTTCTATATGTTTATATAGAAGATCATACATATATATTTTAGCAACTTTATTTCATTTATTAATTTTTATTGATGTTTCAACTAGATGTACCAAGGAGGTTGTATGATATTTCCCATTAGTATTAATCAAACTCAATTACTCTTTTTCCACTTCTGCTCCTACACTCATTCCCATTTCTCATAGTCATTATCCTACTTTTAGATCAACATTTTTTAGCTTCTACATATGAGAGAACATGCTGTGCTTATCTTTTTTTGTGTATCTGCTTATTCTGCTTGATATAATGCATCTACATCCATCAATCTTGTGGCAAATGGCAGAATTTTATTCTTTCTTCTGGTTTAAAAATGTTGCACTATGTAATATGTACATATCTTGTACACATTCATCACATTTTTTTAAGGAGGACACAGGCAAATTCTGTAGGTTAGCTTTGGTGGACCCTGATGCAAATGACACAGCATGCAGACAGCTCTCTGCTTTTTATTTCCTTCGGAAATGGGATAGCTGGATGTGGGGTAGCTGGATGACACAGCAAATTTATTTTTAGTTCATCTGAGAAGCTCAAATGCTGTACTCCAAAAAGTTGTGTTAATTTACATCCCCACTAATAGTACATTGGAGTTCTTTTTTCTCTCTTTCTCCACCAACATTGGAATAGCCATTGTTACTGGGATGGAATTTGATTTCATAGTGAATTTATTTACTTGTCCTTAGTGGCTAAAGATACAAAGCAGCTATCGATACAGATATCTTGTCTATTTTAAAATTGCATTACCTGGATTTTTAAAATATTCTAATTCCTTATTTATCTTGGATATTAACTCTGTGTTCAATCATAGGCTGTTTTCTCACTTTGCTATTATTGTCTTTGCTGTGCAGATGTTTTTATATTGATATAATCTCATTTGCCATTTTTTCTTCTTTTTCTTATGAATTGGGAAGCTATTCAGTACATCACTGTGTTTAACAATGTTTTGAAGTAGCAACTCCATTTTAAATTTGTACATTGAAAGTAGCATAAACTTCAGATGCAAGATCACAAACCATTTTCACGAATGTTATTTAAGATGTTTCTTGCTAGATGTGGTACTATAGGTATTTTGCCTAGTCCCAGTTCTTAGGAGGTAGAGGCAGGAGATCACGAGTTCCAGGAGAGTCTGGGGATAGAGCAAGTCTTACTGGGAATAACAAAGAGCTGAGTGTTATAAAACACTATAAAGTGTGTGATACTATTGAGGTAAATATGTGACAAATTTTGTAAAAAGTATAATTTTTAATACACCTGCATCTGATTGCTCATAGATTTTTCTAGAAAACTATTTAATTCTCCAAATAAATTAGTTTTTTGAAGTTAGACTTTAATTATAAATGTATGCAATGCTATTTCACTCTTTTATCTGATTTGTATTTACTGAAAAAATTGCTATGCATTCTATTACTGCCTTTGATTACAATGAAAAATTAAGTTTAAAATTATCTAATCCACTAATACTTGGTTTATTCAAAGCATTGGATGATAATAGAATTGTTTTTCATCAAATGTGGCAATTGTCAAATTTGTATTTTAAGCTTATAGAAATTGGATATCAACCTCGTAAAACTGAGTAGTTTTGCTTTAACTTTTAAATTATACTTTACTTATTTGTGCTCATGCATACACATGAGTATATATGAATGTGTCATGCCGAGTGTGTGTGTGTGTGTGTGTGTGTGTGTGTGTGTGTGTAGGTCAGAAGACAACTTGCAATAGTGGGCCCCCTCCTTCTACTGTGTGGGTCTTGGGAATCATATTCAGGTCATCAAGCTTCAAGGCAGTGCCCTAACTTGTTCTGTCCTATTCCTGGCCCATGATGAACAGTCTTAAAAAACTGGGCATTCTTTAATGTACTGCCAAGTTTACACCTAAGTAGCAGCAGCTGTTGGGCTGCTACTGCCACCATGACTGCTGCCATCGCTTCCACAGTTTTGTGTCTAAGCCTCCAGCCACACTACTCTCCTGCTCCCCTCTTTGGATTCTCCTAACACTGGTATGTCTGCAGGCCCCACTGTTCTGTGTGTGCTGTCTGTCTGAGGCTATCTATATGTAGTAGATTGCGGCCAGACCACTTCAGCACATCCTACCCATCAGGGTATTACCTCTGCTTGTGCATATGCTCTAATGTACCACTGAATCCAATGTAACAGAAGGCAAGTTCAAACAACAAAAGGATAAGAATTTAAGGATACTTTTTACCAGATCATTAAAGAAAACTTGACACACAGTTTATAGATCTATGAAGATGGTCTGAGTGAGGGCACATGACTAAATCATTTCACTAATCAGTTCTCTCTTGTCTTTATCTTCTGTTGATGTGAAAACTCTGTTCTGGTTCATTTACTGAAGAGCTACTATTTAGAATCTGGGTAAATGAGGATAAATCTTCAAGACAAAGAAAAAACAGTAAAAATACAAGTTAGGAGACTCTCACGGCACAGAAGCCAAGGGAGAAGAAACTTTCCAGAAGGAAAAAGTAACCAATGGATAAAGCAATGGGAAGGGCTCAGGTTTTTTTTTTTTAATTTTTTTTTTAATTTTTTTTTTTTTATTTTATAGCAGGGCAGAAAACTCCATATTGACTTCAGCAACAGAGAAAAGAGACCTTGGGTTTTAGTGATCTTAGAAACGAGTTCTTGCTATGAAGAACTGTAGGCTGAGCAGAAATGAGTGGTTGGGTAAAGAACTTGCACAGTATCCCTTATGTCCTGGATGGAGGGTCACTAGACACCCTCTGTGATGATTTTTGTTAATATGGCACAAACTGTTGAGTTACCTGGGACTAGTGAACTCCTAGTAAAGAATTGCCTCCATCAGATTGGCCTGTGGGCATGTCTGTGGGGGCATTTTCTTAACTAGTGGGTTGAGGAGGGTCCATTCCCCCATGGGCAGTGCATCCTTAGGCAGCCCAGGCCGTCTAAGAAAAGTAACTGAGCTTGCCGAGGAAGCCAGCCAGCAAGCTGCTTTTCTTTATGGTTCCTGCTTCAGCTCCTGCTTGAGTTCTAACTTCCCTCAATGATCGACTGTAATCATAATGGGTAAGCCAAATAAATCCTTTCCTCTGCACCTTGATTTTTTTTGAGACAGGGTTTCTCTGTGTAGCTTTGCACCTTTTCCTGGAACTCACTTGGTGGCCCAGGCTGGCCTTGAACTCATAGGGATCCTCCTGCCTCTGCCTCCCTCCTTTAATCTGCTGGGATTAAAGGCGTGGACCACCACCACCCAGCTGCACCTTGATTTTTTAAAATTTATTTTCTGAGCATTTCATACACAAATACTGTATTTCTACCCTCCAACTCCTTCAGTGCCTATCTGCCTGCCTCTTCTTTTTACATTTTTATTGATACAAATTATGTATAGACAGTTAATGTAACTACAATCTGCTGAGACCATTTAGTGTTGAGCACATACAACTTATTAGGAGGCTTGTCCCTGGAGAAGACTGAACCCCCATCTCAGCAGTCACTGATTGCTTATATCTCTTCATCTTGTGGTAGAGCATTGCGATGGTTCCCCCATTCATGTTGACATGTCATCTGGTATTGTCATTCTGCAGGCCTTCTTTAATAGCCATATTGTTGATGGGACTTCAAGGATGCAGGTTCCCTGTCATAGCTTGAAGGCACTATCTCCCAGCAGATATGCAGGTCTTCTGGCTCTTGTAGTCTTTCTGCTACCCTTTCTGTAATGTTTCCAGAACCTTATGTGTTGTGATTAGGTTATAGATGTATTAATTGTGGTTGGACACCCCAGAGTCAGCTGTTCTCTGTATTTGGCCAGTTGTGGATCTCTGTAGCAACCATCATCTATTGCAGAAAGAGCTTCTTTAATGAGAGGTGAGAGCTACAATTCTCTATGGATAGAACAAGTACTTAGAATGCAGTTAGAAATAACACTGGTATTACCAAGTGGCAGTAGTTCACCTCCAGGGTTCCTTATCTCACCAGCCAGAGGATTCTGCTCTTCTTCCTGCTTGCTTCTGCTCGTCCATGGTGTCTTAGTTAGGGTTTCTTGCTGTGAAGAGACACCAAAACCATGACAACTATTAGAAAGGAAAACATTTAATTGGCATTGGCTTACAGGTTCAGAGGTTTAGTCCATTATCAACATGGTAGGAAGCATGGTAGCACGCAGGCAGACATGGTGCTGGGAAAGGAGCTGAGAGTTCTACATCTGGATGGCTGGCAGCAGGAAGAAAGAGACACTGGGCCTGGATTGAGTATTTGAAATCTCAAAGCCTACCCCCAGTGACACAACAAGGCCACACCTCCTAATAGTGTCACTCTCTGGTGACCAAATATTCAAATCTATGAGCCTATGGGGGGCATTCCTATTCAAACCATCACACATGGCTTCTTGATACTTACTGATAATACCTCCCTCTAGGAATCTCTTATGTTTGAGGCTGGTGCTGAGTATGTGATATGCTTATCAACTCCTTTCATTTTCTGATGAAGAAAAAGTCATAGAGAGCCTTTGTGGCTTGTTCAAACTTGAACCTGACTTGCTCTTCCTTCCACTATTGCGAGGCTACTCTCTTCCTTGAGACACTTGTTCCCTTCTGTGCCATGAAAGCAGAGTCGTCAGGAAAACCCATTCTGCAGTGTGTAGCTGCCTCTCTGTTCAATAGTCTCAGCTGTCCGCATTAAGGACACTTCAGATAGGATAAACCACTAGTGTAATTTGCCAAAGCCCCACTGACTTTGAACTCAAATTTCCCTGTGCACTTTTCTCAGCAAGAGTTTAAGATATGGAAAGGTCCTCTTAACCTTCAAAACTATGTTAGTCAGACCATCATAAAAGTACTCCCTCTTTTGGTCTCAGGGATAGTTTCCTTGTTGATGGTAATGAAACACCACCCCATCTAAATTTCTGGCATCTTCCTGAAACTATTATAAGAGTCTTCAAACAGGTTTCTATTTCTCTCTTTGCTGCTAGCCATGGAAGCTGGGTGGCACTTTAAAAATGTAAGACAAATCTTAAAAACTTAAGTGTGGAAACAGAGAAAATACATACCTTGCAAAAACCCCCATAAATTAAAAACCCCCACCCCAAGTAAGCCAGATTGTGTTACTTCTCACCCGGATTTACTCAGAAGAAACAGCATCTCCATGATGCTTGTTAAGCTGAGCTTACTTTGTCTCCTCTTCCCTTAGTGTTTTCCGTGCATAGTGCCTACTTCTCACTGTTCTCCAGTCCTTCCAGGGACAGTAAGACTTGTCATTAACTCCCCACCAGCTTTAGCTGGCTCTGCCTACTCTATTCTCACAACTCAGATCCCTCATCTGACTCTTCCAGTGTAGAGAGCTTCATTTGTCAATGCATCTCAAGTCCATTGGATGGTGTCTAGTACACACCAGGTGCTCAATAAATATTTTTATAAAAGAAATCTTCAACATCATTATTATTTTCCTAGGCACTTCTAGTTCTGTTCAGTGCCATTCCGTTTTATTGTGTGAAACATTAGGAGCCTTTGGCTAGAACTTTCTACAAGAGTTATTTGAACTTCAACATTTTGTTATATAACTTATACATCATATTATTCACTGCATCATAGCATATGATTCTGTTATTTGTGTAGTCCTTACCAACTGCAGAATATTTTCATCACTCTCCAAGGAAGCCCTTAGCAGTCAGTCCCAGTTTCCATCTTCCTTGAGTTCTGAACAACTATTGTTTGCTTTCTACTTCTGTGGATTTGCCTGTTCTCAGCATTTTAGACAAATAAATTATTCAGTGCAATAGGACTCCTCAGCATATTTTCAAAGCAGCCATTCTTGTAGTATACAGCTAATTCATTCTTTTTCATGACTGGGTTAACATGTATTAGGTGGCTATCCCAGAGTCTGGTTATCCCTTCTTTAATTTGTAGACATTCTGTTTGTTTTGTGCATTTTTGTTGGCTGTTATGAAACATTCAATCATGTTGTTATGTGCAGTTTTTCTTTGTCTATTCAGTTCTTTTAAGATCCAGGATTGGGCTAATTTAGTCATGAGGTAATTCGGTTAACTTTTGTCAGCCTTATGAATTTTCTCAGAAATAGTTGTGGATGGTTCCCAATTTACGATTTAAAAAATTTCACAACAATACAAGAGCGATGCATTAAGTGGAAATTATGATTTAAATTTTGATCGTTTCCTGGATTAGCAAATCTTCTGTACAATGTTACCTTGTGCTGTTGGGCAGCCAAGGTGCTCAGCTAACCAAGCAAGCATGACTGAGAACAACCCACACTCTATAATATTGATAGTGCTTGGAGATACTGTGTGCTGTACCTTCACATCCCACCATGCACATCTGTGTTTCCTACTTTGAGTGGGAAGGAAAAGAGGGAGGCAATTACTTTTGAGATGAAACTCAAGATAATTGCCCACCATGAAGGCATCAAGCCAAGAGCAGCCATCATAGGCTAGTCAGCATTTTACAGTTCACAGTCTTCCCCAACCTAAAGTAAGCCTTCTTAAACTCTGACCTCTGATGACCCCCTTCCTGCCTAGGAAAGTTTCATGTGACTCCAGGAATATAAAGTAGGTATGTCAATCAAGCATTTACTGATAAGAAATAATAAATTCATTTAAGCCAATTATTTGATACACAAATATTTTTGCCTTTTACTAAAGATGAAAGGAAATTTGTGTACTGATAGGGTGGATGTGTTGGTTTAGTTTTACAAAAAGAAATAAACCTTGGATAAATATTTAATACTGTAGGACACAAGGCACCACACTCAGCATTTTCCAGAGTTGACTGATATTTTGATTTTTCTAACCATCATTGCTGAGAATACCACTTTGCATACATGTGCACTTAGTAAAAAATGGTAGAAGCATGTTTATGGCCATTTGAAATATGGTTGTATGTTCTGTCTAATCCGAAGCCATACTTCACTGAAAGATTTTTGATGAAACTCAAGTGAGCAACTTAAACAGCATTTTTCTTTGTACAAAGTTATTCATAATTATTAATGCAAAGAAGCAATTGAGCTACTCTTCAACAGAGGAATGAATAAGCAAATATTCATGGGTCTGTACAATGGAGATCATTACTTAAGAAGAAAAACCAGAAGGCTACCAAAGTATGAAAAGATATGTAAGAACCAGACTACCTACACCATGCAATTGGCAGCAAGTAAGTGAAGGTCAGGCTTTGTATGACTCCAACTCTGGAATGGTCAGGAGATGGCACAGTTATGAAAATAGTACAAACATCAAATAGTATTTGCTGGTGGCTGGGCCTGGGGAGTGGAGGATGAAGTGAAAAAAGGATGAGTTTTCTGGAACTTGAGGTTTCCAGCAGTGAAACTACCTGATATTATATTATAATGATGGTTATATGTGTTTGTCAAGATGTATAAAATATACAAAAGAGTAAATTCCACAACATCCTATGGAATTTAGTTAATAACAATAAATCAATGTTGGTTCATCAATTCTAAAATTACACTGTAGTAATTCAAGATGTTAACAATACAAGGACTGTGGAGGAGTGGAGTGGGCAATGAGACATACTAGAGGAAACTGTGGTTTTCTTCTCAATTTCTCAAATAGTGATGTTTTTAAAATTGTAACATTTTAACATAATACAACCTGAATATAAACTGGTTTGCTATACACCGAAGAATGATAGTGGGATAATATCAAGTTTTTGTTTTCTGTAATTTTACCGTTATTTTCTATAAGAGCAGAAAACTTGCTACAAAATATAAAATCATTCATGACACACAATCATTTAGAATCTGGACTGTGCTGTTTTAGGCAGCATGCTGGTCTTCATAGTGTGAGGACATGATGCATGCAGAGTGTACATGCTCTGTACACAGAAACGTGGCTGTAGTGAAGTCTGGGAGACAACCTGGGTGAAAGCTGCTGGAAATATGAGATTCATCACACTTATGCATACAATTTTCAATTAAGTTATAATTGTGGCCAATTTTGTGTTCCATCCCCCTTAAGCCAAGTTTTGTAACTGCATATGAATCCATATGGGGTTAAAATCCATATAGGAACCTTTGCTTAAAGGATGAGAAGTGAATCAGTGATGCAGTGACATCATCTGTGCCAGTTAATTCTACTGTTGTCATAGAGAAAAGAGTTGGACCAATTGATGATGAGAAAAAAAAAAAACCCTTTTCATGTGAATGGAAGGCCAGAGAGATAACGAATATTAATTATCCGAGTGATAACCCAGGCTAGTGCAACTTTAAATGCACTAGAAGGACATACTGATTATCTTATGGAATACTAATATTGATAGTTTCATAGATGATTTCAATGTTTTAAATGACAGCACACTTTCCATAGTAAAGAGTTGTTGGTAAGGGTACAGGAGCTGTCGTTGAAGGCACTGAAGCTTTTAAGAAGGCATTTATAGAATAACTGGTGATGAGAAATACCTGAGAGAAGAAACAACTCATACTGAGGAAAGAACCTTTTTTCTTGGGGCATATGTTACAGCATTCATATGGTTTTAAATATGAAGGCATTCAAAGACTATGTCATGCTGCTTTGGGGTCAAAATGTTTCAAGGTTCAAATGAAAGCTTTTAATAATTTAGCACTTGGAGAGAACCAGACCTTTCAAGAAATGTGACATTTACCTGTTCCCACTTTATTATTTCCATAACATGAAAGCTTAGATGATATCTAAATTCTTTGAAGACTGGCTTTGAATTGCTTCCTTCCACAAGCAAGAGAATGTTGTAGGCAAAATGAAACTTTGAGATTCTTCTGATTTTAGACAATGATTCAGGGCTTCTACAGCATGTCAGTCACCTGTGTACTGGTATTAAGATGTGTATTTGTTTCTAGAAACAACCACATTCAATCAAACAATGTTTCAAGGCCAAATAGTGTCAATTTATTTTCTAAAGCATGCTATGTAGGCCAAGTGTTTTGTGGGCTATTGAAATGGTCTGAGAGCTTTGGACAGGTTTATTGTTCTAAATCCCACCCAAAATGTTACTGCAGAGTTGGAAGAAGCCACACAGAATTCACACATGAATGCCACTTGAGAGAAAGTTTTGAAGCCATGTTCAGATGCTTTACCAAGAGTTTTAGAGCTGATAAAATAGTAAAACAGTAGTGATTAAGAAACAACTTGAGTTGGGGATTGATGAAGAGGGCAGTCATGTATTGTCCTTCATAGTGGCTGAAGATCTTTCCAATGAGGAGATTATCAAAACCCAGTGAAGAAAGAAGTAAAGAAGTGAGGCAAAGGACTGACAATATGTATCTGAGGCATTGAGGAAGTTCAAGGGAATGAAAGTGGTGGAGGCATCTCCCAATATCAACAGGGGGGTACGACAGCTAAAATAAATGGATTCCAGTGATACAGATTGTCGAGAGCTGACAAGCAGGTACAGGATATGTTTGTTCATTGTAAAGAAACAAGTGAAAAGAAGAAGACTATGCAGTCAAAACCTGATACCTTCCTGAAGAACACTATGCCTACTACACCTTTGTTAAGTGTCCCTGTCCCAGTTCCTATTACTAGATAATCTTGTCTCATCAGAAGTGGGAGAAAATAGTTTTATCACAGTATATAGTCATAGGCTTTCAGTACAGCATTCCATACATGTGATAGTGCTTTGTTGTAATATTGGCTTTATCCTATATGTCTTTGACCAACTGTAGGCTATTGTGAAGTGTTCTGAGTATGTTTAAAGTAAGCTATGATGTTCATCTACAATGGTTCAGCTGATTTAATTACATTTTTGACATATTTTCCACTCTCAGTGGGATTTAGGACATGACGCCATTGAAAATTGAGGAGTGCCATACTGTTAATTGCTTCTTACTCTGGTCCTGGGTCAAAATGTTTTGTTCCTTTACATGTCTCATAACTTTTTCTTAAAAGAAAAACAGCAAAAACAAACAATCAAACAAACAAACCAAAACCAAAACCAAAAAACCCTGAGTATTTTGAATTTAATTTGGCTACTCTTAATCAGATTCTTCAATCTTCCAAGAGTTTGTTGTCGTTGTTACCATTGTTTGCTTAGTAACACTCTGAACTTGTTTTGTACCATCTGTATTCTGTTGTATGTGGTCACAGAAGTTTCTGCTCACTTGGTTTAATTGCCAGCTAATGACTGAACAGAGGTTAAATGCCTGGAACCTGTTAGACCCAGACTCTGACAATGGGCTCTGTGAATGTGATAGTCTAATGCTGAGCCATTTCCTTTCTTCCTTGAGCTCTGAGGTGGGCCACAGGGCAGAGCTTGTAGTCTTCCTCAGGTCTTTCCTCTGCACACTCACATCTGTGGCTATGGAAATTAAGAACACACATGCAGCCTCCTAGATTACCAGGGATATGTATAGCTTTTCAAAGCCTCCAGGGATATCATATTCCTCACTTGCTAGCCTGTTGTTTGCTGTGATGTCAAATGATTGCTTTAACAAGGTTAACAACAGCAATAAAAGTACCACACACACAAAATAAAAATAAAAACAAAAGACAACTTCTCAAAATACACGGCTTTCACCTCAAAAAGGATAAAAATTTGTTCATCTCAGAGCTGAATATGAGTAACCATGGCATGTGAACATGGATTTAAGTTATCCTAAATTCTGTGTTCCAATGCAGCATTAATGTTATAAATTTTAACAGTAACAGAACAAAAAGAGCCATAAATAAAACCCCCTTTTAAAATACACTGGTGTGAACATCAAGAGGGGAGGTTATATTGATTTGGTGAAACCTTGGCTACAAACTTCAGATGCTATTTCATGACCTCTTAGCTTTTGGGTTGGTTGAAGATAGTAGTTTCTTTAGTTAGTGGGGTCTTGGCCCTGGAGGAGATGGAAATGGAGGGGAGGGGCTAGGGGGAAGGAGCGGCCTAGGGCGGGAGCGGGGAGGACAGAGGAACCCATGGCTAATATGTAAAATTAAAACACAAATATAATTAAAAAAATAAATACTGGCACTTAGAAACTTAAACAAAAAAGTTAATGTATCTCTAAATGTCCCATGCAGTCGTCTCAAGGATGTTAGGTCAGACACAGAGGTGAGCAGTGAATGGCTATGAAAATGCGAGGTAGTCCAAGAATCCGAGTCTGGATCGGCAACAAAACTTCTCTACAGTTGCTGAAATTCTCATCAGCCCTCAGCCTATTGGGTTCAGCTTCTTCCTGGGAACTTCATTTTACAGCCTCTAATGTGTTTTTGTCAAATGCTCTGTGCAGGGTCTTTTGGGTAATCACTAGACAGGTTGAATGATGGTGGTTTTCTGGGAATGAAACTTAGAAGGAGCCTACTCTGTGCTCTGTGACAGCTGCCAGGCTGCTGGCTTCACAGTTCTGTGGGATGTTGATTTCCATTTTCAAGTTAACTTGCAGAGCTGGAGATGGGAAGATTGGAGTAGACCAAATGAAATGACCATGAATCTGACTATTCTTATGGAGATTCAGGTAGTTTTCTTAAAGAATTGTTTTCTCAACTTGCAGTAAAACTTTCTCCAGTTTCTACAATTGTATAAAAACATGACACTTAAATTTTAGCAAGTTTTTTTTTCTTTCTTTTTTTTTTATGGAGAAGAGAATACTTTAGAAAGCAATTTCTTTACTAATTTCAGTCTTTCTTTTGATCACACCTTGAGCTATGGATTTTTCTAATGCTGTCATTAATTAAGTAGATGTTAAAGTACTGTTTATATGAGCATATATAATGTGGCCATCATAACTAAGATTGTCCCATTTCCTCAGACATTGTCATAAGTAAATCTTTTAGTAGGGAGTAAGATAAGCTACCTTATTCTATTTTTGTTTGCCACCTATGTACACATGCACCCATACACCATGCACCCATGTGCTCATACACCTGTGCATCCATGCATCCATGCACCCCTATCCAGCCAATCAGACAGTCACCAAGTCAAGATTTTTTTTGGTATCTGCTACATCCAGATTTATCTAATAAAACTGAATACATTGGTAGTTAAAATATTTGAAAATAAGGACTTATGATTTATCTTGACTAAGGAATGAAATAAAAAACCTTGAGTTTTCTTGTATAATATTAAAGGGACCAGCCTCAAAATTATACATCCCAGGAGCTCAGGAGAGAGAACTACTAACGGCGAGGACTGTTTTCAGGAAATAGAGTCTCAGCACACCAAGCTCTATTGTCCACTTGCTTTAATTCCTCTGTCATAGCATACTATATACACAGCTTCAGTTCTGTTCTTGTGCCTAGCTCCTTTCTTGCCTGATTTCTCTCTGTTTATCTATTGCTCCCTCTTAAGTTCTATCTTCATTTTCTCATCTTAATTCTGCCTTATCTAGGTCCTTCTCACCTTGTTCTTACCCAGCTATGACTTTCCCATCTGACTCTTTCTCATCTTCCATCTTGTTCCTCTAGTACTCTCTTTTAGCCCTTTAATCTAGTTCTTCTCAGTATGTTTCTCTCAGTTCTTACCCATCTAGTTCTTCCATTCTCTTTTCTTTTCTCTGTCCGGTGCCCTGGAAGTCCTGGTATATAAAGGGAGGGTCTGAACTAAAATGTATAAAGCTATTTACTTAATGTCCACCTGACCTAGGAGGTGTCCCCTTGTGGAATTTACCTTAAGCCAGGAGACTTGTACATGGGCTGCTATCACTGTTAGTCCTTGAAAATTGGGCACCCACCTGGGCAGTGTTTCCTGTAGTCCTTGAAAGTGGCTAAGGGAGATATCTGATTCCAGAGAAAGCCTTTCCTGAGGCTGTTCTCCAAATTCCTGGAATGTGTATGTCCAGAGAGTGATCAGTCCACACTGTTAGCCCTTCTTAGGGAAAAGTCAATTGAGGAAACTATGAAGGCACACATGATTTTCATAACAGAATACAGCTGATATATAACAAGCCACATAACACCAAAAACTCCTTGGCTTCCTCTGGAGGAATTCCCTGATTCCTCCAGTTAGTGACTTTGCCATAACCAGCTGAGTTCTTATGATATATTCCTGCAGCCCACAGCAGAGTTTTTTTTAGCTTACATATCTTAGAATAATCTAGTGTCACCTTGAGAATAAAGGTATTAACAATTGAAGATTTAATAGAATATGTAAAGTTGAAACAGAAAATGTTTTGAAATAGCATGTCCTAAGAGGAAGATTAGAAAATGATCAAATACAGGTCCTTCAATTTATGAACTCAAAATGAAACCAGTATGTTGATGAATAAAATATTTTTTCTGGGTATAGAAAAGATATTACATATGAGATTCCAAGGAAATGAGATTCTAGCCTGAGCTCTTTCCAAAGTCTGGGCAATGTATGTTTATTGTATTATCTCACCTCCATGCTTTGTTTATATAGCAAAGTAAGAAAAATAATAAGTTGTAAAATAATCCCTCCCAAACTGTCAAGGGATAGCACTAATATTAATAAGAGTATATTTTTGTCTTTATTGATTTTAAAGTCAGCATACAAAAAATAGGTATCAATATGACATTTTTATACATTTATCTCATAATACTTTGTTCTTATTCAATCCCCTCCCCCATGGCCCATCCCCACTGCTCTGTACCCATCTGCTGACCCTCTAGGTAGTAACCACCTTCTGCTTTCATGTCACATGTATTCAATTGCTTCTTTCCTTTCTTCACATTCATCCTTTAAGATCTTTTCTTCCCAATTCATGTTCTCCTTTCTTAGCTTATTATACATTCAAACTCACACATACAGTCAAAGACACACAGACATAGACACACAGATGAATACACACACACACACACACACACACACACACACACACACACACACACACACACTAAATTCCACGTAGGAAAGAAGATGTATTTGTCTGATGTGGCTTATTTTTCTTAACATAATGTTCTCCAGTTTTATCCATGTCTGATTTAATTTTTCCTTACAGCTGAATATTATATTTGTTTATCTACTCATCTGTAGGTAGATCTCAAGGCTGACTCCTTTTCTTAGCTATTGTGAACATTGCAGCAACAAGTATGGATGTGTATGCATCAATGTAGTACGCTAATATATACCCAGGAATGGTCTAACTGGGTCATGTGGGAGTTCTATTTTCCTTTTATGAGGAACCTTCACATAGAATTCTATAATGGCCAAACCAATTCACATTTCCATCAATAGTATGTAAAGATACCTCTTTCCTGTCATCGTTGTCAGAATTAGTTGTCATTGGTCACAGCCGTTCTGACTGGTGAAATGGAATGTTGTAGCAGTTTTCATTTACATTTGCTGATGGCTGAGGAAGAATGTTGAACACATTTTTGGCAATCTATTGGTCACTTGTATGTTTTCTTTGGAGAACTGTCTATTCAGTTCATTAGGTCATTTACTGATTGGATAACTCAGGACGGTTTTAGAGTTTAATTTTGTAGTGCTCCAACATTCAATGCATCTATGTTTATAATTACTTTGTCTTCCTGATAATTTTTCCACTCATTAATATGCAGTGGCATTCTTTATCTTTATTGGCTGATTTTGGCTTTCAGTTTACTTTACCAGACATCATAGTATCTATGCCAGTTGGCTTTTCACTTCCATTTCCTTGATAGATTGACTTTCATCTTTGGATCCTTTGTCCATGGACGTTTTTTGCCGGTGAGATGTGTTTCTTGGAGACTCCAAACATCTGAATTTTGTATTTTAGTCCAGTCAGTTGCTGAATCTGAAGAGATATAGATGACTCATGAATTCGGGCCATTTATATTTAAGGTGATTATTGAGAGATATGTATAAATTCTTGTGGTTTTTGAGGATTTTTTTAAATTATTGTTTGATCTTTACTTTCTCCCCAATTCTTACTAGGGGTTTACTGGTTTATTGTGTTACAAACATGGCAGATTCCTTCCAGTTCTCACTTGCTCATTTATTTCTCTCATAAATTTGTTCTTTCCTGAATAGAAGTGATTGAAATTCTTTCCCTCTGGTCTACATTTTATTCCTGAGAGAATTTTCTGCAGGGCTGATTGGGTTGGATATCATGGACTCCCTTAGTTTGTGCTTATTTTGAAATATGTTTATTTTCTGTCAACTTAAAAAAGATTTATTTTTATTTTTTAAGTTGTGTGTGTGTGTGTGTGTGTGTGCAGGCATGTGTGTGTGTGTGTGTGCGCACATGTGTGTGTGTTCAGGTGACTGCAGGAGGCAGAAATGATATGTCCTCTCAGAGGTGGAATTACATGGATATGTGAGCTACCTGATGTGGGTGCTAGGAACCAAACTCCGGTGCTTTGCAAGAGCAGTGTATACTTTTGACGGCTAAGTCATCTCTCCAGTCCTTCTCTATCATTTTTAAAAGATAGATTTGCTTAACATAGAAATTTCAGTTAGCTAGTGTTTACTTGAAGGACTTGCTATTTTCCTTTCATGGCTTTTTAGAGTTTAGGGTTGCTGACAAGATATATTATTTTTATGTACTTGTATTTATAGATATGTAGGTGTTTTACCTCATAGCTTTTAATAGAGTTTATTTGCTTGGTGGTTTTGTCATCTTGATCATATAGTGTGCCACAGAGAGGTTCTCTGATCATACTTTTGGGTCCTAAATGCCTCTTGTGTTTGGAGGTGCATTTCTTTTTCTAGCTTTGAGGATTTTCTACTATAATTTTGTTGAATGGATTTTCTATACATTTAGTTCATGTAAATACAGTCTTCTTCTGGAATTTATGAATCCTCCTTCACAGTGCACATGCTAGTCTTTAGTATGTTTTTCCAATTTTAATAGATAAGCTACCAAAGTGAACACAATAGCAGCAGATCTTATACCAAAAGAAAGCATAAGATAATTAAAATAGAAATTAGTATTTAAAATGTAGACACTTTCACAATACTCTTTTATCTAGCTAAAACAAATTACTTTATCTTTGCATATATGTTCATCTGTGTCCTTTGGGTAGGGGTAACTTGATTATTTCTTTTGAATATTATGTTTCCTTTTATATAAGTTTTCACTTGAAATGATAAATATTTACAATTATGGATAATCTGAATATTCTGGATGGATTACTGCACAGTATCTTAACATACCAGAACATCATAGTGTACCTTTGAAAGATCTATAGTTATTTTATTCATTAAAATGAATAAATGAATAATATTTATAGGAGCTCAATGGTCATTCTTCAGTCTTTTGTTTCTGTCTTTTTTACCATGACTTCACTTTGGTTTAATGTATTGGGAAACAATTTCCAAGGTTACTTGATTAGAATATGCTTTTGTTACATATATTATCTGATATAGGCACATGCTTTCTTCAGTGTTAAATTTTAGACATAGAGATGTGACAATTTGGCTTAAATGGCATAAACATGCTTGTGGTCTCATATTCTATATATTGATTGCTTAAAGTAGAGAATCAAACATTCTCATTATCTGTGTGTGTGTGTGTGTGTGTGTGTGTGTGTGTGTGTGTGTGTAGTTTTGTTACATTACTGGGTTACTAAGAGTTCAACTCAGAGCCTTATCTACATTAGGGAACTTCTCCACTGCTGATTAACGTTTCTAATCCCTTTATGTTTTTATTTTGAAATGAGGTATTGTTGCATAGCCTAGGCTTGCCTTGAACTTACACTTTTCCTATCTGAACTTCCTGAGTCCTGGCAGGGTGGGAAAATTCTGGATTTACATAGCATCAAGAAGTGAAGTATGACAGAGGCCCTATTGAAGATTTGGGGGTAGAGGGATTCTCTGGTGTGTACACAGAGAACTTGGTGTCATCTTCTCCAACAAGTGGGGAACCACAAAGCACTTCCAGGAATGTTTGCACCAGTCATTTACAAGGAAGCATGGTCTTTAAAGCCCTGTGGAAATGGATTTGGTCAAACAAGACCTGTCTCTTTTAAAGGAAGACTTTCCTAATTTCATACTTGAGACTGGAGAAATTAGCCACAGGGTTACTTTGCTGAAACTTTCCATCCTGACTCCAAAATAAAACTATTCTAATGAGAATCTCAAGGATAGTATGGGTCATATTACATAAGCCAGGTTGGATTTTGGAAAATGAAATGCCCTATTTTTATACATTGCTAATAAAATCAAGCTTGTGACTTCTCTCTGAAAATTTTAGGCAATATCACCACAGTGTTGTAGCTTCTAGTGTATTTAGATGAACACTTTGTGGTTTTAGAGGGGTTCAAAGAAAAAGAGAATCATTTTATTTGTCTTTTGCATTGGTAATAAAGGGCTGTTTATATTTCACAGTATTTTTATTTTACTTTCATGCAATTTTTCTTGGTGAGTGTCTTAGTTAGAGTTCTGCCATGTTACACAATGACCAAGAGGCAACTTGGAGAGGAAAGGGTTTATTTGGCTTATACTTCCATATCACTAGTTATCATTGAAGGAAGTCAGAACAAGATCTTAAACATGGCAGAAACCTGGAGGCAGGAGCTGATGCAGAGGCCATGGAGGAGTGCTGCTTGCCAGCTTGCTCGATCTACACAGTTGGATATCTCAGCTGGTTTTCAATATATGCTAGAATCTTGAAGAAGTATGCTTTTATGCCAGTGAAGGAATGGACATGCTAGCAAGGTGAGAGCAAGCAGGCAAAGAGCAAAAGCTTCCTCCTTCTATGTCCTTATATAGGCTTCCAGCAGGAGATGTGGCCAAGATTAGAGGGAGTTTTCCCTCTACATATGATATAGATAAAGGTGTGTCTTCGCAACTCAAGATATGGATTAGAAATCAATCTTCCTATTTCAAAGTAAGTAAAAAATCCCTCACTCACACATATACTCCTCTGTTTTTGGGTTTCAGTTAATTGCAGATGTATTCAATTTGACAAATAAGAATAGCCATTACTCATCCTTGGCGCATGAGCAGGCTTTTTGGTGCCCACTACCTATGATGGGACACCTTGCTCAGCCTTGAGGTAGGGGAAGGGACTTGGACCTGTCTCTACTAAATGTACCTCCCCATGAGAGGCCTTACCTTCTTGTAGGAGGGAATGGGGGGTGGTTTGGGAGGGGGAGGCTGAAGGGGCCGGAGGAGAGAAGAGGGGGATCTTTGATTGGTATGTAAAATGAATTTAAAAAATTTCTTAATTAAAAAAAAGAATAGCCATTACAAGTCAACTTGACACACAATCGTTAATTATGTCATAATTAATTTTCAAACAAGGTCATAATAATGCCAAAACATTATACAACTATCCCATATACAATAATTCTTAACAAAGTATGACAGAAACACTTATGCCAATAATAAGCCTCATTTCTGTAAGTGATCACATGACATTAGCTGGTATTTATAACTACCTCCCTCTACTACCTATTTTTATCTGTATCGAGCCCACCCCTGGCAACCACCTCAGCAGGCCTTGGCTCTTTTCCTGGAGGAGGACCCATACTTTCCTTCCTGAAGGGTCTGTGCCCTTTGTTGTCCTGGATTAGGCTGTTGTAGTTTCCCACTGACTTTAATCACAGGACATGGTGGCACCAAGAGATGCTCTGAAGGATCTCCTGCACTCCAGACATGATCCTTCTTACCTCCATTGTGGAGAAGCAATCCAATCTCCCCATGGTAATCTGGATCAATCACCCCGCCTAAAAGCATTATTCCTGTTGCTTTAAAGGCACCAGAAGCCCAAAGTGACCAGGGGAAAGTCTGAGCTTCCAGTTCAATGGAATACTTGTTGTGGCTTCTGCCTGAAGTGCTCCTATGTCTGGAAGCAAAACTTCTAGGCCAGCAGAACTTAAGGTAGTGGACAGGAAGCGAATATTTTCCTAGTAGGTTACTAGGGGTGATAGTGAGGGGCACTATTCTTCTATTCACTCCTTGATTACTGGACCCATGGATTGTGGCTACTCGAGAAACTGTACCATATATTGGAGACTGACTGAAAGCATATACTATCTTCTGGAGAGCCTTGTCCCAGTTCCCCAGACTGTTGCCATCTAATTGACACTGTAAATGTGTCTTCAAAAAGGCTATTCCATCTTTCTATCCAGCCAGCTATTTCAAGATGGTGAGGAACAATGTAAGACCACTAGATTCCATGATCATGGGCTCTCTTCTGGCTATGAAGTGAATTTGTTGGTTACAAGCAGTACTGTGTGAAATACCACAGCATTGGATAAGGCATTCTGTAAGCCCATGGATGCTGATTTCGGCAGAAGCATTAGGTGCAGGAAAGGCAAACCCGTAACCAGAATAAGTATCTACTCCATTAAGGACAAAGCGTTGTCCTTTCCATGGAGGAAGTGGTCCAGTGTAGCCAGTCTGTCATCAGGTGGCTGGCTGGTCACCCCTGGGGAGTAATGCTATATCTAGGGCTTGGAGTTGGTCTCTGTTCTAGGCAGATCTGGCACTCAGCAGCAGCTGTAGCCAGGTCAGCCATGGTGAGTTGAAGTCCATGTTGTCAAACCCATGCACAAGCCTCATCTCTGCCACCATGCATACTTTGTCATGTACCCATAGGACAATGACAGAAATGGCTGAGGAAAGAGGCTGACAGTCCATAGAACAGGTCATCCTATGTACTTGGTTTTTGAACTCCTCCTTAGCTGAAATCACCTTTCAATGAGCATTTACATGGGACACAAATATCTTTGCATCCTTTGCCCATTTGGAGATATCTATCTACATACTTCTTCCCCAGATGTCCTTCTCACCAATTTTTAACTCATGCTCTTTCCAAGTACCTGGCCATTGGCTACAATCAATTGGCTACAGCCCATATGTCAGCGAACAATCATACATCTGGCCATTTTTCCTCCCAAACAAACTGTAATAATAATAAATACCTCAAGGTGTACTGCCAAAGTTCTGCCCACTGTGAAGAGTTCCCTTCAGTATCTTTCAGGGTTGTCCCAGAAAGGGGTTATAATGCTGCAGCTGTCCATTTCTGGATGGTGCCCTCATAACATACAGAACCATCAATAAATCAGTTCCTAGTCTTTTCTTCTCAGTCACTCCATCGTAGAGGACACACCATGAGTCCATAGGTACGCACTTGGCAGCAGACAGCATTGTAATGAGAGCAGAAACAATATGTATTTGGGCAACTTCTTCATGTAACTTGCTTGTATGACAACCGAGAAAAACCCTTACAGTAAATATTGTTATTGCCACTGAAATCAAGCTGGTACCCTGGTTAAGGAGCCTGGACTTTCATTACAGAAGTTGCAGGGTTGTAATTTTAACCCAAGTCCCTTCAACTGTAAAGTCTTTTCTTACTAATATTTCATCCTCCTTCCTTCCTTAATAGAACTTACACTTTCAATTTCATTTTTAATTTGCATATCTTTTTTACTTAGCATTCTGTTCTTGTCTGAAACAGTCAGTGAATCAACAATCCGCACACCCGTGCACTGGAAAAGCTCAGTTTACTTACTTGTTTAGGACACATACATACATAGCCTCTTGTTCCTCCACAATAAAGGTTAGATGGGAGACAGAGGAGTTGTGCTTTCCAATGACTCCTGTCACCCTGTAGACAATTGGCAGCAGGGGAGCAGCAGCTGCCACACTCTTCAGATATCTCTCTATTTAAAGTTCAGAGGCACAGGATAACAATAAGGAAGAAAGACGTGGCCCCGACTAAGCCACTCAACAATAGAAATAATGGCTGAAAAAGGTAAGCTGTAAGGCATTAGGGTTTCTTGACATAAACAACTTGCCAGCTTTTACTTCATTTCTTAGCATTTTGATCCTAGGAAGGTAGGCTCTCTGCTAAAGAACCATTAGCTACATGTTTTAGTGTGGCTGCAAAAAGCTATTAAATATGCAGTTTCTGGACTATGTCTGTACAATGAATAGTTTTGAAATGATTAGTGAAACAGAATAATTTCATACCTGCTTTTTTGGAAAGGTGAATTATAAACTAATTGTTTCTTAGTATTGAACTATAAACTATATTTGAAATCTTGGCAGTTGTTGGATCAGAAGTAAGAGCAGTTGAGTTCTTTGTCAGGTCTGCAGGATGGCTGTGTGAATTTGGAGGAGTCTTCCCACTTCTTCGAGTCTATATTATGACTTTCAAATGAGAATACTGAGCTTAATCATCTCTGATATGCTTTAAATCTGAATTATTTTTCTCTAATTCTCAAACCTTATTTCATATTTGTATGCTTCTATAAAATAATTGATTTTACTATGACTAAATAGACAGACTGAATATATCTTTGTCTGAGAAGCAGTTTTTAAATACATACACGGCAATATTTGCTTTCAACCCTGACAACAATGAACATTGTGAGACATGCATATATTATCACCCCTATTTTCCACCTAAGGAAACGAAGACATAACAAAGTTTAGAATGTGTCTGTGGTCACTAGGGTGTAGTGGCACCAGGCTTTGGACCCAGGCAGTGTTGCTCCACAGTGGAGTGCCCTAAAGAATACTTCCACTGGTAGCCACTTTGATAAGCTTGGAAGTGGACAAGCAAGAAAGCATTTTGAAAAGGCTCTTGCATTTAAAGAGAAGTTTTATTTGTGCCATTGATCTAGGAAGAACATCGGGTTTCATGTATTACCATTTCCAAATGATGCATCAGATTATGTAGAACTGAAAATATTGGTTTTAAAAGATGACCAGTGCAGTTATACTTGATTAAAATGCACAGATACTTGCATTGTCTTTACAACGCGTAGCAAATAAAGGGGTGTTTTCTTTTAGAGCTTGATAGGCAAATTTTTCTAAAACAGGTGTTATAAAATTTTATTAAAATACACTTGTATTTTAAACATTTATATTCAGTTGGAATATCTATTAATTTTTAAGTCCTTTGAAGTTAATTGAAGTACTGTATCACTTACATGAATAATTAAAAAATACTGTCATATACTTTTACTCTAGTGGCATTTTAATTCACAAAAAAGCCTTTTTTTTTTTTTCCAAATGAGACTAAAGTATGTCTCATAAGCTTTGCTTTACCCTTAAAGCAACAGCACATGGCAGGTAAGGAGGAGGTTTCTCTTTTATGTGCGTTATGCCTGTTTAAGGTCACACAATTAGGAGAAGCAAGAAAAGCCCATTTTGTCAGATCAGAAAGACTTCAACATTTTATGAAAAACATTGAAACTATTAAATTCATTTAAGCTTCAGAAAGTTGGCTATTATGAAAGTATCTTCTAATTTTAGAAGTTCCTCATCTCCTGATGACTTTATTTTGATAGCATTAACCATCCTTCACTTTTGAAGTGACTGAAATTGTAATGGGACTGCAGTTGCTAAGAATATCCATCTCTTTTAGCCAATGGCGTATGATCTCACAGTGCTCTTCAATTAAGACTGTGTCATCTTAGTCCTCAACACAGAGACATGAATTCTGTAAGATGTTCTTCTGTGCTGCTTTTCAATCTTTTGTGTCAGGTATATGTGTGTGTTTACTGAACAAACAAGACCGAGATACAGTGAGGATTAGAGAAAACTATGTATATAAATTGCTTTTTTACAGACCAGGTACAAGCAGGAGATGAATCATTACACGGGCATCTGTCATGTGTGTTGGATTATTACTGCCTATAGTGAAGCTCAGTGCTGGTGGGGATAGTCAATGACTTTAAAGAAATAAATTCTTTTTTTCCCTAATGATGATTATGTAAGAGCAATTCTCAAAAGAGTCCAATCATGTATATTATGAGTAATTCAGTTCAGTAGGAATTACCTCACAGTTATATTGGATTGTTGTTATATAAACAGTGGCTAGACCCATCACTGAACAAACTCCTGAGTATGTTCTGTGTCCACTAAACACAGGCAGGGTGATTCAAGTTTACAAAGCTTTGCATATGTTGTATCATTTGACTGAGGAAGCAGCCAGGAGGCAGATACAGCAATTTCTACAACCCAGCAGGAAACTTCAAGTTCAAAACTGCATAAGGTCATGGAACTGTAAAAAGATGTCCTATGGTTTGAACCCAAGACTTCTATTTCAAATATCCAGGGTTTATAACTCAGTTGCAGAGTGTCTTCCCAAGAAAACAAGATAAAACCATTCATGTATGAGCCTGATCATAGTGTGCCTTTTTCTTAGCTTCCCCTTTTCTTAGCTTCCCCAGAGATCTCTCATTGTTTTTCTTTATAAAGTTTAGTGCCAAATGGATCTATTTAATCTGTTTTCATTACTTTTAAGCAGAGTCAACATCACCACAGCTCATGGTTCCCATTCTTCTCCTGGTTGGATGGATTGTAGGCTGCATCATAGTGGTTTACATTGTCTTCTCCTAGAAAAGTAAGGGTTTTAATAATGAATGTTTGTTCACGGCATAATTGCTATAGAATCGATCTTTTCTGTTTCACTAATGAAATGTTTTGTCTTTCAGGCAAGAAGACTTCAGGCTGATACCATTTAGAAGAACTAAGAAAAACATGAATATGGCTGATCATTAAAGGTGTCTCATGTTAAATAGCTGCAGTGTTTTGTATCCTTTGAAGCTAGAATTTGTTTTCATAAGAATATCTTATGAGCTTGCTGGAAATTACAGACAAAAATACAAGAAAATTCAGGTGAACTTTTCTGTGTCAAGAAAGTTGGAAATAAGTGCTTAATTATGGCTAAAAACACATTAAGCAATAGGATTGAGTATGATGGTTCAATTAGATTAGAAAATATTTTGTATCCTCCTTCCCAAATGGATAAATGGACTAAAGAACACACAATAAACTGAAGATAAAGGACAACTGAAAAACTTGGATCTTACCTCTGGCTCATAATGAGAAATGTAATTTAAACCATACTGAAAGACCATTGCTTACAGATGTGTAACAAATAAAAAATGTTGGACATCATTGGTGTTGGTAAGGCTGTGGGAGATAAGCACTTTCATACACTGTCTTTGCAAATTTAAAATGGAACATTTTATTGTTGTTTGCCTTTTGGAGAACATCTTGGTGTTGTCCAAGTTGGATTCAAGAGATCCTTCTGCCTCAGGTTCCTTGAGTAGCTGGGAATGTGGATGTGTGCTATTTCACCTAGCTAGGTATAACATTCTGGGGGTATAGTTGGAAGTTAGTATCTTCCAAAACTTATGTGTTTATTTTGAACCAGTTGTTTGTTTTCAAAGAATATGTCAACTTTTACAAAGATAGCAGCAAAATACAAAATGGCTTATCATGTAGGGGGCAGAATCAATTGTGATGTGCACATGATATAAGAGAGATGCAACTTTAGAAAAGAATGAAAATGGTCTTTAAATATTGATGTGATGTAATCTCCACAACAAAAACATGTTAACTGAAAAAAATAGGTAGGCTGGAGAGATGGCTCAGTAACTTAGAGTACTGGCTGCTCTTACAGAGAACCCAGGTTCAATTCCCAACACCCACATATCTGAAACTCCAATATCTGTAACTCCAGTTCCAGGGAATTCAACACCCTCTTCTAGCTTCTTGGGTGCCAGGCAAGCAAATAATACACAGATGTATATTCAGTCAAAATAATCATACATATAAAATAAAATAATGAAATTTAAAAAGTTAGGTATATCTACTACTATTTGTGTAAGAAAAGGAGGAGTTTAACCAATATGCATGTAACTAATTTACCACAGAGCCAAACAGTGGAGGTTAGATACTTCTGCACATACTTTGTTCTATAGCGTTTCATTTTTAGGATAATATGAATATTTTATGAATTATAAAAATCAGTTATATCCCAAATTGAAAACAAGCTAAAAGCAACCTAATAACATCAGTTTGGTAATTGTCTTAGTTAGCGGTACATTGTTGTGAAGACACCATGACCAAGGCAACTCTTATAAAAGAAAGCATTTAATTGGGGCTTGCTAGCATTCTCATCATGGAAGGGAACATGGCAGCATGCAGGCCGGTATGGTGATGGAGAAGTAGCTGAGAATTCTATATTTGGATATGCAGGCAGCAGAAAAGAGAGACACTGGGTCTGGTTTGGGCTTTTGAAAACCTCAAAGCCCACCCTCAGTGACATATTTCTTCCTATAAGGTCACAATTCCCAGTCTTTTCAAATAATGCTACTCCATGCTGATCAAACATTCAAATATATGAGCCTATAGGGGCCATTCTTATTCCAACCACCCCAGGAATGTAACCTAAAAGAGAAAGTAAATCTTTCATGTGATTTAAAACACAGTATATGTTTTTTTACTATATGTATCTTATGGGCTAGATAACTTAAAACCACATTCAGCTGGATGAGGTGCAAACACCTTAATCTCAGCACTTAGGCAAAGGCAGACAGATCTCTGTGAGTCTAGACCAGCCAGAGATAAATAGTAAGATCCTGTCTCACAAAATCAAACTAAACCAAACCAAAACAAAAACAAAGCAGCCACTCCCAAATAAACAACAACAAGAACAAAAACTCAGCCCAAACAAAACCTGAGCAAAACAAAACAAACAAAAACAACCACATGCAGTGATCTTTTTCAAGTAGTGATATTTATATTGTTGGTTTGAAAGCCAGATGATCACTATAAATGCCAAATAAATGTACTTCCTAGTATTAAAATTGCATATAAAATATTAGCACAAACCCACTATTTGTTTTCCTTCTTCTGAAAAGTAAATGACTACCCTAGTTTTGCTGTCTGGGAACCTACTGGGGAGAACTCTTGCACTTCACTGTGTCTGAGAGTACTGCCTTCTTGAAGGAGTCAGGAACCCCCAGCCTAGTATTCGGTGGGAAATACGCAAAGTGACTTCTCTAATGATGTCAGTATCCACAGATCAGTTTAACAGCACTGAAAGTGTTCCAATAAAATTTGTGTGCCTCCTGATTGGGTGCAGTGAAAATACAAAAGGACATCCAGGAACTATTTATGCCCAAACTAAAGCAAATAAACTTTCGATCCAACTACAAGTGTTCAAAAGAGAACCAGGAGGATCAGCCAAGCATGGAGTATGGAAAACCATACAGAACACACAAGCCTGCTTTTCCAACAGCAAATAACCAATGCTGCAGCTCTGTTCATGGCAGCCAAATTACAGAAGCGGCCTATTTGTGTGTCCACACACAAATGTATCACACACACACACACACACACACACACACACACACACACATTGCAGTATATTCAGCCCTAAAGAGGATCGATCACACTTATGCCATTTGGAGGATAATGGATAGAATTGGAGATCATGTATGAGACAAAACAAGATTCAGAAAGACAAATATCACATATTTTCTCTTATGTATGGAATCTGAACGTAGATTAAGAAATAAGACATAGTATCAATGAAATGACTCAACAGTCTAATGGGATTCACATGTAGAAGGAAAGAACTGACTCTCAGCTTGTTCTCTGATCTCCACATTGTGCCATAACAGGTACCCCCACACATGCAATATAGAATTTAAATATATGTGTGTATATATAATATGCACATATTTTAATATATGCATATACACACAAACTTTCAAATATTTCATTTACTTTTTATACAGTATATTTTTGATGACATTTTTCTCCTTTCCCCAACTCCTTCCAGATCCTCTGCATTTCCCTATGCACCCAACATTATGTTTTTTCTCTCCCTTTCTCTCTTTTTAAAACTTTCTTTTTATTTATTCTTTGTGTCTTTCACATCATGCATCTTGATCCTATTCATTTCCCCATCCCTTCACATCTACGCTCTGTCCTTGCAACCTCACCCTAAAATAAAATAAAATTTAAGAAAAAAAAAAAGGAAAAAATCAATCTCATCATAGAAGCTGTGGTGTGACCCAGTGAGTCACACAGTAAACACTTTTTTCCATATATCTTTACTTGCAAGTGTTCATTGCAAAGAATCAGTGGTCTGGTTTGGGGCCTCTGGCTTCTGCTACCCTACTGGGACCCCTCTGTTGCCCTGTGTTGTGGAGATCCTGCAGCTTTGGGGTCTGCAGATCCCTTCATTTGCTCCAGTAGATCATAGATGGGGTGGAGGTTAGGGTAGGCCAACTTATAATTCTGGATCTGGGCCTGGGAAGTTGCAGGGTTGGTCATCCTGCCCCTGCTCCCTTGTCCTCACCACCAGGGTGAGCTTTCTAGCATTGCCCTAACTAGTTCACCTCTTTCAGTGATGAGCAAGGGATGGGGCCAGTTTTCCTGCTTCCACATCCCCAGGGTTGGCTCTCCCACACCTACACCTTCAGGACCAGCTCTACTGTGTTGCTCAGGGGTGGTGTAGGAGCCACTCTCTGGAGTGCTGCAGCTGGTGAGGGGCAGGAACAGCTCTCCTGTTCTTATTCTTATGTTCTCAAGGCCAGCTCTCCTACTCATTTCAGGCATGGAGAGATGGGCAGGGGAGAAGTGGGAGAACAGGGGCACATACACAAACTTTAAAAAAATAGAGAGAACTTTCCCTTCCTCTGCCACTGTACACCACACTTCCAACTGGGTTTCTTGCCTTGTCTTCTCACAAGACTTTCAGAATTCAACAATTCCTGCCAAGAAACAAAAGCAAGACAGTCCTATTCACCAATGGAGTTGGATGGAAATTTGCAACAAAATCAGGCATAAATCCAAGAGAAGACACTGGAGGAGAAGGAAAGATTCTTCTTCACCTGTAGTCTGCAGGATTCATGTACTATGGCCAGATTGAGGGTTTCTACTGAGTCATGGTCATTGATCCTATCAGATGGAGCTGAACATTTTTAACCTCTGGAGATGTGGTCATGTTTGAATTTGGAGACTGATTTGTTATTATCAGTTCCACATGGGTTAGTTGGTTTGTTCAGTAATAAAATGTATAGAACATTTTTTAAAAAGAATGAGAGCAGAAAAGGACTGTTTGAGTAGAGGAAGTAGCAGTTGGAGGCGGGGGCAAGCGAAGGTAACAGGGGATTGGATATGAGCTAAGTACATCATATGCTTGTATAAAAATGTCCTGGTGAAACACACTATTTTCAACAATAATACATATTAATAATTTTTTCCAGAGACAAAAAGTAAAAAAGCCCAGATTCCTCCCCCCCCACCACAAAAAAAGAGGAGAGGAAGGAAAAAGGAGAGGGAAAATAAGAAATGATTCCAGAACACAAGGCTGTCAGGTGAAGATGGACCAAATCCACAAACACATTTTATATTTCTGTGATAAGGACATTAGGTAATTATTTGTAATTTTGTTCACTATAATAGCAGCTGGCAACAAGAAAACAATCTGGTAGAGATTTACATGAACGACCTGCTGGGGAGGTGTTAAGTATTTCCTGAATTTATTCCCACAGAAAATTAACAAAAGAATGAAGCGCAGTGTAAGAGAGGCAAAGTGGTGATGTTTGTTGAAACCAAGTGATGCATTTCTGAAGATTTATTCTACACTTTGACCTAATCTTTGGCTAGAACATTTTGTTTCTCTTTTCTTCTCACTGTCACTGTTCTGAGGTACAACTTATGCAAATAATAAAGTAGAATAAAATAACATAAAGTTAAACATAACTAGACAATTGTGTAACTGGGCCAGGAATCTACATTTTTTTAAAATGTAGGATTCTTGAGCTGGCGAATATTTGAAAACTTCGTTTTGAGAAAAAGTCCTCAGACTTCAGGGCTCCTCACTGCCCCATAGTCCCATGGAGACTTTAAGGCACAGAGATCATGGTAGTATTTTCAGAGTTCCTGATGCAGAAGAGCAGGGTGGGGCTCTGAGAACCGAGTTTCTAACAAGGTTTAGGTGATAGGCAGCTACTGGCCTGGGTCAGAGCCACTGCTAAGAGAAAGCCTGGTTTCTTCGTCAGCTGCAACATTCTTCTCCACCACTGAATTACTCACTCCACAGACACCAGTCTTTCTCATCAAAACTCCAGAGAACACTCTTGCTTTACGATTCTTGTCTTTCCAACTTGATTAAATACTTCAGTACATCATCCTCCAAATAATATTCCACTGAACGTCATACTTAGAAAATTTACACAGAAAATGCACATCAAATTAGACAGAAGTATTTTTTTTAATAGCTTGAACTGATTTTCATTTTCTTCAGAATCAGAGGTTTGCTGGGGCTACCTCTTCTGGACCTGTGAAAGCTGCTTGCTAACTGTGTAAGACAGTTGTTATCTCATTGTGAGCTGGAATGTTGTCACTGTGGAGTATGTGCATCAGGGGGACAACTCCCCTGCACTGGACCTTGTGTGTACTAGGTGTGTACTAAAGACTTACCAGCCCACCATGGCATGCATCAGTTTGAGTTGTCTGCTGTACATTTAGGCGTGTCAGGACTTCAAGATGACATGTTTTTCTTAGCAATTTACTGAGTTAATTAAAATGATAGTTCTCTATTTTCTTGAACTTTTTGGTGTTATAGAGCTTTTAATTTTAATTTTTTTTTTGAGACATGGTCATGTAATCCAGGTTAGTTTCAAACTTACTATGTAGCCAAGGATGACCTTGCACTTTGTAATCCTTCTGCTTCCATTCCAAGTGCTAGGATTAAGTCATGTGTCATGATGTCTGAGTTATGTAGTTCTGTGAATCGAGTCCAGGCTTTGTGCAAGCTCTCTATCAACTGAACTACATCTCTGGCTCCTGTGTGTATAGGCTTTCAACAACAACAACAAAAATCCATGAAAGCTATGAACTCATCCAGACACCACACATTCAAGCAGAATTGTAGGTGCAATTTCAATGTGCTCACAGACCTTCTGGAACCCCCTGAAGAAATCTCAATTTACACAATGCACCTTCTCTTCAAGGCTTTGGCTTCACAATGTGGCTTTAGCTTTACATTGGAGTTAAAGACCTCATTAGTTAGCTGTCTTCCTAGAAAGAGATCAGAGAACAACTTGTGGGAGCTAGTCTTTCCTTCTACCCTGTAGGTCCTGAGGTTTGAACTCAGGTTATCAGGCCTGACAACTATTGTCTTTACCCACCGAGTCCTCTTGCTTAGTCCTTTATATTTTCCTTTATTAGAGGACATTTTCAAAAATTATTTATTATTTGGGAGCTGGAGAGATGGCACAGCAATTAAGAGCACTGCTTGCTCTTCCAGACTGTTAAATTTCCAGTACCCATATGGTGGCTCAAAATGTCTGTAACTCCAATTCTAGTTGAGCCTATGGACTCTTTTCATCTCTGCAGGCACCAGGAGAACAGGTGATGTACACAGACAGACATGCAAGAGGAAACAGCCAGACACATAAAATATAGTAATATTAAAACTTAAAAGTTAGTATTTAAATATTCATTATTATTATTATTATTATTTATTATTATTTAAAATTATATATGTGCCTGTATATGGGTGTGTACATGTGAGTGTGAGTGTGCATGCCAGAGCTGCTTCCATGGAGCTGTAGTTATAGGCAGTGTTGAGTCTCCCAACATGGATGCTGGGAGTCAAACTTGGGTTCTCTACAAGAGCAGAATGTTCTCTTAATTGTTGAACCATTTCTCTAGCCTCTCAAAAACCATTTTAATTAAAAAAATATATCTATTTATAATGTGGACAATTTTTAAAAATAATACAATAAACCAGTTAATATTTCTATTGTCTCATAGACTTAAATATTTAAAATTTACTCTCAGCACGTTCAAATACACAATGTATTGTTGACAGCTGTAGTTGTCATGTTATAAATAGACCTTTTGAATGTATTCAAATGGTCTAAATGCTAGAGATGATGTGGGATAAGAGGAACACTTATTCACTGTTGGTGGATTAAAAACTGATGCAGCCTTTATAGAAAGAATTGTGATTTTTTTTCAAAATGTTGAATTAGAACAGCTATTTGACCCAGCTATATAATTTCTGGACATATACTCCATGTACTACTTACTATACAGCTAAAGGTTCATCCATGTTCACTGATGCTCTATTCATAATAAGAGAGGGAATCAACCTTGATGTCCATCAACTGATGAATGGATAGTGAAAATGCAGTACACATAAACAAGGGAAATTTATTCCGCTGCAAAGAATGTGAAAATGTAAGATTTGCAGGAAAAGCGATGGAACAAGAAAAGTTACACCGAATGAAGCAGCCAGGCCCAGAAAGACAAGCATCAGATGTCTGTTCTCTTTCTATTTGTGTCTTAACATTAGATGTTTAGATTTGTGTATTTAATGTGGAGCACCTCTAGAAGCCAGGAAAGTAGAAAAGGGCCATTGGAATGCCTTAAGGGATGGGGATAGCAGAGCATATATGCTATGAAAATAGAATGGGGAAATACTATAAGTGAAGAATTTAAGCAGGGAAGGGGGTAGAGGAGTTGAGAGTGGGAAATAGAGGGTTACTCTAAATGGGTAGTATATGAAAGAAGCTTACTAAAATGTAAGGAAAGAGAAAGGAAGGAAGAAAGAGGGAGGAGGAAGGAAGGGAGGAAGGAAGAAAAGAAAAAAGGGAACCAAGACATACAAACAGGCAGATACAGAGGAGGAAAATATTTTGTAGTGCTGGATAATGTCACAACTAAAAGCCTTGTTATTATACAAAAATCCCAGTGCCACATGGCAGATACTTCCTTATTAGCTGTTGGTCAGAAAGGCCACAGAGAATCCCAATAGAACACAGGCTCTTGCCACTTTTCTGGGATTCCCATCAGAACTAGTTTATAAAACTCCATTGCTGAAGACACCATATACATTGATTGAAAATTACAGAGACAACAAGCTGCAACTGATGTGAAGGCTTCCTCCCTGCTGGCTAGCTTTCATTGTGTTGAAAGGTGCCACTCAGTGTACTAGAGAAGAAAAAGTATCAATGGCCTTGTTCAGATGTGCACTCTACAAACTACAATACCAACCTACAAGTAGCATGTGCCCTCTGGTGCAATGGTGGTATAACTGTTATGAGGGTAACCATCCACTCTTTGGTTGGATATAAGCTTTGTTCCACAGGAAGTAACCCATGCTTTTTATGGTAAACATGGTGAAAACTCTATGGCTAAAAATGTCTTAGGGCCCAGTGAGGAACTTACTATTGTTGTTTAAATAAATTGTCATGTTGTAAAGCTACCTTCTAAATATATATGTTTATATCCACTGAAAAATGGTAATCTCAGCCTTAACCAGGGAAGCTTCTATTTGCAAGGCATGACTATGAATCAGGGATGCATGGCTTCCTATGGAGCTGAGAATGTGTGATCATTCAGTACTTATCCATAAACAAGACATTTTATATCACCTCCTCAAAGGCTCAAGAAATATTGTGGAATCTGAATTGTAAAGAATGTAGAAGCTGAAATATAGGAAAATGAGCCATAAAGCATTTTCTTCTGAGCATGACATAGCTAATCAATCATCATTTCATAGCAATTGTAGCTTAGCCTGCACAAGACAAGACCTGTCAATCAGCAATCACAAATCAGGGATGAATTCTCCAGGCCCAACCCCCCCATGCTGAATTATTGGCTACTGATGGATTCCAAGATAGGGGCAGTCATTGTATTCAGTTATAGACTCACTGAGAACACCATCAGATTCCAATGGACAGTTCAAAACTCATGATCACACAGATAACCCTGGTTAACCTCAGAGAGGCCCAAAAAAGACATGAATGGGAGAAATGTACTCATAGAAAGAGGGTCTTTGCAAGGGTTGGGGATTCTGAGAGTGTCCTGGGGAACAGTATCCATAAAGCACTATCTACATATAAGGAGCTCTTGAATGACAGGTGTGATGGGGGAAATGGATGGTGGATAGAATTCAAATACGTTTCATCATATATGGAATTTCCAAAGAATGAAATTAAAAAAATAATTTGTTTGACAACTCTCTCAGCAAGGACAGTTCAGAACAGAGATCCAAAAGAAGAGAAATTTTGGATCAGATTATTTAATCCTAACTTGGGACTCTTTGGAGTGATTTAATCTTTCACTACATTTTGTGTGGTTGTTGTGAGGAGTGTAGTGTTGTTTTTAACCTACTAACCCTGAATCACTGAGTCATTTGTTAAAAAGCAACTTGTAAGCACTCTTCCAGGAGATTTCTAAAGAAGATCCTTTAAACAAACAAGTTCTCATGCAGTTTTATTATGTTATTATCACAGAAATATGTGTGTGTGCATATTTGTAGGTATTGCTTCCTTTTACTTAAAGAGATTGCTTCATGTTTGTCTACATTATTTTTTAATTATTTCTCTGTCACTACAAGAAAATATTAATAATTTATTATGACATTTAGTATTGCACTATATTACATAATTGCATGAGGTATAAGGATGCTAGATAATATTATTTTTTTCACTAATACTTTGGGTGAACCCATTTTTTGTTTTCTTGACTCAGCATGTACTTCATAATAAACAAGACAGATTAACTCCTTTTCTCCTGACAACATTCTTGGCTATATGGTGATAACCTTCTAACTTTAAGTACCGAAAAGGTCACTGGAGCCACTAAGCTGGATTGGAATTTTCAGGGAGACAGTTCCTGATTTTCTAATGACAGGTTCAGATAATGACTATAGATTGGTCTCATTGCACATAAAATTTTGTCTTTTCATTTCTTTCTTTCTTTCTTCTTCTTCTTCTTCTTCTTCTTCTTCTTCTTCTTCTTTTTTTTTTTTACAAACTTTAGCTTACATTCTCAGAATGGTGATATTTAATAGTTGAAATAGTTGAAAATATGATGACAATGAGTTAGCCATTTCATAACTTTTTAAAATCACATTCATGAAAGCCCTACATAGTCTAAACACTCCGACTCTCTTTCTCTCCCCTTCTCCTAAATACACATTGAATATTGGAGCCTCAAATGATTGCTTTCTTTACTCTCTGCATTATTATACAAAACATAAAAGCCACTTGAAAGCTTTTTATTCTTTGTGCCTGGGGAAAAAGATAAATTCCAATGAACTTTGAAGTGTTTGGTGAAACTCCTCATGAACAGCCAGGCCTCATAGAGCTGAAAAAATTACTCTAGAGGACAGAATCATGAAAGAGAGATCTTTGCTCATAAACAGAAATGGCATCCTCAAGTGCTATCTGCCTATAGATGATCTTGGTATAAAATAATTTAAATTTCTCTCATTTTTAAAGAAAGTTATTTTTGTTCTATTTATGTACTCCAAATCCTTATTTTAGTGTGTTGCAGTTTCTCAAGCACTCACTTCTCCCCTTGCTTTTTTCCCTTTCTACTTGGAATGGGTATTTCCAGTTAAAACATAAATGTACACCAGCCTGAGATTTCCCTAGAGAGAAGAGCGCCTAAAGCATGCAAGTCATATTTTGAGTTGGTAATTCACCAGCAAATGAGGCAGATGGAGGTCTTATTTTTACTTTACACTCATTTGGAAATGATTCTTGCTTTGTAAGAGTGAGGTGGGTGTGTGATTTCCTGCAAATCTTCCAGCAAATCATGAATGGGCACAGACTTGTAGTTTCATTGAAGGTAGAGCTAGTCCAGGATTTAGGGACATTGATTATCCTGGACTTAAGCCCATTTTCAGCCATCTTCTCTGGCTCTGAGGATAGCGCTGTACATACTCAAAATTCCAAACAACACAGATATGCATCTGGGAGGCTCATTTTTGCAGCTTATGTTATGAATATGAGATGAGATGAGATGAGATATTGATTGCAATCCTGGTCCTGAATGAAACAGGGTCATTGGGAAACCATTCTGAGTGGTAGGTTACTTGCTCTGCAGAATTGGTTCAGAAATGGAGAATAAATGGAAATAGGATTTTTAGTGTTTTGCATCTAGTGTGCTTCAAATCTCAGAAATTGGTGTGTTGCGCATTTTTTCTTATCTCTGTTATTTGAGATGTGCTCAGCATGAGAGGCACTTTGTCTTAGAAAACACAGTACTTTAGTCTCATAAACACAGTAGTCCCACGAGAACGCTATAGATATTGTACGTATTCTTCATTTGTCTTTTAAAGGTAAGCTCTTTCGTCAACAGTAACAGTAATGGATTCTGTGGGAGTCAGAGTCCATCACCTCTTCAGGGGTGGGGCTGGCTTCCTTAACTCTTGCTTTCCTCTTTCTTTCTGCTATTTTTATGTTTTTCTTTCATTTTTCTTTCTTTTCTCCTGTTATATGTCACCAGCACCTTGCTATTTCCGTCCTGTAGAGAGTAATGGGATCCATTTAGTAATGGTTATTCTGGGCCTGAGGGAATGGATTAAGGGTTGAAGCTCTTGCCTTGCAAGTGTCAGGATCAGAGTTCAGATCTCCAGAACACCAAATAAATGCCAGGTGGCAGCTGCCTGTGCTTCCAGCCTTGGAAGTCATAGACAGGGACCGGAGTAAGATGGCTAGCAATTCTAGCCACATCACCAAACTCTTGCTTTGCCTGTAACCTTGCTTCAATGAGCAAGGTGCAAGAGTGATAGAAGATGATTCTACACACATGTGCCCATGTATACAAAATCATGCAATACATACCACACACAGACACACACACACACACACACACACACACACACAGACACACACACAGACACACAGACAGACACAGACAGACAGACAGACACACACACACACACACACACACACACAGACAGACAGACACAGACAGACAGACAGACACACACACACAGACACACAGACAGACAGACAGACAGACAGACAGACAGACACACACACACACACACACACACACACACACACACACACACACGTGTTCTGTTGTAACAGACTGGGTAAATTATAAACAACAGTTACTTATTTGACTCATGGCTCTGTAAGCTGGGAAGTCCAGGAAGAAGAGGTCATGTCCAGCAAGTGTCTTCTTGCTACATTGTAAAATTGGGGAGACATTATCAGGGAAGAAATGGAAAGGGTAGGAGAAAGAAGCTGCTTTTATAAGAAATCCACTCTTGGGCCGGGCAGTGGTGGTGCACGTCTTTAATTCCAGTACTCGGGAGGCAGAAGCAAGCAGATCTCAGTGAGTTTGAGGACAACCTGATTTACAGAGTGAGTTTAAGGCTCCAAAGCTACACAGAGAAACCCAGACTTGAAAAACCAAAAGAAAAAAAAAAAAGAAATCCATTCTCAAAATAACAAACTCATATTTGTAACCCATTATTAAGAAATAATTAATAAAAGGAAACAAAAATTGAAAAAACTTTAACCCTTCTCCCATAATTGCAGGCATGGACAGTGAGCTGAGTTTTTTGGTTTTTTTTAACCCAAGTGTTTGGAAGTTAAAACATAATCTTGAAATGTCAAGATTTTCAGATTCTTGCATAGTTCTCACTGACAACAATGCCATATGAAGAGGATTGTGTCATTAAAAGTCATGGATGTAATGAATTAACCCCTGAAAACGTCAAACAATACAGAGAATGGTCAACAGCTCAGTTTACCTTAAAGCATCATAATTCTGTTTCTTTCTTCACAGGAAACCACTACTAAACAATCTATTGTGGGATGCTACCTCCAATCACTCTATATCTATTGCCTTCTTCAACTAGAAGCAGTTGTGATTACCTGCAAAGTTTGGGCCCATCAACATTATGTCATGGGGAGGAAGGGTATTGAGGCTCTACCCCTCTACAATTTACTTATATAAGCATTTAACGATTGTGAGGAAAAAGACTTTTCTTTGATGGTGTAGCCGACCATAAGTTGCCTCTGATCCTATAGGTAACCACAATTAAAATTACCAGTTCATCAGGGTAGATTTTGGTGGATTCTTTTCTTTGCTCTGTTTTCAGCTTATTTGGGGCAAACAGATGTTTCTTCAGGTCTCCCCAGGAAAAAAGTTCATGCACTATCCAAAATGATTTTTGTATATTCATGAAATAGCTTACATATTTCAGACATAATACGTTTTTATTAAATAATGCACACGGCACCTGTTTATGATGGCTGGATTTATACTTTTAGATGTTATGATGGTTGAACACTGATGAGTTCTGTATCATTCTTTGAAACTTGTTCTTTGTCTAACAGCATGTAGTATGATGATTTTACAATTCAAGGCCATGGCTGCAAAGCTCAGGCACCAGGATTTTGAGGGTAAACCCCCACAATCCAGTATGCATTTTTAAGTTATGATGGTTGGTAGGTTAGTTATGTTTTGTACAATTCTGTCTCATGATATTTTCAGCTTACCATGGGCTCTATAATAAATTGTTCTAGTTTCATTCCTCCTGCTCTGATAAGATGCTCCGACAATAAGCAATGTAGGGGAGGTAAAGGTTCCCTCAGTTCTAGGTAATAGTCCCCACTGTGAGGAAGGTACACCTGCAGGAGCTCAAGACAGCTGGTGACATCATCTACAAAGCAGAGGTTGATGAATTCATGCTTACTGCTCAGCGAGCTTTCTCTTCTCTTTTGTAGCCCAAGGCCCCTAAGTGACTCTGCCTACTTTCAGGCTGTCTTCTCCCATCACCCATCAGTTAAGGCAATCAAGACAAGTCCTCACAGGCCAACCTGATCTAGATGGTCCCTTGTTGAGAGTCTCTCCCCAGGTGACAATATTACCTGTGGCAACTTGATATTAAAATTAGCCATCACTGATGTGACACTCCCAAAGAATTGGTAAAAAAAAAAAAAAAAAAAAAAAAATTGTGTTTAAAAACAAAGTAAATAAAATTAGCCATCTCATAAGTAAAGAACATCTGTATTTTATTTTTATGAAAGGCACATAGATCCAGATGTGTGAAATGAGACTTGGGGAGACCGACTTGTTCAAAGTCATGCATTTGGTCAGGCAATCATTGGAACTTAAATGGTTATTCCATGCTCTGGAACATTCTCCAGGTGTTAATCCAAGAATTTAGCATACTCTAACGCATTTGATCTTTATGGTATCTCTTCAGTGTGTATGATTATTATTCATATTTGAAGATGTTGAGAGTAAGGTTCAGAGAGGCTAAGTAACAAAGGCAGCTCCTCTTGAGACGGGAGATCACTATTGTACATTTCTTCTGCTGAGATGCCATCTCATAGTGTACTTGAGCCTGATGGAGAGTATTGATCTGTCATCTGAAACCATTATCTTCTTGATGATGCTGCATGTATGTTCTTTGCTTAAATTTTCATCAGATCAGATTTTCCCTTTATCCAGTTAAAGTACTCTGGACATCCTACTTGATGCGAGGTCGTTTCTTCCTCTCTCTTCCTACCCACTTCCTCTTGTTATTCTTCTAAGATTGAGGATGACTTAATTACTTTTCTACCAGCTTGACTGAATAAACACTTAGGTTACACATGCAGAGGATGTCCTGGGAGCTCAGGAAGTCTAACTAGGGGTTAGTTAGTGCATATATTTAGAAAGCTGTAACTTTAAAAATATTTCAAGTTTAGAGACTTGGCTTCACAATATTGGGTTTAGATATGATGTTAGCTGGGTACTGGTGGCTCACCTCTCTAATCCCAGCACTCTGGAGGTAGAGGCAGGTGGATCTTTGCTAGTTCAAGGTCAGCTGGTATACAGAGTGAGTTCCAGAATAGCCAAGGCTACAGAGTGAAACCCTGCCTCAAAAAGAAAAAAAAAGAAAGAAAGTTTAGGTATAATGCAAGAATACATACAAAATAAATCCTACAGTGTGATGTGTTATTTTCTTTTAATTAACATCTAAATAAATTTGTTAGAGACAAAAGGGAGAAAATAAATCATTGGTTATTTCATAGGTGACTCTAATCCAATTTTTAAAAATTTATTTAAAAAGTTTTTCATTTTACACAGATCTTCCCTCCCTGACCCATTCCCCCCCTCCACTCCTCCAAAAAGACAAGGCCTCCCATGGGAGTCAATAAAGCTTGGTACATTCAGTTGAGGCAGGTCCAAGCCCCTCCCCCAAGCCTGAAGGCTGAGCAAAGCACCCCACCATATGGAATGGGCTCCAAAAGGCCAGCTCATGCACCAGGGTCAGATCCTGACTCCACTGCCAGGGGCCCTCAAAGAGACCAAGCTACACAACTGTCTCCCAGCACAGAGGGCCTAATTCAGTCCCATGCAGGCTCCACTGCTGTCAGTCTAGTTTGTGAGTTACCATGAGCTCGGTTCAGCTGTCTCTGTAGATTTCCCCATTATGATCTTAACCACCCTCCTCCACCCACCACCCTTTGCTCATATAATCCCTCCTCCCTCTCTTAGGCTGAGCTCCCAGAGCCCGGCCTGATGATTGGCTGTGGATCTTTGCGTCTGGTTTCATTAGTTACTGGATGAAGGCTCTATGATGACAGGTAGGGTAGTCACCAATCTGATTACAGGAGAAGGCCAGTTTAGGCACCCTCTCCACTATTGCTAGGAGTTTTAGCTGGGGTCATCCTTATGGATTCCTGGGAATTTCTCTAGCACCAGCTTTCTCCCTAACCCCATAATGGCTCCCTCTATCAAGATGTCTCTTTCCTTGCTCTCCCACTCTGTCTCTGTTCCTCTTGATAGAGAGTGACATCATGGGGCTAGGGAGAAATCTGGTGCTAGGGAATTTCCCATGAATCCATAAGGACAACCTCAGCTTATACTACTAGCAATAGTAGAGAGGGTGCCTGAACTGGCTTACCCCAGTAACCAGATTGGTGAATACCCTAACTGTGGTCCTACTTAGAGTGTTCATCCATTAACTGATGGAAGCAGATGCAGAGATCCACAGCCAAACACCAGGCTGAGCTCTAGGAGTCCAGTCAAAGGGAGAGAAGAGCGATTCTATGAGCAAGGGGCATGAAGATCATGATGGGGAAATCTACAGCGACAACCAAACCAAGCTAGTGGGAACTCATGAACTTTAGACCAGCAGCTGTGGAGCCTCCGTGGGACTGGACTAGGCCCTCTGCATAAGTGAGACAATTGTGTAGCTTGATCTGCTTAAGAGGACCTCTGTCAATAGGATCAGGATCTATCCCTGATGCATGAGTTGGCTTTTTGGAGCCCACTACCTATGGTGGGACATCTTGCACAGCCTTGATGCAGGGGAAGGGGCTTGGACCTACCTCAAATGAATGTGCCAGACTCTGCTGACTCCCAATGGGAGGCCTTACCTTCTTGTAGGAGGGAATGGGGGATGGGTTGAGACAAGGGAGGCTGAAGGAGCGGAAGCAGGCAAGGTGATCTGTGATTGGTATGTAAAGTGAATAAAAATTTTTCTTAATAAAAAAGATAACTCTTTCATTGCTCTCTCACTTTGTCCCTTCTCCAGCTTGACCATACTGTTCTCTCGTGTTCTTATCCCCTATCCCCTCTCTTCTACCACCCCCACCCCCAGTTTACCCAGGAGATATCATCTATTTCCCTTTCCCACAGCAATCCATGTGTCTGTCTTAGGGTCCTTCTTGTTAGCTAACTTCTCTGGAGCTGTGGGTTGTAGTCTGGTTATCCTTTGCTTTACATCTTGTGTCCACTTATGAGTGAGTACATGCCATGTTTGTCCTTCTGAGTTTGGGTTACCTCACTCAGGATGATATTTTTGAGCTCCATCCATTTGCCTGCGAATTTCATGGTATCATTGTTTTTTACTGCTGAGTAGTACTCCATTGTATATATGTGGTACGTTTTCTTTATCCATTCTTCAGTTGAGGGGCATCTAGGTTGTTTCCAGGTTTTGACCATTATGAATAATGCTGCCATAAACATAGTTAAGCAAGTGTCCTTGTAGTATGATATCCTAGGAGTGGTATAGCTGGATCTTGAGTTACACTGTTTCCCAATTTCCTGAGAAGTCACTGTACTGATTTCCAAAGTGGTTGTACATGTTTGCACTCCCACTAGCAGTGGAGGAGTGTTTCCCTTACTCCACATCCTCTCCAATAAGTTGTCATTAGTGTCTTTCATCTTAGATATTCTGTCAGGTGTATGATGGTATCTTGGTGGGCAAAACCACAGGGATAACTGATCTAAGCTATTGGGAGCTCATGGACTCTGGAATGACAGCTGGAGATCCTGCATGGGACCACACTAGGCCCTCTGAATGTGGGTGACAGTTGCATGGCTTGATGTGTCTGTGAGTCCCCTGGCAATGAGACCAGGACTTATCCCAGGTACACAAACTGGCTTTTTAGAGATCATTTCCTATGGTGCAATCTCTTACTCAGCCATGATGCAGGAGGGAGGTGCTTGGTCCTGTCCCAGCTTGGTATGCCAGCCTCAATGAGGGCCTTATCCCTGGTGAGGAGGGGATGCAGGTGGGATGGGAGAAGGTGGGGGGAAGGGGAGAAAAGCAGGGAGGGGGAACTGGGGTTGATGTGTAAAATGAAAAAAAAAAAAAGAAAAAAAGAAAAAAGATGGTATATCAGAGTCATTTTGATTTACATTTCCCTGATGATTATGGATGTTGAGCAATTCCTTAAATGTCTTTTGGCCATTTGAGATTCTTCTGTTGAGAATTCTCTGTTTAGCTCTATAGTCCATTTCTAATTGGATTATTTAATATTTTGATGTCTAGTTTTTTGAGTTCTTTATATATTTTGGAGATCAGTACTCTGTCAGATGTCAGGTTGGTGAAGATCTTTTCCTGTTCTGTAGGCTGCTCATTTTGTCTCATTTACCCTGTCCTTGCCTCACAGAAGCTTCTCAGTTTCAGAAGGTCCCACTTATTGATTGTTGTTCTTAGTGTCTGTGCTACTGGTGTTATATTTAGGAAGTGATCTTCTGTGCCATTGCTTTCTAGGTGAATTCCTACTTTCTCTTCTATTAGGTTCAGTTTAGCTGGATTTATGTTGAGGTCTTTGATCCACTTGGACTTGAGTTTTGTGCATGGCAACAGATATGGATCAATTTGCAATCTTTTACATGTTGACATCCAGTTATACCAACACCATTTGTTGACTATGCTTTCTTTTTTCATTGTACAGTTTTGGCGTCTTTGTAAAAAAAAAAAAATGAGTGTTCATAAGTGTGTGGATTAATATCAGGGTCTTCAATTCGATTCCATTGGTCCACATGTCTGTTTTTATGCCAGTACCAAGCTGGTTTTTTGTTACCATAGCTCTATAGTAGAGCTTAGGTTAGGGATGGTGATGCCTCCAGAAGTTCCTTTATTGTACAGGATTGTTTTAGCTATTCTGTTTTGTTTTTTTTTCCAGATGAAGTTGAGTATTGTTCTTTTCCTGGATATATTGTGTTATGACTTTGTTGGCTTTAACGTTTTCTTTGACCAATTAATCTATTTCCTGTATTGTATCCTTTATGCCAGAGATTCTCTCTTCTATGTTTTGCATTCTGTTGGTTATGTTTGCATCTGTAGTTCCGGTTCGCTTACCCAGATTTTCTATTTCCAGAATTCCCTGGGTTTGTGTTTACTTTATTGGCTCTATTTCAGTTTCCAAGTCTTGAACTGTTTTATTTACCCGTTTGATTGCTTTTCCTTGGCTATTTTTTAAAAATGGGATTTATTGATTTTCCAATTTTTTATATTTTACTCAATTTCTTTAAGGGATTTTTTCATTTCCTCTTTAAAGACCTCTATCATCTTCATGAAGTTATTTTTAAGGTTGTTTTCTTCTGCTTCTTCTACATTGAGGTGTTCAGGTTTTGCTGTTGTAGAACCGCTAGGTTCTGTGGTGCCATTTTGCTCTTTATGTTGTTGAACATATTCTCGCACTGGCTTCTACCCATCTCTTCCTCCACTCAGTTCAGACAGGGCTTGTGCCTTCAGGGTTACTCTTCATCCAATTGGTGCAGGCAATGTCAGTGCCTCCAGGGGTGGAAGATGGGTGTGAGGGGTGGTCGCTCCTCATGTGATTGGTACAGGTGGTGTCTGTGTCCTAGAGAGCAGCTCTTGGTCCAATCAGTGCTGACTGTTTCTGGGTCCCTGGGAGTTGCTGAGGTTGCAGGGGGGATGGGTTTGGGGAATGGAGTGGGAGTTGTGTATTACATGGTCTGATGGAGGGTGTTAGTGGAAAGCCCTGCTTGCAGGAGCCTTGACTATGGGCTGGCTAGTGGGGTTACAATTGATGAGGGTGGGGGAACACAGGGTGTTCCTTGGGGCCGAGATCCTAGAGACTGGGTTGTCCAGCTTGGAGAGCTGTCACTCACCTCTTGGGCCAATTGGTGCTGGTGGTTTCTGCGTCTCAGGGAGTTGCTGAGGCCTCATCCAAAATTCTTGAGAAGGTTTAAGACAGCAGCAGCTGTAGTAGGAGCAGCAGGGGCAACTTGTTAATCTTGGAAACTTTATTGAAATAGAGAATGACAAGGACTTCTGGGAAAGGAGGATGGTGTACCATGCAAAGACAGCAGGTAATAGAGTTGAAGCAGAGAAATCAAGGCAAGGGCTTCTTTACCTCACAAAAAGCAGAGCCAGGGTCAAGTGAAGATTTTGTTTTACCTTATTTTATTTGATTGCCATCCCTTAGAAGCCTGTTTATTTTCTAAGTGGAGACAGAAAGGGGGTGGATCTGGATGGAAGGGGAGGTGGGAAGGAAGAGGAAGGAATGGAGGGAGGGTAAACTATAATTAGGATATGTTATGTGAGAAAAGAATCTATTTTCAATAAAAGAGGGAAATGGCCATTTATAAGAAGTACATTTTCCATTTGGTTCTATTTTATGGTTCTCTTCTAATATTTTATAGCTTTTAATTCATTATAGACTGAATTTTCTTTACACCTATTGATCAAATTCATAAAATTTGATATAAAATACCAAACAAAAAGCCCTTAGGAGAATAACAGAAAATAAAAATGTAGAGACTGAATAAATTCTTTGCTTTCAGCCTGAATGCAGAACATCTAAGTCGTGTCTATGAGAAGGTTTAGAGTCTTGGAGTGGCCTCTGAGATCATTTCATAATGGTGAGGCCCTATTTCCTCCCGTGATTTCCCTCAGCACTAAGTTAAGAAATACACATGAGAGCAAATGCAAGACAGCTGCTTCTTGAGAAGTGTCAAGGCAAGCAGAGCACAGAGGCAGACACACTGGCCTGGCCTCAGGTCTGTGTTGTGCACGGCATCTCAGGCTTGATGACAAGCTCTTAATGTGAGTGAGACAAGAATGCCTGGTTTCCTGCCATAGCATCAAAGCTGAGAAAAAGACATGAAATGTCTTTTTCTCCAAGAGAAGATAAGGACTCTCTGGTTAGTATAAATTTCCCCTTTGACTTTCCTCGAAAATAAACACCTAGTCTTTTGGATTTGTGCACATGTTTATGCTTTTGCAATCAAACACAAAATTAAATAAAATCTTACTATTAGCCTTTAATGTTTTCCTTTATTAAAAATACACTCTTTTTGTATGATATATTCTGATTATGGTTTCCCATCCCCTTACTCCTCCCAGTTCCTCCTCACTTCCCAGCTCTTCAGGATCCACATCCCTTATGTCTCCCACTAGAACACAAACAGGCATGTAAGGAATAGTAACACAATACAATACAATATAATACGATGAATAAAAAAAACAAACAGATGAGAATATGACAAAATCAGCTAAACAAGAAAAAGAGCCAGAGAAAAAGCATAAATACATCCAGACTAAAAAACATTCAGGTTCACACATACAGGAATCCCTCTAAAACCCATAAAACTGGAAGCTATAATATAGATGCAAAGGACCTTTAAGCTTAAAAAAAATGCCCTGACTTAACATTCTGTGACAAAGAACCTCCAAAGATGCTACTGTAGCTGGAGACCTTCTCTCCAGCCCCTGCCAAGCCCTGTCAGTCTGACAGCCCACTTATAAAACAAACACACAAATGCTTACATTATTTAAACTGCTTGGCCATTAGCTCTGGCCTACCATTGTCTAGCTCTTACTTACTCTTTTTTTTTTTTTTAAATTATATTTGTGTTTTAATTTTACACATCAGCCATGGGTTTTCCTGTCCCCCCCATCCCGCCCCCGCACCCACCTTCTCCCCAACCCCTCCCCTCCATTCCCATTTCATCCAGGGCCATGACTCCCCTGGGGATTCATTTAAACTTGGTAGATTCAGTACAGGCAGGGCCAGTCCCCTCCTTCCAGGCTGAGCAAAGTGTCCATATGTAAGCCCCAGGTTCCAAACAGCCAGCTCATGAACTAAGGACAGGTCCAGGTCCCACTTCCTGGATGCCTTCCAAACAGTTCAAGCTATTCAATTGTCTCACTTATCCAGAGGGCCTGATCCAGCTGGGGGCTCCACAGCTTTTGGTTCATAATTCATGTGTTTCCATTAGTTTGGCTATTTGTCCCTGTGCTTTTCCAATCTTGCTCTCAACAATTCACACTCTTACAATCCCTCCTCTTTCTTGACAATTGGAGTCCTGGAGCTCTACCTGGGGCCTGGCCGAGGATCTCTGCGCACTTCCATCAGTTATTGGATGAGAGTTCCAGCACAACAGTTAGGCCATCTGATCACCAGACTAGGTCGGTTCAGGCTTTCTTTCAACCATTGCCAACAGTCTACAGTGGATGTATCATTGTGAACCTCTCTAGCACTTTGCTTCTTCCTGTTCTCATGTGGTTTTCATTTATCATGGTCTGTTATTCCTTGTTTTCCCTTTCTGTTCTTGATCCAGCTGGGATCTCCTGCTCCCCTGGGCTCTTTTTCCCTCGAACCTTGCCCTTCATTACTCCCACTGTCGTCCAGGTTGTTCATGTAGATCTCATCCATTTCTCTGTCATTGGGCGATCCCTGGGTCTTTCTTAGGGTCCTGTCTTTTAGGTAGCCTCCCTGGAATTGTGTAGCAGTCTAGTCATCTTCGTTTTACATTTAGTATCCTACTATGAGTAAGTAAATACCATGTTTGTCTTTCTGAGTCTGGGTTACCTCATTCAGGATGATTTTTTTTTTTTGATCCATCCATTTGCCTGCAAACCTCATGATGTCATTGTTTTTCTATGCTGAGTGTATATGTACACTCCATTGTGTATATGTACCATATTTTCTTTATCCATTCTTCAGTTGAAGGGCATCTAGATTATTTCCAGGTTCTGGCTATTACAAACAATGCTGATATGAACATAGCTGAGCAAATGCCCTTGTGGTATGATTGAACATTCCTTAGGTATATGCCCAAGAGTGCTATAGCTGGGTCTTGGGGGAGATGGATTCCCAATTTTGTAAGGAAATGCCATATTGATTTCCAAAGTGGCTGTACAAGCTTGCATTCCCACCAGCAGTGGAGGAGAGTTCCCCTTGCTCCACATCCTCTCAGGCATAAACTGTCTTCTGTGTTTTTGATCTTAGCCATTCTGACAGGTACAAGGTGGTATCTCAGAGTTGTTTTGATTTGCATTTCCCAGATAATTAGGGATGTTGAGCAATTCCGTATATGTCTTTCAGCCATTTGAGCTTCCTCTGTTGAGAATTCTCTGTTTAGTTCTATAGCCCATTTCTTATTTGGACTGTTGGGCATTTTGATGTCTAATTTCTTGAGTGCTTTATAGATTCTGGATATCAGTCCTCTGCCAGATGTGGGGTTGGTGAAGACCTTTTCCTATTCTGTAGGTTGTCGCTTTGTCTTGTTGATATATGTCCTTTGCACTACAAAAGCTTCTCAGTTTCAACAGGTCCCATTGATTGATTGATTCAGTGTCTGTGCTACTGGTGTTATATTTAGAAAGTGATCTCCAGTGCCAGTGTGTTCAAGACTACTTCCTACTTTCTCTTCTATCAGGTTCAGAGTAACTGGATTTATGTTGAGGTCTTTGATCCACTTGGAACTAAATTTTGTGCATGGTGACAGATATGGATCTATTTGTAGCCTTCTACATGTTGACATCCAGTTATGCCTGCACCATTTGTTGAAAATGCTTTCTTTTTTCCATTGTATATTTTTGGCTTCTTTGTCAAAAATTATGTGTTCATAGGTATGCGGGTTAATGTCAGGGTCTTCAATTCGATTCCGTTGTTCCACATGTTGGTTTTTATGCCAGTACCAAGCTGTTTTTATTATAGTAGCTCTATAGTAGAGCTTGAGGTTGGGGATCATGATGCCTCCAGAGGTTGTTTTATTGTGCAGGATTCTTTTGGCTATCCTGGATTTTTTGTTTTTCCATATGAAGTTGAGTATTATTCTTTCCAGGTCTGTGAAGAATTGTGTTGGTAATATGATGGGGATTGCATTGAATTGGTAGATTGCTTTTGGTAAGATCACCATTTTTACTATGTTAATCCTGCCTGTCCATGAGCATGGGAGATCTTTCCATTTTCTGACATCTTCTTCAATTTTTTTTTTTCAGGGACTTAAAGTTCTTGTCATATAGGTCCTTCACATGCTTAGTTAGAGTAACCCCAAGGTATTTTATATCATTTGTGGCTATTGTAAAGGGTGATGTATCTCTGAATTCCTTCTCAGCCAGTTTGTCTATTGTAGTAGGAGGGCTACTGATTTTTTGAGTTGATCTTGTATCTTGCTATGTTGCTAAAGGTGTTTATCAGCTGTATCAGTTCCTTGGTTGAATTTTTGGGGTCACTCATGTATACTATCATGTCATCTGCAAATAGGGAAAGCTTGACTTCTTCCTTTCCAATTTGTATCCCTTTAATCTCCTTATGTTGTCTTATAGCTCTGGCTAGAACTTCAAGTACTATATTGAATATGTATGGGGAGAGGGGACAGCCTTGCTTTGTTCCTGATTTTAGTGGTATTGCTTTGAGTTTCTCTCCACTTAATAGATGTTGGCTGTTGGCTTGCTGTAAATTGCCTTTATTTTGTCTAGGTATGTTCCCTGTATTTGTGATTGCTCCAAGACCTTTATCATAAAGTGGTGTTGGATTTTGTCAAATGCCTTTCCTGCATCTAGTGAGATGATCATGTGGTTTTTTTCTTTGAGTTTGTTTATATGGTGTATTACGGACTTTCATATGTTGAACCACCCTTGCATCCCTGGGATGAAGCCTACTTGGTCATGGTGGATAATTGTTTTGATGTGTTCTTGGAGTCTGTTTGCCAGTATTTTATTGAGTATTTTTGGATCAATGACCATGAGGGAGATCAGTCTGTAGTTTTCTTTCTTTGTTGCATCTTTGTTTGGTTTAGGAATCAGGGTAATTGTAGCCTCATAGAAGGAGTTTGGTAATATTCCTTCTGCTTCTATTGTGTGGAACAATTTAAAGAGTATTGGTATTAAGTCTTCTTTGAAGATCTGGTAGAATTCTGCAGTGAAACCATCTGGTCCTGGGCTTTTTTTGGTTGGGAGACTTTTAATGACTGATTCTATTTCCTTAGGGGTTATTGGACTATTTAGATGGTTTATCTGGTCTTGATTTAACTTAGGTATGTGGTACCTATCCAGAAAATTATCCATTTCTTTTAGACTTTCCAGTTTTGTGGAGTAGAGGTTTTTGAAGTATGACCTGATGATTCTCTGGATTTCCTCATTGTCTGTTGTTATGTCCCCCTTTTCATTTCTGATTTTGTTAATTTCGATGCTCTCTCTCTCTGTCTTTTGGTTAGTTTGGATAAGGGCTTGTCTATCTTGTTGATCTTCTCAAAGAACCAACTCTTTGTTTCATTAATCCTTTTTATTGTTGTCTTTATTTCTATTTTATTTATTTCAGCTCTCAATTTGATAATTTCCTGGCGTCTGTTCTTCATGGGAGAATTTGCTACTTCTTGTTCTAGAGCTTTCAGGTGTGCTGTTAAGTCACTCACTAGTGTGAGATTTCTCCAACTTCTTCATGTGGACATTTAGTGCTATGAACTGCCCTCTTAGCACTGCTTTCATAGTGTCCCATAAGTTTGGGTATGTGGTGTATTCATTTTCATTGATCTCTAGGAAGTCTTTAATTTCTTTCTTTCTTTCTTCCTTAACCCATTGGTGATTCAGTTGAGCATTATTCAGTTTCCATGACATTGTAGGTTTTCTGTAGTTTTTGTTGTTGTTGAAATCTAACTTTAAACTGTGATGGTCTGATAGAACACAGGAGGTTATTCTGTTTTGTACCTGTTGAGATTTGCTTTGTGGCTAAGTATGCGGTTGATTTTAGAGAAGGTTCCATGGGGTGCTGATAAGAAGGTATATTCTTTTTTGTGTGGGTGGAATGTTCTGTAGATATCAATTAACTCCATTTGAGTCATAACATCAGTTAAGTCCATTATTTCTCTGTTAAGTTTCAATTTGGCTGATCTGTCCAGAGATGAAAGTGGGTGTTGAAGTCTCCCACTATTAATGTGTCGGGTTTTATATGTGATTTAAGCTTTAGTAGTGTTTCTTTTACATATGTGGGTGCCCTTGTGTTTGGGGCATAAATGTTCAGACTTGAGACTTCATCTTGGTGGATCTTTCCTGCGATGAGTGTGTAATGTCCTTTATGATCTCTTTTGATGGATTTTAGTTTGAAATCTATTTTTCTGGATATTAGGATGGCTACACCATCTTGCCTCTTAAGACCATTTGATGGAAAGTCTTTTCCCAGCCTTTTATTCTTAGCTAGTGTCTATTTTTGAATTTGAGCTGTGTTTCTTGTATACAGCAGAAAGATGGGTCCTATTTTCATATCCATTCTGTTAATCTGTGTCTTTTTATAGGTGAACTAAGTCCATTGATATTAAGGCATATTAATTACCAGTGATTGTTCATTCCTGTTATTATTTTTATTTTTTGGTGGTAGTATGTGTGTACTTCTTTGGGGTTTACTGCTGTGGTGTTATGTATTGCCTGTGTTTTTATGGGTATATCTGCTTTCCTTATGTTGGAATTTTCCTTCTAGTGCTTTCTGTAGGGCTAGGTTTGTGGATAAGTATTGTTTAAATCTGGCTTTGTCTTGGAATGCCTTGTTCACTCCATCTGTGATGATTGAAAGTTTTGCTTGGTATATTAGTCTAGGCTGGCATCCATGGTCTCTTACTGTCTACATTATATCTGTCCAGGTCCTTCTGGCTTTCAAAGTCTCCATTGAGAAATCGGTTGTTATTCTGATGGGTTTGCCTTTATAAGTCACTTGGCCTTTTTCCTTTGCTGCTCTTAATATTCTTTCTTTATTCTGTACATTTAGTTTTTTAATTATTATGTGGCGAGGGGACTTTTTTGGGGGGCTTAGTCTGTTTGGTGTTCTATAGGCTTCTTGTATCTTCATAGGCATTTCCTTCTTTAAGTTGGGAAAGTTTTCTTCTATGATCTTGTTAAATATATTTTCTATGCCTTTCAGTTGGTATTCTTCTCCTTCCTCTATCCCTATTATTTGTAGGTTTGGTCTTTTCATGATGTCCCAAATTTCTTGGAAATTTTGGGTCATGACTTTGTTGGCTTTAGTGTTTTCTTTGACTGATGGATCTATTTCTTCTACCATATCTTCAACACCAGAGATCTTCTCTTCCATCTCTTGCACATTGTTGGTTATACTTGCATCTGAAGTTCCTGTTTGTTTACTCAGATTTTCTATTTCCAACATTCCTTCTGCTAGTGTCTTCTTCACTTTTTCTATTGCCCTCTTCAGGTCTTGGACTGTTTCCCTCATCTGTTTCATTTCTTTTTCATGATTTTCTTTCAGGGACTTATTGTTTTCTTCTGCTGTATCTTATGGGGACATAAAAAAAAATTAGGATTATCAGGGCATATCATTTAAGCAAGTTGCTTTGAAACTGTTTTGGATGTTGGATCATCTGGGCCATGGTGTCATTGTAGACCATTCAGGGAGTCTTGGCTGGTCAAACCTGGTGTTTCTTAATCTGGAACAAATCCATAGCTTCTGGCTTTCTATGGAAACAAAAACAGAGACTCTTTTCCAAAGCAACATATCCTTATATTCAAATTTTGAAGTCAAGATACCTTTAAAATTTACATATTTGTTTATCTCAACAGCTTTTATGACCCGATCTTTTTCTGTAGTTAGAAATCCTAAAGACAACACAATCCAGATTCTCTGTGTAATATCCATCTTTATGTGGCTTATTTTTTATACTACTTTAGTGTCTCTTTAAAGACTTTATTTTTAAAAACTATATGTTTCTTTATATAACTATATAAAATATATGTGTATTTTTTCTCTCTCTTACAAGCCTATGTACATTTTTATACACATTGTAAAACATTTAAAGTCTTGTTCCATCTGAATTTGGGATTTACATTCCTCTGTGGTAGCATGCAGAGCTTTCCAGGACCGTGATGCATATGGGTGAAGGCTCAGAGCAGGCACCAGCTCGAATTCTCTGTGTTCAACCAGTTGTGTAGGTGCTGCCTTCAGCAATGAGGCCCTACTGTCAGTTTGTAGAGTGCCTCCAATATTCTTGGCAATAGCCTGGGTGGTTCCTATGGGACCCCTTTGCCCAATAATTTGATTAGCTGTAACTCATTCCTGACACTGGAAGCTTTATTTGGTGATGAGAGGTGTCAAGTAGGGACTCTGTCTCCACCTTATTTGATGATTTCATTTAGATAACATCCAAATATATTTTAGGAAGCTCTTACTGTATTAGGTTTCCATATGAACCCCCAATGGCCCTTAGTTTTAGCTGTCTCTCTCCTTATTCTTCCCTTGCCTCCTCTTCTCTACCCTTTCCACCCATTCCAAGCCATTCCCTCATCTGTCCATAATTATCTGTTCTATTTCCAGTTCCTAGGGAGATACATCTCTTCCCAATGGTCCCTACCTAATCTATGTCTAAGTGAATATTTACTATATTTGTCTTTCTAGGTCTGGAGTTACCTCTCTTGATGATTTTCTCTAGTTCCATTCCTTTACCTGAGAATTTCTTTCTTTTCTTTTCTTTTTTTTGGGGTGGTGGTGGTGGTGGTAGTGTCGTTTGAGACAGGATTGCTCTGAGTAACAGCTCTGGCTGTCCAGGAACTTTGTAGACTAGACTAGTTTTGAAATCACAGAGATCTACCTGCCTTTGTCTCCCAAGTGCTGGGATTAAATGCATGCACCACCATGCTGACTGAGAATTTCATTTTTTAATGGCTAAGTAATACTACATTGTGCAAATGTACCATATTTTCTTTATCCATTCATTCACTGATTGGCATCTAGGGTGTTTCCAGTTTCTGGCTCTTATGAACAGAGCAGGAATGAACATGGCTAAACAAGTGTCTCTGGAGTAGGATGAAATGTCTTTTGGGCATAGGTCCAAGAATGTACCCCTGGATCTTGAAGTAGATCTAGTCCCATCTTCCCAAGGAACAATCATACTGATTTCCACAGTGGTTCTACAGGTTTGACTCCCACTAGCAATGGATGCGTGTTCCCCCTCACTCCATGACCTTACCAGGCCAGCATGAGCTGTCATTTGTTTTATTGATCTTAGCCATTCTGAGTGGTGTAAGATGAAATCCCAAAGTAGTTTTGATTTGCATTTCCCTGGTGACTAAGGATTTTGAACATTTCTTTAAGTGTTTCTCAGCCATTTGAGTTTCTTGTCTTGAGAATTCTCTGTTTAATCTGTACCTCATTTTTAAAATTGAGTTACTTGTTTTCTTAATATGTTTTGGATACTAGCCCTCTTAAGGATGTGTGGTTGCTAAACACTTCCCATTCTGTAGTATGCTATTTTGTCTAAATGATGGCATCCTTTGCTGTGCAGATGATTTTGGTTTCACAAGATCCCATTTATTAATTGTTGACATGAATGTCTGTGCTAATGGTATTCTGTTCAGGAATTTGTCTCCTGTGCCAATGAGTTCAAGAAATCATCCCCATTTCTTTTCTATGAGGTTCAGTGTATTTGGTTTTATGTTGAGGTCTTTGACCCATTTGGAGTTGAGTTTTGTGCAGGGTGATAAATATAGAGGTATATACGTGGAGTCATCAAGTTTGACCAGCATCATTTAATGAAGAGATGTGGATGAGACTGAGGGGTTGCATTTGGAGAAGAGGAAGAGTGAAGAGTGAAAGATACCTGCTTTCCTGGGTGGTATGACTGGTGGTTTTCAGGGAGTGCCTATGGAAGCTGGCAATGGAGACAAAGGGATGAATGAGGTTGTAGGGGAAAGTTTTTTTTTCCCTTTGAAATATTATTCCTACATATGTTTTAAATTTATGCCTTTATATTCTGTCAGTGAAATTATCTGTAACCTTGCATTTTCAAACACAAAGTAGATCAAGTTCTTGAAGTTTATGTAGGAAATTGACCAACATCAGAGCTTAATCTAAATCTGTCTTTTCTGAAACATTTCTTCTCCCTTTGGTTATATACTCAGATACCAGATGAAAGTACAGAACCCACCGGGTAGAAATTTGACTTTAGACAACAAGCCACTATCCCAAGCTGGAAGCTACCACTTCTTAATGGTCACAGATTTTTGGAAAGTGTGAACTTGAGATCAGTGTGACCTGCTCTTCCAACTGGAAGTTATCTTGTTTAAACACAAGTGTTTAGAATACTGCTGATTAATTATAATTGATCAATAGGGCTTAGTCTGCTGGAATAACGTTCTGAGCATGGGTCTTCTGAGATAACAGTGAATGAAGCTTTTCTCTGATGGCTGTGGGGTTGACTGTAGCATGTGGATATATATATATGCCAGATGGGCATGATTCTTACAAAGTGAACTGGCTGGTGTATTATTTGCATCTTGTTTAGATGGTCTACAACCTGTGACAGGCTTCTTCTCAACCCCTGCCCCCAAGGGCTGTGAGGAAACAATGAGATATGAATTGCAGTTGTTTCATTTGACTGCAGAGGTCTGGTCTAATTTCAGTATGGAATTTTGTAGCTGGAAAGGTCTAGAAATCTAACAGAGGTAAGGGAGGCTAAGCAGAGACCTTGCAGTGAAAGCATCCGTACCTAAGGTGCCTTAAGCAAATGTGCCTGCATGTTGCAGGAAAAGTGAGAGCAGCATGTTGTGAGTCTGGGGAGTGAGGAAGGAGTGACAGAAGCAGAGTGGGAGCAGTCTGCAGGCTAACATCGTCAGGAGCTGTGAGTTACTGTAAGACTTCGCAGAGCACTTGCCTACTGTTTAGGGTTACACTCAAGGCTCATCTGGTGAATCAGCTGTTTCTCCAAAGAAGCCTACTACCTTTTCTAAGGAGGATAATATTTACAAACGGAGATCTGGGCACCAGATAATGTGTTTCCTGGAATGTCACCGTTTCTCCACTCTCAGGGACTAGGCTCATGCTGTTAATCCAAGACTGTTAATTTCTTACATTGTGTAACAAATTGTCAGAGTTCTGGAGGTCAAAAGTATGAAATCAAGCCCAGTAAAACCAAGATCCTGGCTCAGGTGTCTGACTTCTGGAAGTCCTCACAGAGAATTTATTTATTTGGTTTTCCTCCCCTAGTGGTTTTGTTTCCAGACTGGTGGCACTGTTTCCACACTCAAAGCCAGTGGAATAACTTCTTTAGGTCTGTGTGCTAAGATTGTAGGCTCTCAACCACAATATTCTTAATCACACCTACAAAAGTCCTCATTACATTTTAAGTTAATACATCCACAGTCATCCAAAATTAGTATATAAATACGTTTCAGAGGAAACCTTCTTCTCACTGCTGTGCATCTCCACCCACATTCTTTTCCACACATGCACACATGCACACATTTATCACTTACTTTTCTTGTTGTTGTGAGTAAATCACAAAGACAGTTTAAAGAAGGAAGTGCTTAATTTTGCTAATGATTTGAGAGTATAGTTCATCATGGAAGGGAAGGTGTGGTGACAAGAGCATGTGGATTTGGTCACATTAGGTCCACAGGCAGAAAGCAGAAATAAGTGAATGTTGGTGTTCCCTCACTTTCTCTTCTTTCATTCAGTCTAGGACTCTAACCCATGGACTGGTGCCTACCACATCCAGGAAGGGGCTTCCTACCTCAGGTAAACTCTGGAAAATCGATCATAGAGACAGCCAGAACATGTTTCTCCTAGTGATCCTAAATCCTAATGTATCTACTTTTATGTAATAAAATAAGGGAGTTTATACTAAGATAGGAATTTGTGTTGATGCTAGAACAAATGCAACTTCCAGTTCGACTGGATGCGACAAACTGGAGAATCCAGGAAATCCTAAAATCCTGACCCTAACAAATAAGAAAAAAAGCTGACTTAAGTTAGGAGGAGGAAGACAGAACACAAAGGAGTTTTGTGACCATTTAGTTTGAGGAGTGATGGGGTTTTGTTGTTGTTTTCCAAAAAAAAAAAAGTATTGACCAGGAGTTTGAATATAAAAGATAAAACCTTCCAAATATGATTTCATCTGGAGGTACACATCTGTGAGTGGTCAGAGTAGATAGGGTGTTTGTTGTCCATATGAGAGAGACAAAGGGGTGAGTTTAGATATAAAGGAGATGAAAGGACTGAGCACTGATATCATTTAACATTTTAAAAATCCAAGGGCAGAGAGATCTGAAGTAATGATTAGGTTGAAGTGGGTGGATTTGAATTACCTTGCTAACAGGATATAACGATAGTTTTGAATTAGTAAGAATGAATATTTTAAACATGCATATGTGTCTTAAAAAACATCAATGACCAATAAGAAGAATGTTGGGTATTTACAATATTAGGGACATCATCACAGAATTAGTAAATAAAATATCTCCCTCAGTCTCTATCAAGCTTAGTATTTCTAGAGTTGACTCTTACTGAAATACACTGAATGGAAATACAACTAAACTTCTGTTCATTACTCATTTGCAGAGTTCAATGGTTCCGAGATTTATTTTCCTCTGTTAGTTCCATGTGAATAAATTATTGCTCAAGAATTCCCCTTTGACCAGGCCTTAGCAGCATTCACTATCTTGTTTCTGTGTTTAGAATGTTTATATTGCAAGTAGCCTTAGAATGAAGATAAAGGACAGAAGTTCCCCAATTTACCAAAATCTAATCAAGGTTGGTATAAGCTATTCTATGCAGGAGACAGTTATAGAGTAACCATTCATGGAAGGCAATTGCTTTACGTTATGTACATTCTTTGAGACTCAGAATGTTTTCTGTGGAGCTGTGAAGGAATTAGTCCTTATTCTCTAATTCTAACAGCATCAAACTATGTTTATGGAGAAATGCATAAAGGCTGTAATAAGAACAAAATTAGAGCAAAATAATCCTTTCTCCATTATTCTAAAAAATATCCATTTAAGGGTGAAGATAAGAAAGGCAAAACAAATCACTGATTACAAAATGAGCCATAACTTCAGTCCATTGATTAGAAATTTAAATTTAATTTTCTCTTAAATTTTCCCATGGGTTGAAATTCAGCAGTATTAGACTATGATATCCACATGAGTTTATCTGATGATCTTCTATTTAGTGTGGAAGCTATCTCAGGAGAAGTAAACTATAGGGAATTAGCATGAGTATAGGTTGCTAATAGATGAAGCCTGGAGAGGCTTTTGCTTAAGTTGACTTTTAAGGATCCTAAAAACCACTAAATTACTAAACAGTTTTCAAGTACATTTTCCTATGAGAAACAGAATAAGTCAGAAGCATTTCTCTCTCTCTCTCTCTCTCTCTCTCTCTCTCTCTCTCTCTCTCTCCCTCCCTCTCATCTTTATTTATCTATCCATCATCTACCATAGTTCAATACATATACATATGTAGTAGATGATTTATTTTAGGTTCCTGCCTACAAGATTATGGAAGTTTAGAAGTCCTTCATCTGAAGATGAATAATCAACAAATCCAGTGGAGTAATTTAGTTGTGCGCTAGAGGCCATACCTCAGGGTAGCTGATAGTGAAATTTCCAATCTGAGGATGAAGGCCTGAAAGATTGTAGTGAACTTTGCTATCAGTTCCAAGGTCTGCAGCTTTAAGAACCAGAACCAGTGATGGCTAAGACAAGAAGATGGATGCACTAGCTCAAGGAAAGAGAGAGTTTATTCCCTTTCTTTACTGTTTAATTCTCTTTTAACCCTCAACAACTCCGTGATGCTACTACCTCCAGTAGTAAGGATGGATCTCTTTCACCTATCTACTGGCTCAAATGCTAATGTCTTTTAGAAACATCCTCATAGATATACCCAGAATTACTGTTTTACCAGGGACAGGGGCTTCCCTTAGGTGAGTCAGATTTATACATAAAGTTCATCAGCCCAAATCCATTACAGCTTGCCGTCCATAGCCACTCTTTTAACAACGGTAGCTGAAGTTTTCTCTGGTCCTGCACAGCCCCATGGACCCTGCAGCCACTTATTTAATATTTAAACTCCAAGTGCATGTGATCATAATACCAAAATATTAACTCACAATGAAACTACCCAGGGCACTAGCACTGAGCTTTCTACCTGCAAAGACCTGTCTTCATATTTCCCAAGTCCTCTAGTGTTAATCTGTTGGAGGGAGGTCTCTAGGATGCCACTGGATCTTCAGGATCCTAAGATGCTGAAGCAGTGAAAAGCAGATACATACATGGCTTCAAAGGTTGATGGTGACTCTGACCTCACGCGTGGCACTACCGAAGTCCAGAGGGCAGTTAATGAAGTTTCTTCCTAGCAGATGAGGACCAGGCTGCCTTTGCCCATTCACCTCACTGCCTGAGCTAAGCTTTGGCTGCCTAGAATTGCCAGCTTACCAGAGTCAGGTTTTGGTCAGAGCATTTTATTGCAGCAACAGAAGAGACTTCTCTACTGCTGACAAGCCTGATAGAGGAATCACTATCTCATCATCTGCATTTGGATTGGATATTTGTGAGATCTGTGAGCTTATTTTGTAGATCTGGTCACTAGGCTCTTTTCACCAGAGCCACCTCTCTAACTTTTGGTGTGCTGTTTTTTCATTTTCACGCAATTCTAGGAGTTTTAAGTTACTTCCTTGATTTCAATATTGTATCATTTAATCTCCACAAGTTTGTATTTTCTGTAGCTTCTCCTGCTGTAAGATAGAATATAAGACATTATTTAAATTCTCTGCATTAGTGGACACTTTCTTTGAGCTCCAATAAGTGGTCTATTTGAAGAAAGATCAATAATAGTGTGTCTTCCCCAAACAGGAGAGCCAGAGGTATTGGGATCTACCCTGCTGCATTTCTCTAGGCATTCGTGATGGTGTGACCTGTGCGATACCTCCAGGAAAGCTGGATTGCTTTTGATTTACTATTATCTCAGGTAAAAATTTCATTTTGTTTTTACCACCATGAAAACCATTATTCCACCAGTCTGGAAACTAATGTGAGAAACTTCACTAAAGTGTTTCTACTACCATAACATGTTCTAGAATAGAAAAATCACAACAGAATGGTTCCCCAAAACACCAAGCTCACAGTAAGATGGATCAAAGCCCAAATTCTAGCCTGACTTCTGTCAGCCCCTACTCTGACTTGAGTAGCAGTTTAGGTTTCCTGGAGTCAGTACAGCTTAGACCACATGACCAGCAGTTTTTCAAGGGCTTGATCACTTTATTCTCTTTGACATGTAGTTGTCATGCCAAAAGCCACAGTTCTTACTAGAGAAAGATCAAATATTAGCAATATAAAATTTTGGTACTGTACCGGTGTCCATCCCTGAGGAGACAGCTTCCTCTCATTCAAGGTATTTGGGGATCTTCAAAATGACACCAGCCTAGGAATTGATTGAGAGATTGTCACTTTGAGGGGTTGTTACTTTTAAATAAGACTTTTGTGGTGGTTGTTGTTTGTTGCATTTTCAGCTTCCACAGATCATTAGTAGACATCCAGTCTGTTTTATATCTGAAAACACTGTGGTTCGCTGGCCAACCCTCTGGCAAAGTTAGACCATTCTTACCGTTGCCCTGGCTTACTTGGTGCTGTTTCCTAAGTAACCAAGCCCATCTTGACTGTCATGGTTGAGTGCTACCACATAACTTCCGCCATCTTGGGACCCAAATGTTTCCATCGCATTTAGGTTTTTCCAACAGAGTGATTGTGATTTCCAGTGTACAGTCTGGCCTACAGGGACTGGCCAGAGAGCTTGGATGCCTCCCAAATGTATTTATCAAAGTAACAGTAAAAGGTGTGTCTTTCCTAAATTCCTTGTGGAGGGGAGTAAATCCTAAATGACAAATGTGCTCTAATGTTCCAATGTCCTTAATTCTCAGAACTTAAGGCTCTATGATAAAGGCAGATTGAACATTCCTGATTTTCTTACAGGGGAGCTTCCTTTAATCCACATTTTAACCAATAATCCAAAGAATCCCAGCCCCTTTTCTCATGATGTAACATTAAATACAGAATTTCTTCTTGCTAGGGCTGTATTAACATGCGCATCTCACCCAGTTTTATAGTCTTTCTACCATTATTTCTCATTATTAATATCTTTTGCAATTAATGTTGTCTGAATTTCTGTTAATATAAATTATATAACACAAATAGTTTTTTTGAGCACTGCACAAATATGTTCTCAAATCACTAGTTGTATTTCAATTTTATGGAATCACTGCATCTTGAAGTCTAGAAATAAAGAATTGATAGGGTGTGGGCCTACATAGACAGTATGTCTTGATTGTCAGCTGCCTCAAGGGAAGCCATTATCATTTCCACAAGTAGTTCCGTATTAATTCACTTAGACAGAGGTAGGAATACTGACATCAGCAATATGGAAATCTTTGCCTCTATGGAAGGAGGGGCTGCTTTTATGCTGAATGAGACCTTGGAGAGAATGTTCATTAGAATATAGAGCTCAGTATCTAGTGTTCAATGGTCCTACCTGAACCCATCCCAATTTGCAGAATTCTAATTTTTTTCTGTATTAATGCCCTCAGTGTCACAGTAGGTACTCTGTGAATATGAGTGTTCAACTTGAATTACAGTTCAGTCAGTTACAGAACAAGATTGTTTTCAGCAATTTAAGAAAAAAAAAAACTTTCTTTTTGGTGCTTTACCCAGTGTTTAGCTTAGAATTTCAGTCCTTGAAATCAGTGATATTAGAGTTTGGCAATTAAAATAAGAAGGTGAGTTGTGTGTGTTTACATTCCATAGATTTTTGAAAATGTTCAGAAGTGTCATATGATTTAATTAGTTGCCTGCTTCTTGTAAGTGGTTGCTTAGGTGTATACCATATTGATATTTTATGTGTTTATATAAACATTTCATGCCATGGACTAATTGAACTCTTTTTTACAATTGAAAATTGAGTCATTACCATTTTACAGTCTGGTCAATTTAAAGCCAATTCCAAAAATCTTAATATTACTGTTCCTTTAGAACTTTCCTTGATACTGAAATCTTTATTGCTCAAGGTTGTCTCGAGAGAATATAAAATGGATACATAAAAAATGAGTTACACACACAATAAGATAAGTTCTACAAGATTGTAGAGACGGAAGAGTCAATGTAGTCCATCTACAGTCTGGCAAAGGTATACTTGAACTCAAGTCCAAAGACATGAGAATCAGGAGCGCTGGTGGTTTAACTCTCTAAGGCCTGAAAACCATAAAGGGAGAAGGAATAACCTGAAAAACAGGGAGAGTGGGCACTGGTTTAAATCATAGAACCAGAAATGCTGAAATCTGAAGGTAGGAGAATATGAACCTCAACTCAAAATAAGAAAGATAATTCACTCATCCTCTACCTGTTTGATTTCATTCGGGGCCTTAGTGGATTAGATATTAACTGTTCATGTTGTTAAGAGTGGTACTTTCTAACTCAGTTCAAATGCTAGCTTCTTCTAGGTATGATTTCACAAAAGTATCAACAACAACAACAAAGCAACAACAGCAACAAGCTATGCCAGATACCCTTCAGCTCAGTTAAGCTGGTACATGAAATCAACCATTAAAGTCAACCAGTTAAGTTTAAGTTTAAGGGGTGTGTGTGTGTGTGTGTGTGTGTGTGTGTGTGTGTGTGTGTGTATGTGTGTAGCATCTGAGTTGCATGCCCCAGGACCAGGGAAAATACTGCTCCACAGTAAAGAATCATTATCTTTTGCTGCAATTTACTTGAATTATTATGTAGACATGTGATCTTGTTGAAATCCTTTACGCCTATGTACCTTGTATTTTGTAAAATTAGGACCAGAAAAAGGTGAGCTTCCAGGCCATTTGAAATTTAAAAAATGTCTGCATTATGGAAGGCTATCATTAACTTTGTAGACACCAGCCACAAAACGTATATTAAATATCACCAGAATTTCTTGCTGATACATTATGGATCTGACAACCATTACTCTATCTCTTTCACTCTCTAAATTACAACTCAATATTTTAAAATAACCAATACTGACTTTATTTCTACTATTTGGCTCAGAAATTTATGCACTTGAATGTTTTCTAGTTTTTCCCTAGGAACTGGGTTAGATAAGTGTCACTGTGTTTTTAGTTACCACTATTAAGTGTATTTTTTCTGCACTAAAATTTATGAGGTCCTATCTTAGGGTTTCTATTGTTGTGAAGAGACACCATGACCACAGCACCTCTTATAAATGAACACATTTAATCAAAGCTGGCTTACAGTTCAAAAGTTTAGTCCATGATTGTTATGGTGGAAAATATGGTGCTCCACAGACAGACATGGTGCTGGAGAGGTAGCTGAGAGTTCTACATCTGGATCCACAGGCAGCAAGAAGAGAGTGTGAGCAACTACATCTGGCTTGAACTTCTAAAACCTCAAAGCCCACCCTTAGTCATGCACTTCATCGAGGAGGCCATTCCTACTCCAACAAGGTCTCACCTACTAACAGTGCCAGTCCCTATGAACCTATGGGGACCATTTTCATTCAAACCCCCACAGGTCCCTTGAGACTTCTTGGTCTTTTGAAGTCATTTATGCTTAGCTCTGTCTACTCCTCAGTTTCTAAGCCAGCCACCCTGCTCAATACGGATTAGAATTCTTGGGAGATCTCGCCAAATAATTGGCTTACCCTGAGATAACTGGTTTTGGGTAGACCACGAAGGTATCACTTCTTTTGGGAGTCTGAGGTCAAGACAGATCTGGATTCCTGCAGATGTATATTGTAGTTCTCTCAGTGTAAAACACTATTTCAGTGCTCATATGACAATTGTATGGGGCATCTGTTTGGACACTCTAGTATTGCTTTCTAGGGTAATTAATTTTGGCTTTGTTGACATTCCAAGGGCCCAAACACAAGAGGCATTCTTTTGTACTTTGTCTTAACCATCTCTTAGAACATTGCTATCTGTGAAACACTTCATTCTTTATAATTTTTGGAAATAACCACTTAAGGTATAGTAGATATTTTCTTGTCAAATATCTTTTTCAAATAAATGAGATGTTTTTGTTGTGAAAAAATATCTCTAAGACAAAATGACATTTTATTTTACATGCAGAATGAAACTACCTCAAAAATAAAGTTTAGAAGAATGTCACACAGGAGCTTCAACTTTTTTTTAGAAGAAAGATTGAAGGAGTGTGGCTGGGAGGACAGGAAGGTGTGGATGGAGAGGAGACTGTGGTTGGGATATATTGAAAATAACAACAACAACAAAATTAAAGTAAAATAAAAAAAGAAGAAATATTGGACAAAAGTTGAATGATGTATATCATATCTGTTATCTGATGAAACAACATTTTTAAGGAAATTGTCATCAATTAAACAATAGAAATGGTCTTCTATTTTGGAACATCATCTACTTGTGTGTGATTTGTGGAGAAACATACAACAGTAGACCAACAAGCATGGGCATTTAGTGGATGGATGCCTGTGGTATTGCTCCAGACTTCTTATTCTTTCCAAGTAGAAGCCAAGAATAGGATCTGGTATATATCTCCTGCTTTCTTCTTTCAATATCCAACATCTAAAATTGCCTTTTCTAAAAACAACAATGTGTCATTAAGAGCAAACATTTCTTCTGCTCTTTGTTGGGTCAACTCACAGTAATTAGAAAAGAAAACCATATGACTCAAATGCTCCTCTTCCATGTTAGCCACTTACTGATTAAATTGGTCCAGTCTGTAGGACTGTCATGGCTTTCTAGAAGTCTCAGAATAGCCCTAGTATGTCTTCACTCAGAACAATGTCTAATCTGATAGAATGCTGTCTTATCACAGAAGCATATTGGCTTCTCATATGACTTGGTTCAATGATGCCCTTTCTGTAGGCCATGACCTCAAATGTGTTATGGGGATGGATGTTTTGTAGCCCATCTGAAAGCTGCAGCTTTTTCTGGGATCAATGTCATTTTAAATTCCTATGTAACTGTCAGTCACTTCCAGTTTTCTTCATTCTCTCTTTACTGTTTTATGGCTGGAGCACAGAAGAGCAAATTTGGACTTTGCTCTTTACAGGTTGTCTATAATATGTAAGTTCTAAGAGATCTCAGAAGATGGCTTACCTGTGTAAACTAAAGTACTTCAAAAGGGAAGGAAAAAGTTGCCTTTTACAAAGTTATTTTCTAGAATTGCTTCTATCTAGATTCTCCAACTTTACACACACACACACACACACACACACACACACACACACACACACATACACACAGAGAGAGAGAGAGAGAGAGAGAGAGAGAGAGAATGAGAGAGTGAGCGAGCTTTCCTGGCTTTCTCTCTTTGATTCTTCATTGCCATTCTTAAATCTTAATTTTATCTTCTCCTTTAAACCAGACCATCCTAAGTATTTTTCTTTTTTCTTTCTTTTTTTCCTCTTGGATTCCCACTGATAACAACATAGGGAACAGTTTAGCATTTAGATTTGATCAAGACAAGACCAAAAGCCCTCAGAACTTCACATAATCAAAGAATAAAGGTTATAGTAGAAGAATTATTAATACTAGAGTCACTAACTTGTGATAACAGGTAATGCCTCTGGCTTTGAAAAGACCAAGAGGCACTATTAAAAGCAGATTGCTTGCTGCATATCTAAGTGGCAATCACACAAATGTACTGCAATAAATTTATTCTAAAATTTTCTGTCTGTGCTGAGCTTTGGATCTGGAAAAAGCCAACAGATCATTTCATTAGTTAAGGACCTACTAAAAATTTAAATCTATTATTTTTCCATACTACATACATGGAAATGACTTTTTATTGTTTGCCTCGAAGCCTCCCTTTGTCGCCATTTGGATAGCTTCAAAACTAAGGATATCATTTTGAGGGCATTTCTATGGGCAATCTTTGATGAGTTTCTTGTTAGTATTATTTTGAATTTCATGACCCCCTAGCTGTCATCTAGAACTTAAGGATGGCTCAGATTTCAGCAGCTAAGTATGTTTGGTAAGTGGTTGCTACATCTGCCAATAAAATTGCCTGGTTTTATCTCCATAAGTGCTAACACGGGTTCCCACAGCAGGAGGGGACTAAGCACTCCCCTTTGGCATTCTTCTTCACTGTTGTGGGCCATTTGCAGAGAACAGACAGTGCCTGTGGTCATCACATAATCAGTGTTTCTCCCATGGCTGTGATCCAGAGGACACTGTGCCTCTTTCCAAGGAGAGGCTGAAAAGGGCCCTGGGAAAGGCAAATATAAGATCAAAAGGTTAGGGAGACCTCTAGAAGATGCTCTAAAAGTAAGATTTGGGAAGAGAAGAGCAGAGGTGCCTAGAACACTTGCTATAATGACAGTTTCTGTATAGAAGCATTGCATGGAGAAGCAATAGGGTACTCTAAAAACCCAATCATCCTAAAATGAGTCGAGAAAAATGTGAGCCTACATTGCCACACTACATGCTGATGATTCTTTGCACATGATGAAAACATCTCTAAGACGCTGTAGTTATTCCCTGCAGCAGAGGGATATCTTACATTTGAAGCACAATATAAATACAATTTAAGATGGCAGCATATGGTAAGAACGGAGACCATGTCACCTGATGCAGTCAAGACTTCACACTGGTCAGACACGTCTGCAATCCCAGCATGCAGGAGGTGTAGGTAGAAAGATCAGAAGGTCAAGCCCATTCCCAGATACATAGTGAGTCTGGAACCGGTTTGGGCTACATGAGATCCTATCTAAAAAAAGGACTACATTCGTTGCAAATAGGCATACTTTTTTTGGCCAGGCAAAGCCTGTGTCATAAGCTGATAAAACGATACCATTGCATGCCCCATTGCTTTCCCAGGTGACATGAACAGCTGCTGAGAAATCTCAGACCTCAGTTACTGCCAGACCACAGGCTACTGAGGCCAGAAAACAAAACTATGACTCACAGTGATCACTCACTATCCCCAAGGTGGAGACAGGGACAACCACACATAAACTGGGTGCTGGGAAACAGACCCCATTACCCATATGTCTGTTTCCTGGTACTCACTCTTGGTTGAATTCAAAGCTTTTGGAACTGTGGGAAGGAGTCTTCACCATGAAAGAAGAATCTTTTCTCTAAAATATCTGGTTTAACTTCATTCCCTGTCTTCTATGCCAGATTTCCGTAAGATTCTGTTTTAAATAAGATGTATTGGTTCTTCCTTGACTATAAATCCCTATGGTTGTTTTGCCTCCTTCAGAGAGCTCATTGGGACAACCAGAAAAGTGAGCCCATTCCAATTCTGATATGAGACTCGGGCAGACTCAATTTCAGACTCTGACTGTTGAGACTGGAAAACTTCAAAGTTTTGTAAATAAGGTGTTAAATACTTGAAAACAACTCAAATATCTGTTGATTTAGATCAGGGTTTGAAAATCCAATGCTTCCCAGAGCTAGGAGGAACCATGGGCCCTGATCTCTGGGTTGGGCACAGGAAGAGTGGCAAGAACAGTGGTGTGCTGCTCGGACCAGGGCTTTTCCAGCCTAAAAACTAAAGATAGGAGCTGCCCACTAATTTGCATTGTCCATGAACAAACCATGTGGTTCAGGTACGATAAGTGCAGGTTGTATGGTCCTACAGTTTTTGACCTATACTTTATCCAGAGCCTAATGAACCCATAGTGCACTGCAAGATTCCCATTTGCTTTAAGTAGCAGTTCTGGCTCTCTTCACTACCAACAGCTGGGAAGGGTGAACATATCTGTGAAGGTTCTGAGAGTGTAGTATGACATCACTGTCAAGGTGAGCATTGTTCAATGTCTCTTTGCCCCTTAAAATGCTAATTTTCCTTTTCCTCCCTAAGACACTTGGGTTTACTTTATTTATTATTTAATTTTATTTTTTAACCTTTGTGACTTGAATATAATATAATTTCAATGAATAATTGTGAAGCTGAATGATTAAAATGTAACTGGTATATCCAGAAGATATGCCCTGCTTTCTCTGTTCACGTATCTCAGAGTGAGAAAATACAAATTTTCTAGGTTGTAAAGTAAAGTAGTCATTCTAAAGTGCTGGGACTGGTAACACCACCAGGCACCAATGGAGCCATCACCAAATACATCCTAGTGAAGATTTTAGTGGTTTCCTGGGATTGTCACTCCTATCATCTGGGATCATCTCCCAGATTTCTTTCATTCCTTTTCCTATACACCTTCATGAAACACCTACCACATCTCCCAGACAGGAGACAATGGGAATTAGTGGGCAGCATTGCTATGTGAGGCTCTCGCCTCCTAAGCTGGATTTCTAAGGTTTGATTTAAAAAATCTACTCCAAGAACTCACAATGTCAATTCCACATTCTCATGTGACGACAGCTAATGAGGGTTCAGCTCCCATCTTTAGTCGGGGAAGTAATGACATTATAATCCAACAGAAAGTGAAATCAGAGGTTCCATTGTGAAATCTAGTGACTGGACACATGAAGTTATGCTCTGTGAGTTATATATTCCATCTTTTTCATCACTCAGGATTCATTCAAATGTCTACAGCTGCACAAACCTAGTACAAAACAGCCATAACTATTATTGCCTGATGTCTGTTTTATGAGCTGATTACAGGAAGCTAGATGATCCTTGCTCAGCATTACTCCCTATGTTGCAATCAGACTGTGACTGAGCCTGGAGTCATCTCGAAGGTTTCCTCCACAATCACTTGGCTGGAGTCTCCCCAAATACTTCCTCCACAATGACTTGACTGGAGTCACCCCAAATACTTCCTCACTGCTGGCCACGAAGTCGCAGGGCTCCTAGTGGAGACTGTTTCCTACAACACTTCTGTGCTTCTCACTATGGCCCTTTATCCAGTGACAGTTGAGGATTATGGGCAAACAGCCCAGCAGGAACTGATCTAGGTAGGCGCTAGACAGCCTTTTCTATACAGAAATCAGGATCTACTGCTTGAAGGGAAGCATAGGGAAGAATCTGCTTTGAAGCCATAAACCTTTTTTTGCTGTCCTACAGCATCTTCTCATCACATTAAATTCTCAGGCAATTGACAGTGCCGGGAGGTCAGGAGTGGCACTAGAGGTAGAAGTCTCGAAGGGACCCGAGCTTGGTCCCATGGCTGAGATTCACAGGTCATCCATTATGGAAACCATAGAGTAGCTGGAGCCAGAGTGAAAATCTAGCACACTGTCTTGGAGCATTAACTCAAACAGTTGGGAAGAGATAGTAATACCTCTTGTATGATTTTTAAAATATTGTTTTTAGATTAGAACAAATTATTTGAAAATTTGAAGGGTTTTAAAGGATCATCCTTGTAATCAGCGTACACACAAAGCATACTTTTCCCACCTTTTTTTTAAATTTGAGAATGTTATATATGTATACAGTGTGTTTTGATCAAATCTGCCCTCAAGTCCCAGATGCTACTCATCAGCCGTCCCTCTCAACTTCATTTATTCTTTCCCTTTAAAAACAAACAAGCAAAGGAGGCCAGTTGATGCTGCTGGGTGTAGGGCTATCCAGTGGGGCATGAGCAACCTACCCTGGGACACATTCCTGAAGAAAACTGACATCCACTGAACTTTAATAAAAAGAATAAATACATATTCCCTCCCATGAGGTCCTTGAAGAGCCTCCTCGAGTCTTAGCTTGAGTACTCACCTTCCTTTTCCATATCACTGGGTGTCTTGGAGGGGTTTATGAATCCTTTTACAATCCTTTGACTTCACTATTAAAGTCCAAGAATAAATATTTGTTCTAGTTTATGAACTGAGGGTAAGTCCCACTGATTAGAAGACACCTGCTCCTTCCTCCCAGTGCTGCTGTGGGGACATTGCAGTAATGACTGGTTTGTTGTTGCTATTGTGATTCTCCACTCTGTAGGCACAACTGCAAGTCCCAGTATGCTTCTTTGCTTGTTTGCTTGCTTGCTCGCTGCCTCTCTCCCTCCCTCCTTCCCTTCCTTTTAGCTCTCAGCATTTTCATTTTGAGTAATACTAGACTACAATAATTGTTTGCATATTCGTTTTTATTCATTGACCTGTCTTTTTTAGTGGCTTCTTACAATAAAATGACTTCACTTTCAGGAAATGTTATATAGGTTGGTTTTGTGTGGTCTTTGGGAACTGCAGGCAGTCCCTTCCCATTCTCTTGGGATACCTTCGGCTATGGTTCTTAGCTACAGATCAAAGCTATAACTAAATTGAGCCAAATTAAGAGATGAGCTGCTATGCATCATAAGTTAGACTTAGTGGCTTGAGGTAATAAAACTTGTACTTTCAGAGTTCTAGATAAGAGCCCAAAATCAGTTTCACTGGGCTCCCTCCAGTCTAGATGTTAGCAGGACTGTTGGCTGCTCTGGTAGGAGGAAGAGAGAATCTGTTTCCTTGGCTCTTCCAGATTCCATATGCCATCTGTATTCCTTGGCTTGGAGTGCCTTCTTCCCCCTTGAAGGGACATCACTTTGCTTCCTTTATTACTTCTCTGTCTGACTTCTCCCAGCCTTTTACATGATCTTTGAAATGACATCAACCTGCTTGGATAATCTAGGATTATCTCTCTATCTCCAGGTCCTTCATTTTATCACATCTATAAAGTACCATTTGTTATGGAAGTTAGTAAATTCATAGGTTACATTACCAGTGATTTGGGTCATTTGACATGAAGACAAAAGGAATGATGCAGAGCCAAGTGTGTGGAAAAACAGGCAAGGCTTTGATTGGGGTTTGAGCTCACAAACAAAAAAGGATTAATCATTGACCATAATAGGAGAGCAAGCTGTTCTCTGAACACCGAAAGTGGGTGGGTATTGATTAGGCGGGGTAGGCTCACAGGCAGTCCTCATCTTTCCAGAAGGACTTCAAGTGCTTAACTTGCTCCACAGAGAGCAAGGGGGCAGACAGTAGGAGACCTGGTCATACTTCTAACAGCACCCACCTTTTCAGCTAAGGGTCTAGGAGTTTGTGGTGATATTATATTTGTACTCTAGCAAATAAATCTTGCCTGGAGTTCAGAGGACAAATCCGGTTACTATATTAAACACAGAAGTCTGGCACTGGTAGCACACACCTTTAATCCTGGCATTCAGGAGGCAGAGATTCATCTAGATCTCTGTGAGTTCAAGGCCACACTGCGAACAGAGCCAGGCATGGTGGCACACACCTTTAATGCCAATACTAGTTAACCATAGAGGGCTGGAGGTCTGTACAGACACACAAGAAGTGATTGATCTGGGCAGAAAGAGGAAGTGATATAGCTGGATGGAGAGAAGTAGTAATATGGCAGGGCAAGGAAGGGTATATAGGAGTAAACAGGAAGTAGCTCTCTTGGGCTGAGGATTTCCTAGCAGTAAGAACTTGTGGCTGGCTTGTTCTATTTCTCAGATCTCTCAGCTTTCACCCCATTATCTGGCTCCAGGTTCTTTATTAATAAGACTGTTTAGCAATTCATGTCACAGGAGTTTGCTTTCTCTACTCCCGTGGTGGTTCTCCAACTGCCTCAGTTACAGAGATCACGTGCAGACATTTGGTAGGTAATCGTTTCGACTAGACCAAAGGTGGGCATGTAATCTCAGCAGGAAAACCAAAGGCTTCCCTGCTTCTGTTGCTCTTTTTCCAATGCTGAGGACTGAGGCCAGGGCTCACACATGCTAGGTTCTAACAGAAAGCCATATCCTTAGCCTGGAAGTGTTTCTCCTGAGAGTGGTTGGACTGACCTGATGCTGGGGCTACAAGCAGCTGGTCCCTTTCAGGTTACTAACAACCATCCTTTCACTTCAATAAGAGGAAGCTCATTTCGTGTGCGAAGGAAGGATGCCAGCTCCTTCCTGGGAATCAGCCACAAGAATGGCAATAACAGATTAAGGCAACAGTATTTGAATGCCTAGACTCAGGAGCCAAATATTCCTTCTTTGCTTGAGCTGCTGAGAGCTGAGTTCCTGCCCTATTGTCTCCCTATATATTTATTAGGGTAGTGAGAGGTGAAGGCAGAGAACCAGCTCAACCATTTTCCACTACTTTTGAGAGGTCTGCTAGATTATGTTTGCATACTAATGAGCTTGAAACTGTTAAGATAAGACCTTACAAACATTAGATTTTATTTCCTATGTCTATGCTCTTCATACACCACACAGACATACACACATAGACATACAGATAGACACATGGACAGGCAGGCAGACAGACAGACACACACACACACACACACACACACACACACACACACACACCCTACAAACCACAACAAATGACTAGAAGCTAACTATATTAAAAATAAGTGTGACTAACCTGGGAAAATTTTGAGATAATGAATTTCTTCACTTTTTTGCTAGAGTTTTATCACTTCCAGAAGGAAAGAAAGGGACTTTCTCTCCTCCTCCTCCTCCTTCTTATTCTCCCCCCCCTTTTTTTTTAAACAAGAAGCTAATGTCTGGGATTGGACAGATGGCTCAAAGGTTATGAACCCTTACCACTTGTCCAGAGGACCCAGTTTTCATTTCCAGCATCTACATAGAGCTTCACAACTGTTTGTACCTCCAGTTTCCAGGGCTTTGAAGCCTTCTTCTGATTTCCACAGTCTTTTGCATACACGTGGTATTCATAAACTCATGCAAACACATACACACACACACACACACATACACACACACACACACACACACGTATATAATGAATAAGTAAATAAATCTTGGAAAACTGGTGATGGAGTGATAGCTCAGTGGTTTAGAGTACTTGCTTCTCTTATAGAGGACCTGGGTTCAAATTCTAGCCCTCAGATCATAGCTAACAACCACCTATAACTCCAGTTCCAGCAGAGCTGACACTTTATCTGACATTTCCAGGCAATGAATGCACTCACAAGGTACACAGACATCCAAGCAGGTGAAACACCCATACACATAAAAAATGTATTTTTAAAGAGAAGCTTGTAGCCATAATTTTAGACTTCCTTGTTTAGAGAGAGTAAAGTGGATTATGTTCACATAGTCTATTCTTTCAGATCTGAACATCTTTGTAAACTTGGGCTATCATGAAATCATCATGAGATTGTTCTGTGATGAAGCAATAATGTGAAGGTTGGGATTTAAAAAGGTGAGTGCCCAACCTCAGAAGAAGGGTTATTTAACCATTTAGTGGATTACAGCAGTCATAGACTCTTTGCAGAGGGGGTGCTTATTTCTCTTTCTCTTCCAACTTGGCTGTTTTTAGGGCTTGTTTTCACCACAGAATATAGTGGAAATGATAATCTGTGCCTGCTTGCTAGCAGACTGCCATCTTCCCATTACTCCTTGGAATACTTCTCTTAGTACCCAGGCACTGTGGGGGAAGATTGGGATGGACAGCTGAGTGATAAACTGTCACATGCACAGGGAGTTTGAAGGAGAGAGACATTATTAGGACTTTCTCACCTCAGTCACACTCCAAGTGGAGACCTGATGAGTGAGCGTTCCCTATGGATACCTCATAGGACACTGGACCTTTGCCACCAAGATCTGCCTAATTGAATAATGACTGCTTCTTAAGTTGTTAAGTTTGAGGTTATTTTCTGCAGAAGATAAGTAAAACAGATAGACTTCTGGGGACTGAGAATAAAGGACTGGTGGTTGGTGGCATAACAGCTAAGAACTGCATCTTGTTGGGTGTCAGCCACATACATTTTCATTCTAGAAATACGAGCACCTCTTGTTGGAGAGTGTTGCAAGCTTGTTGGGTGACTGAGCATTGAGGAAATGCCAGTGTGGGCTGTGGAGAAAGGTTTCCATGGCTGCATTTGACATGGGGCTGGAGGAATTAAATGAGTTAGACTTTAGAAAATCTCCTTAACCAGGCATGTCCATTCATTCCTCCTTCTTCCTGCCTGTCTGGAATTGATAAATCATGAATGTAGTTCCAAAAGTCATAGAGCACTATAGGATAATTTTGTGGATAAACACACACACACACACACACACACACACACACACACACACACACACACAGAGAGAGAGAGAGAGAGAGAGAGAGAGAGAGAGAGAGAGAGATATGCTCAGACCACAGACACACACACATACACAAAGATACACAGACACACACACACACACAGATATGCTCAGACCACAGACACATACACACACACACACATACTCAAAGATACACAGACACACACACACATACACAAAGATACACACACACACACACACACACACACACACACACACACACATACACACACACACAAGAAAGAACAGGAATTTAGAAGGGTCATGGAAACCTGGAATCCTCCCTTCCAGACTTCTTTCATTTGTTGGGATAATTTTTACTTCCTTAACCTACTTTAAACCCCAGTTACATAAAACTGCTGGCATTTCCTAACAAATATTTCACAAATTAACTGAAATGGTGCTTCTCACAGACCTCAGTGAACTGTGGAATAACCCATTATACAGGTTTGAATAAGAATGGCCCCCATATAAGCTCATGCATTTGAATGTTATGTTCCCAGTTCCCAGTTGTTGGAATTGTTTAGGAAGGATTAGAAGGTGTGGCCTTGTTGGAGGAGGTGTGCCACTGGGGATAGGCTTTGAGGTTTTAAAATCCCACACCAGCCCCAGTCTCCCTCTCTCTGACTGCCACTTACAGATCAGATATGAACTCCCAGCTATGTCTTCAGCACTGTGCCTTCCTGCTTGTCACCATGCTTCCTTCCATAATGACAATGGACTAGCCCTCTGAAACTACAATCAAGCCCCAATTAAACGCTTTATTTTATAAATTGCCTTGGTCATGATGCTTTGTCTCAACAATAGAACAGTAACTAAGGCAGTTATGTTTAACATGGTTTAGTAAAGAAATCAGGTGTTTCTGCTTCCTATGCATATGTACCATAAAGCAAAGCATTTAGAAACAGGACTTTGGCAATCAACAGCACAAGTGTCCACAGGATTATTACAGCCAAGAAGGTGTCACTTCTGCATTGAAAACATGCCGAGACAGCTTCTGCTTGAATGGACATAAATGTGAGTTAGAATTGCAGCCTTTTCTCCTTCAATGAGTGACATTTTCTCCATATGTCAGTATTCTTATGTCAAGGAACAGGAATGATAACACCTTAATGGCTTGGAACATGGCTTCATGGGTGGTTCATAAACTATAATTTGTACTCCCTGCTAAAACCACAGTGTTCTGAATCATGTGCTTTGGGAATAGATGAGGATCACACAGAAAAGGAAAATAGTGGAAGCAGGAGGATGCCAGGGAAGAGAAGACTGAAACCTTGTGATAATGATTTCTAAAGCTCTGATTTTTGGCAGACTTTTATCTTCTAAGAAGCAGAGCAAGAGCATATTATCATAGCTGCTTGTTTGTTTTGCAGGTTTCTTGTAATGCTGGAAGTTACACACAAGGTTTCATGTTTACTAGACAACCAATCTACTATTGAGCTAAAACCGCATCCCAAGAAGATACTATATTTAAAGTTTTAAAGGTTTATTTTATTTTATTTTATATGTTTGAATGTTTTGTCTGCATGTATGTATGTATACCATATATGTGCCTGGTGTCCATGGAGGCCAGAAGAAGGCCTCAAATCCCTTTGAACTGGATGTTATGGATGGTTGTGAGTCATCATGTAAGTGCTAGGAACTGAACCTGAGTTCTCTGCAGAAACAAATTCTCTTAATCATAGAGTCATCTCTCCAGCTCCTGAAGATAATATATTACTGAACTATACTAGTCTAGCAATTACTCTAAACATGTTTAGGATATACAATAAGAAAATGTCAAACTGAGGCAGTTGTGAAGGTAACAAGTCAGTAAGAATGAAGAGACCACTAATTCAGTTATTCATTCAGCAAACACTTTATGAAGACTTACAGTGTTGCAAGCTTTAGAGATATGGCTGAGAATAAGACAGGCATCTTTCATTCCAGGGGCAGAGTTAGGCACTACAAGGTAGATAGAAGATGTGGTGTATAAGGAGATGAAGACAGAGATTTGGCTTTGAAACAGCTTCTTCATGTATGTCTAAAATAATGCTATGTAAATTAAAAGTAGGCAGATTCAAGTCATTTGATTACTTTTCCTTTAAACAATCATAGACTTCTTCTAAAAGCCACAGAGAAGAAGCTGATCCATCTTTATCTTCTATATAGAAAGATTTGACTTAATGAATTCTGTGTGCTTTTCCAACACTTACTGAGTGCTCTTGGACTGGTTTACAATCTCTGTACTCTTCCATTTTCTTAGCTCTTAAGATGAGTGCATGGCACCCATTTTCCATGGTCTGTGGGCAGACGATGCTCAGTGATCATAGTAGCTGGTTGTGCTACACACCTGTAATCCAGCTCTCCAGAAGCCGAGGTAGGAGTTCTGCAAAGCCAGCTTGGGCTATGTAGTTAAAACCATCTAGAAACAAATGTAATAAAAACAAGCACACAGGGACAAGATTAAGATGTGAAGTTCCTGGCATGATTTTCAACATTCCAGGAGTAGAGTGTCCTCTTTCCTTGGGGTAACATTGGGTGAAAGGGATGGATTCAAACTAGTTGTGGAAAACCAGTCCTGATAATTGAGGAACTGAGCCGCTGATGACATCTGTGAATTGCTTTGACTTCCCAGACACTGGGCACATTTACACTCTTCAACTACAATGAGAACCATAGGCTGGGCCCAACCACAGCCCTGTGGCTCTGCACTTGGCTGATCCTCTTTCATTTTTCAGGCTAAAAGTCAGAGGTTCCTGGATATGTGTTCACTGACTTTCGCAGGCATGCCTACATTTCAATAAGTGGAGAACTTGTTATAAAAATAGATTCCCTGCTCCCGTTCTAGATATTCTGACTTCTCAGATGAGGGTAAGGCTGGGAAATGTCACCAAGCCAGAACTGTATCAGATTCCACTGGAGATGCTTAATTCACTCACAATGGAAACAAGTTCCTCTTTTTTGGGTCCCATGTGCCGTTTTTTTAACCAGTATTTGCCTTACAATTGTAAAAGGAAAGAAGTGAAAAAGAAACAGGTCATGTTTCTCTAACATATTTTAATATTGTTCTTACTTAACTTTCTTTTTTCATTTCAATCTATACATACTTATTCAAAGTCAGAATTTATCAAACAAACTGAAATTTTGTGTTTTCATCTTCCAGTGCTTCTGTTTAATTATGAAAGCTCCCCCATAGTCTCATGTGTTTGAACACTTAGCCCCAGCTGCTGGCCTTGTTTGGGAAGGTTAGAGAACCTTCAGGAGGTGGGGCCTTGCTGGACGAAGTACGTCACTGGGGGTGGGCTTTGGGGCTGTATAGCCTGGTGGCACTTGGCATTCTCTTTCTGCTCTGAGAGTGAGAGTGTGGTCAGTGTGATCAGCCAGCTCTCTGATCTTGTTGCATGCCCTCCTTGCCTGTTGGCGTGTCCTCCCCACCAAGGTGGAGTGCATCTCTCTGGAAATGCAAGCCAAAAATAAACCCTTCTTCCTTACATTGTTTTCGTCAGGGTAGTTTATCTCAACAACAGAACGAGAAACTAATACAAGGGGGGTGTGAACAAACGAGTAGGTACTTTTCTAACCTCTTTCCTTTTATGAATTTTAAGTTAGAAAAAAAACCAAACAAACTCAAAACCTCACTGTATTTAGTTAGTCATTTGAAGTTATTTTTAAGAATTCTTTAAAAAAAAAAAATGACCTTTTCAGTATTGTAACAATTAGGTAGCTAACGAGAAACAGTAAGGTGGATCTCTCCCACTGTCTATCAATACAGATTCCCAATGGATCCAATGGTCAGCTATAAAATCATGAAATCACAAATAATTTAAAAGCATATGGGCAAAATCTTTTTATGACTCAAATAATTCAGGTATTTACAAGAGTAAAACTAAGTAAAACTAAAAAATGTCTGTGTAGCAAAAACATACCATTAGAAATATATAATTTTTTTTTAAAAAAAATAAGCAGGTAAAAGATCTCCAGCTCATATTTATAAATGAGAGGGACAAAAAGAATGTACTAGTTGGAATGTAAATTGGTACATGCCCTATAGAAAGAAATTTGATATTAGCAATCAAAATTACAACTGCATTTACCTTCTGACAAAGCAAGCCCACCATTGTGTATTTATTCCCTGCACGATGATATATGTATGAGGCTATTTGTCATGGTAATGCTTCCTAGTTAACAGTCCAAACATGTGCCAAAGGAAGACTAACTAAACAGCTCATGCATATTTAAGCAATTGAACACTTTGCCACTATAAACATGTGGACACCATGCATGGATATGGAAAGGTGCACGGTTACACAAAGAAAGCAAGGAACAGAACACTGTGTGAAGGGTCATGTTTACGTGAGAAAGGGAAAGGAAGACGGTTCACCATCATCTTGCATTTGAATTAAAAATCTAAGCTAAGGAACTAGAAAAATAAGAGAAGCGAGTTGGATTCTGCAATGGTTGAGCACGGGAGGATTTCTTTTGTATTGCAACATCTTGTGGCTAACACATTTATCACAAGGGTGACTATCTGACAGTAGTTTTTAATGCTTGGCCTTAATAAGAGGGAAAGTATCTGTCATTGAATTATTGAATTACACCATTTTCTTTTTTTTGAGGGGGGAGACAGGATTTCTCTGTATAGCTCTAATAGCTCTAGCTGTTCTGGAACTAACACTGTAGACCAGACTGGCCTCAAACTCTCAGAGCTCTGCCTCTCCCTGCCTCCCAAGGACCGGGATTAAAGGTGTGCGCCACCAACACCTGTCTTTTAAAAAGTTATTTCTCATGTATATTTTGAGATTATAATATGATTACATCATTTTCCCCTTCCTTTTCTTCCCTCCAAGCCCTTCCATAGATCCCTCCTTACTCTTTTTCAAATGTATGGCCTCATTTTTTATTAATTGTTTATATATATATATATATATTCCTAAATACATAAGAACAACCTGCTCAGTCTATATAGTATTACTTGAATATATGTTTATGCTCTTTCTTTTAATGAGTCATAGAAATATATTTTCTATTTAAAATGACAAAGCCTCTGAAATATTAGACATCAGCTGAATAGCATTCTAAATAAAAATAATGTTTTGGTGAAACAAATATAAAGATCAGATGGGCAGATTCAGCTCAGTCTGTCTGCTGTAGGTCTTGCTGTCTGAGAACAGAGAGGTAAAGTAGTTAGATGAAGTGATGCCGAGTAATCTAAGGAGACTACAACGATTACATGCCATGACCAAAGGACACATTGCCTCCTCAGCTCCAACTCATTGCTGCAAAGATCTTCACATTTTCCAAGAGAAGCCAGAAATTATATAATAATAAAACTCAAGTAAATCCTCCAAACTTTGGGAGCCAAGTGAAATATACCTGTGGGCTGACTGTTGGATCAAAGTTCCTGACTTCTACTCTTCAAGAATATCTCACTCATTGTCAAAGTTTTTAAAGGGTTTTTATTTTGCATAAATAAGGCTGGCCTTATAGACTGATACACACAACAAAAGATGAAATAAAAGGTAAATGAAAAAAGTATCCAAATACAAATATCCCCTGAGAATGAATGGTTATGGCAATAGTATAATGGAATTATGTTCATGCTGTATCAATCCCTGTTTTACAGTGTTCACTGATCTGCATACAGACTCATTAGCAGTGAGAGTGAACACTTCCTATCACCTCTGATAAGTTAGTTAAGCTTTTATTATTTCAATTTCTACATCTGTAAATGGGGCGTATTAAGATCTATCTTTAAAGGGAGGTGTGATAAATAAATTAGATTACACATGTAAAACACATAGAATGAATGATACATGCTATTGAGATTTTGAAGGGGACACAAATTTACACTGTTTACTTCTTAAGTTCTGAACCTGCTAAGTATAATAAAGGTATTTTATGGAGAACTACAATATTGACTATCAAAGATAAAGCTGGGTTTTAGCAAGGTTTAGTTTGAGCAGAAAAATCAGGTAGCTAGCTGCCTATGCCCATTGTTTAAGCCGTGGGATAATTTTCTGAGGCACAAACTCTTAACCCAGGTTAGCAGAAGGAAGAAAAAGCTCTTGGAGTCTTTGGTGTCTTCCACTTTTAATACTGGGTCTTAATTCTATTTGCTGAGAGACATCACCAATGTCTGTGAACCAGTAAAAGGGCTCCTCCAAGGGAAGGATGCAGAGGAGGGAAAGAAGACTTTCCTCTTGAGCTCCTGATCCTCCTGCCTCTACTGTCCCACCCCCCCCCCCACCCCAGTCTGGGATTATAGACATGTACCACCAGCTGACTTTCCCTTACACGTGTTATAACTGCCCACTAAATTATGTCTATTGCTGTTATTATAAGTTTCTTTTTAAAACTTCTTTTAAGTCACCCAAGCAATGGGTCTCATGAAGGCATTTCCAATACACATTTGCCTTTGTGCTTTGTTCTTATTCCTTTCTTTCCTATACTGTCCTCCCCATCCTTCCTGCTCTGTCTTGCTGGCCCCTTCCTTGTCTCAAAGAGTGCTCCCTTCTGTTTTCATGTCACACATAATCCTCATGTGAGATAAAACATGTGTTTGTCTTATTGAGTCTGGTTTATGGTCCTTAAACTTTAAACATAATGGTCTCCAGTACCATCAGTGTTCTTGAAAATGTCATGTTTTTATTGTTCTGTGTAGCTGAAAAATAGTCCATTTTGTATATGTATCACATTTCTTTATCCATTCTTCTGTTGATGGGTCTATAGGCTGTTTCCACTCTTTGATTTCCTGAATAGTTCAGCAATGGCCATGGAAGTGCAGGCATTTCTATGGTGTGGTGATTTAGAGTCCTCTGGGCACATACAGTGAGTGCACAGTTAGATCACAGAGTGATAGGGGAATTTCTTCCTGAATGCTGAGAATATGTGTTTCTGTGATTGGTTGATAAAGAAAGCTGTTTGGCCTATGGCAAGACAGGAAATTCAAAGGGAGAGACAGGAAGAAGGCAGGGGGAGACACCAGCTAGTCGCCCAAGGAGCAACATGTAATAGGATGTAGGTAAAGCAGCAGAACATGTGGTGATACATAGATTAATAGTTATGGGCTAATTTAAGATATAAGGGCTAGCCAAATGCTTGAGCCATGGCCATGCAGTTATAATTAATAATGGGAGAGATTTGTCCTGACCACCAGCAGGCCAGGACACAGGAAACCTTCCAGCTACAAATGGCACCCAACATGGGGCAAGAGTCTCCACCTAAAACCTGAAAAAGTTTTAAAAAATTCTAAAATGGAGTTAAAAACAGCTTCCTAGTTGTGTCTCTCAGGCAAGCTGTGAGCTACAGTATGGCAGGTTCGCAGAGGTATGTGGGCTTGAGTGTAGCATGGCTGTGAATTCCTGCCACAGCACACAGTGGTGTCTCCAAGCCACACAGAGCACTGCATTGCAGATTTAACCTTTGCTAGTACTAAAAAAAGGTTTTTAGGATACACAATGGAGTCATGAAACCATTCCCTCCCAGAGTCAGCATGGCTCCCCAAGGTGAATTACCTCCACCATGTTGGGAAGGTGAAATTGGTGGAGCCAACAGCCAAAACTGCCACTTCAGTACTAGCATCTGCAGTTTAAAGTAATAGATTCACAATAAGAGAGATTCAGAAGGAATAAACCCTAAACGGTTTACACTGAGTGTAAAAATGTATGTAGGCTTGAAAAAGAGAGAAAAAGGATTATGGACAGTTATATTAAAGAAATAGAACATTTTAAAAAAATAAATTCTTTAAAGAGAAAGTAAAATTAATATAAAAAAATCATCCATGGAAATATGGAAACCACACAGAGAGCCTGTATTATATTGTTTTGGGGATTTTTAATTGCAAAAAGACATTTGACTGTAAAGGCTGCTCAGTTAAATGATTGTGTATATTCTAAAGGCACCTTGACTTTGAAATTTGGATCTAAGGATATGCTGCTTTAGAAAGGAGGCTCTGCTTTTGTTTACACAGGAAGCAAGAAGCTATGGATTTGTTCCAGGTTAAGATACATCAGTTTTGACAGGCCAAGACCCCCTGCAAGGTCCCCGATCACACCGTGGCCCAGATGATCCAGCATCCAGAACAGTTTCAAGGCAACTGGCTCAGAAAATACAGCCTCACAGACTATCCCAGTCAGGACTTGACCATAATTCTTAATTTTCTCAGGATCCCCATAAGAATACAGCACCCTTTATCAGCAGGAAGTATCCTAGAAAATCACACCCACATTCCCCAAAAATGGATTATGGATGTTTGTCTTTGTTTAGGTTGTTGGTTGAAAATTGTTATTGGTCATAGTCAATCTCTTTCTAAAGAAAGAAAGGGGATTATGGTATAGAAATATAGAATATAGATATGATAGAATGAAAGGGTAGATTCATTAACCTATTTTTAAAGAGTAACAACTTGTTTAAAAATGTTTTACATTACTATGGATTTTAGTTTATTGATACAAATTTCGAGTTGATTTTGTTATACTATATATATATATTTCTACTCTCATTCAAGGTATTATATTTATGTAACTCATTTAAACTGTAAAGGATAATTAAGAAATACAAATTAATAATTAGTCTTCTATGATAGTCAAACTAATAGTAATGCTAAGTTTTCTAAGTATACACAGATATAATTCAATTAGGTAGATAATCTTCAAACACTTCAAAGACCTACAGGACATGGCATTTAAAATGTTGTAAAAACTTAGACTTTCTAGACAGTGAGACATGTCTGCTCCTGACAGCATGAATTTACTTCAAGGAGAAAGACAGGCATCAAAGACACTCCACATGGAGTTTATCGTCTTCTTGGTAAAAATAGCCATTTTGGCAAGAAATTGTTCTTGCCTGGACTGCTTGATAAAATGTTGTATCAACTAGACATGCAGGACCCATAGGAAGGTGACCATTGAAATTTATAAGGCAAGATGATTCTTCAGGTTCTTGCTTTACATAAGAAACTGCCAGACATTCTACAGGACGCAGAGAGAAGTGACTGAGAGACTCTAGGCCTATAGGCTGAAGTTGGAAGCCCCAACACTTCAGACAAACTTTGGGAGACTGTCCAGGTAGTATGGAATTCTTTGAGGAACGTCTATATCATCTTCTATAGTGGCTGCACCAGTTTGTTCTGGCCAGGGTACCTCTTTTCCACATCTTTACCAGGATTTGTTGTTTGTTTCTTGTTGCTAGCCTGTAGCTAAAGTTTTCCTGGGCCCTGTCTGGCCCACAGTCAGGACAAACCTCTCTCACCTGCTGGTCCCACAGACACTCAGACCCAAGTAAACACACAGAGGCTTATATTAATTAAACTACTCAACCATTAGCTCAGGCTCACTACTGACTAGCTCTTACACTTAAACTCAGCCCATTTCTGTTAATCTATATGTTGCCACCTGTACCATGGCTTTACCTGTGTGCTATTACATGCTGCTCCCTGGATGGTGGGCTGGTATCTCCTGACTCAGCCTTCCTATTCCCAGAATTCTCCTTGTCTGCTTATCCCTCCTATACTTTCTGCCTGGCTACTGGCCAGTCAACATTTTATTTATCAACCAATCAGATCAACACATTCACAGCATACAGAATGTCACCTATCACTAGCCATTCTGACAGATGAGGGCTTGAAACTCAATACCCTTTTAATTAACATCTCCCCATGGGCTACAGATTACAGGCCAAGTTTTCAAGTATTTATTGACCATTTGTATCTCTTCTTTTGAGATCTATATGTTCAATTTGTTAGTTCTGTGATTGATTGGTTGATGTTATACAGCTGCTTGAATTTTGCAGCTCTTCATTGATTATACATATTGATACGCTGTCTGAGGTATAGTTGAAGACAATATCTTTTTCCTATTCTGTGCTGTCTCTTCATTCTAGTGATTGTTTCCTTTGCTGTTCAGAAGCTTTTTAATTTTATCTAAACCCTTCTGTCAATATTTAGGATTAGTTCTTGTGCTGCTAGCATTCTGTGCAGAAAATCCAGGTCCTGCCTATATCTTGAGGCGTTCTACAGGTTTATTGTTGAGTCCTCCACTCTGCTCCCTTCAATGCTCTACACACCGTGGTAGTTTTCATTCTGCTAGTTCTAACATGCTGAAGGACCCAGCATGAATGTAAATCACATGTCCCCAGACTGCAGTTCCATGCACTGAACTTCTTAAGATGGTAAAATGGTACTGGAAAAATGGATTACAGGCTCAAAGAATTTTGGAAATTAAAATTAAGGAAATCAAAATAGCTTTCTTCATTATATTTTCGGATGGTGTAGTTTTTCTATGCTAGGATTCATTTGATAAGATAATAAACATATGTAATGAGCTCTATGTTTCAAATTTATTTGTGTTGTTACACTTTCTCTTGGTATATTAATTAATAACCATAACAATGCTCTGTGGATAGCAATTGCAGAAGTACTTAGATTTGTTTTTAAGTTATTTATTTTTATTTTATGTGTGTGATTGTTTTTGCCTGAGTATATCTGTGCACCATACATGTGCAGTGTCCACAGAGGCCTTCTGACACTGGTGTTACAGATGATTGTGTGCTGCTATGTGGGTGTTGGAAATTGAGCCTGGGTCTTCTGGAAGAGCAACCAAATGCTTTTAACTCTCTTAATTACTATACCATCTCTCCTGGACCAATTTCTCAAAATAAATAAAATAAAATAATTCATCTACTTATTGTGTGTTTGTGTGTACGAGTGTGTGTGTGAGGGGAGAGGACAACTTTCAGGCGTCAGCTCTCTCCTTCCACCATGTAGGGGAACTTGGGTTGACAGACTTGCTGGCACGTACCTTCAACCCTAGATTAATTTTAAATCAACCTGTTTATTCAGTGACTTTGGAAAAACAGCAATAACTTTGATATGTTGACTATATCAACACACCACTGGTTTGGACCACAGAAAATGACCCCATGGACAGTAAAACAAAGTGCATTTTATAAGTATTCCTGCTTGAAAAACACAGTTTGTTTGTTTTGACCAGGAAAGGAAAAATAAAAGTGGTTGAGCTAATCCTCTTGTGGGCTGTTGTTTTGGGCAGTTATTTTCACCTGAAGACCTTGTCTTTCCTGGGAAAATGCTGCCTTTCGCATACAGCCTTGAAGCACATGGTTGGTAAGGACAGAGGATTTAATTTGGGACCCATCAAATGAAAGGTTTTGTTTTCAACCCTAAGGTTCCTTTGTAAAAATTACACTTTATGTAATTATATTGTCAATGTACGTATGTATGTGGGTGGGTCCACATGTGCCACAACAGGCATGTGGAGGACAGATGATCCTCTCTTTTCAACTATGTGGGTCCCACAGATCAAACCCGGCTTGTTAGGAGTGGCAGCAAGTGGCTCTGCCCACTGGGCCAACTTTTTAGATCCTAAAGACTTGAAAAACTGGTTTGAACTCAAGATTTCCTGACTTTACTCTTAAATCTGTCTCTACAATAATATATCAGAATCTACAAGCTTCAACTTCCATTATAATTCTTGTTTCCCAGTGTCTTATTAAAATCATTTATTCAGATTCAAATTTCGAGTACTTCTAGCTTAATTTGATCAGTTTATTTCAGAAGCATACTTGGCAGTTGTGAAGGTCTAACTAGTTTCTTAAATAATGAGCAATTGTTCCTTCATGAGTTCATATGATACCAGGCTTTTAACTGTGCTGCTCTTGTTAAGGTGTGCCAAATGGATTATTTCAAATGACCTTTGCAAAAGTCTTCTGGAATAGATGTACTTATTTTGTCCATTTCACAGATGGGGCTTTTATAGCAAAACTAAATATCCTCAAGGGCCCCAGTTTGTATGGAACAGAGGCTAGATGGCTGTCTACACCACTGTCTGCCCCTCAACTTTTATATCAGTTTTGAGAAGCTGGAGACAGAGCTCTTAAAACCCATCTGGTTTTCCAAGGTCTTTCCAGCCTCATAAATGAGAATCCAAACATAGTTTGTTTACTGTTCATATGAATGAGTCTATATTTGGCAACTCCCAGGGCTCTCTTAATAATTAAAAAACCCACAATGCTCAAATCATCTTGAGAGGGAAAGATTAATAGGAACAAAGAGTTAGCTAATTGTGTTTAGTTGGGCCAGTATGGGTAGCTGAATAGGGAAGAAAACAGTTCCCTCATGGATGGGGGGCTACAGAGGTAGCGCCTTGGATTGTGTTCCTGGACAGGAATCTGGGTGCCCTGGAACATGACAGGTACTCTGCAACAGGACCCATAGTGAATCAAGTGCAACTCAAACTTTGAAAACTACTCTGACAACTTTTGCCGTAAATGACTTATTGTTTGTGGACACCTTAGCAGAAATGCCAAGATGAATGTTTTATCAAGTTTGAGTTCCAAAAGAGCATGTGATCCAAACGAATGAAAATGCACAAATACTTCCTCTTTCACTTAGCTATTCCATGGTTTCTATTTTCCCTTTTATTTTTGTCCCTGCTTGAGAAACATTCCATCATGAGAAACAGACGGCAGTATCTGTAATCATCTGAAAGTCTATTAAAGCCACATTGCAGGATATGGTGCTTTCCTGGAGGGGAAGAGCTATAGTTGATGATTTTTAGCAATTGGATACTCAAAATTTTAGATCTCTGAAGAAGATCAAATTATGTCCTTCTTCCTTGTTTGAACTCCTGTCCCTTTAAATGTTGAGGTTTCAATATACATTTTTTTTTGAGCTTTTACCAAGGCTACCACATGAGATAACAATCTGTCTCTGTTCCTGCTCCCTCAGGGGTGTGCATCTTCATGGGGGATTCCACCTACACACCAAAAGTTTGCTACCTCAGGAAGATGAGCAGAGGCCCTGAAGGGGTTGTGAAACTTAATATCCCAGGAGGCAGACTTGGGATCCAGCTGTGAGCACACCCCAGAGTCATTGACTTCAAACTCATGGTCAAGCAAAAAAGGTTTCACTGGTTTAAACAAAGAGGTAGGTAGGGATTTCAGACTTAAAAGTCTTGTTCAAATCAAAAAGGAGCAGTGGGGTTTGTGGGTAATTAAAAACAACATACCAATTTAAAAGCATCACAGATCCAAAGGAGAAACAAAACAAAACACAGACACCATTCATTGAAGACTCTGCCTGCAAGCTGGCGGTTTTGAACCCTTGAGTTAAGGATCAAAGGGCATGAGATCAGTCAACAAACCCATTGAGCACTTACTTGGCTTCAAATCTCCCCTTTTCTTGCCTTACTCCTAAATAGAAGCAAACCGACACCTAAGAAAATCTCCAGTCTGAAAGCTAAAGCCGCTGGTAAATAGAGAAACTACACAAACAAGGAAACATGGAGATGAAAACTACCATTTACTGTCCTCAGGGGGAGAGGAGAAGATACTGTGTCCTTGAAGCATGTGCAAGATGTTATTATAGAGGGAGTATTCAGGGAACAAAAGAGGAGTCTTAAAAATATAAAATGTGATAGCAAATATATTTTTTAAAAAAATCTAAGATACTTGTTGGAAAATAGAGAATAACTCCTGTAAAGCAGACTGTGTTCTTTTACCAGGGAGCCAGAATCAAATATCACAGTCTGGGTGGCCCAAGAAACACAAATTTTTCACAAGCCTGGAGCCTGGAAGTCTGTGTTTCAGGCTTCAATGGGACTGGCATATTCTGAAGCCTGTGGGTGGCCATCTTCCTGGTCACATGCTGCACTCCTCTATGTGTTTCTGTTCCCAAATCAATTATTTTTTATCAGAATGCTAGACATATTGAACCAGTGTGTATCCTTAATGACCCTGTTTTATTTGTCACCTTTGGAATTACCCTGTCTTCAAAAATAATCCCATGCCGAGGCAGCCAGGATTAGGATGGCATTGCTACCTATAAATGGGGTGGGGGAGGTATTCAGCATAAGAACCAAAAAAATGTAGACTAGAAAAAGAGTGCTAAAGAATTGTAAAGAACACCTGCTACTGAAACGTATGAGTTGTAGAATAATAATAAAAAATACACATATGAAGGAAGCCATGAGTGAGGGTGTTTAAGAAAGTCTCTCTGAAATAAAATACTTACGTTTTTAAGTTTATAAGATTAGAAGATGGATGAGGATAGTTCCAGGCCAAGGAAACCATTAATATGTTTCAGAATAGAGAAGTAATTGGAAGATTCTTTTGAGGAAAACAGTTCATAGCAAAAATCACAAAGCAGAAGGGCTTCATGCGTCTCTCAAGCAACATTCAGCTAAAAGACAGTGGAGTGATGCCTTCAAAACTTTGGAGCAAAAAAAGATTTCTCAGTTTGAATTCTGTACTTGGAAAGTTCTGAGACAAACAGAAAGCACAGGGCTGCACTCAGAGATGCAAAGGCTGAGACTCCCCTTCTTTATGCTGTGTTCTTAAAGCTTCTGGAGTCACCAACCCTGAAGCAAACCAAAGAAACATGGGCAGGCCATGGTTCTCACCCTCAGCTGCCCATCAATACAGGAACACTAGAGATTTCTGAGTTAAATGATCTGGGATGATGTGGGCCCTCAGGAGTTCTTGATGCTCTTAGGTGACTTTTAGATATACTCAGGGTAAATACTGGGGCGATAAACAGGGAGTCTCCATGGTGAAAGAGATTTTGGTAAAGTGTTCTACACTGAGAATGGGCACAGCTTACAAGAATTTGTTTTGAATTAGTAAAAGAGATATAACAGCAACTGTAAGACTAGAGTTTGCTTTAGACTGCTAGGTTTTCTTAAAAGTGTGGGTCAGAGCCTACATGGGGTCATAGAATGAATGTGGGGTTGTGAAAATTTTAGCATCAGTAAAGGTTTTGGAATGCACAGTGACCAAAAATTATTTCAAAATCAAATGCATAATGAATCAGGGTATTTTGGCAGTGCACACCCTTGTTACACATGACTTCCCTTCAGGCTTGGGGCTAAACACAGCGTTCCCATTTGCCATGAAGCAATAGCAAATTTCAAGGCAATTGTATGTTATGAACTGCAGTGTTTTATTGTGTTGTACAGGCCAAGTTTTCTGTTCTTAGGGAATCAATGGCTTAATATTTTTATACAATCATTCCTGAATGTGTCAAATTATTGTATCTTGAGATTGTATTGTTATAATTGTTTTTCTTTGTATGATGATATTATGTTCCCCCAAATATTGTGCTCCTTAATAAACTTATCTGTAGTCAGGGAACAGAACAGCCACTAGACATAGAGGCCAGAAAATGGTGGCACACACTCCTTAATCCTAGCATTCCAGAGGCAGAGGTCCACCTGGATCTCTGTGAGTTCAAGGCCACACTGGAAACAGCCAGGCGTGGCAACTCACGCCTTTAATCCCAGGAAGTGACAGCAGGCAGTAGAAAGGTATTTAAGGCGTGAGGACCAGGAACTAGAGCCTGGTTAAGCTTTGAGGCTTTTGAGCAGCAGTTCAGCTGAGATCCATTTGGATAAAGACACAGAAGCTTCCAGTCTGAGGAAACAGGATCAGCTGAGGAATTGGCGAGGTGAGGTAGCTGTGGTTTGTTCTGCTTCTCTGATCTTCCAGCATTCACCTCAATACTTGGCTCCAGGTTTTTTTTTTTTTTTTATCAATAAGACCTTTTAAGCATCATGCTACATATATTGCTGTTTCAGTTGCTAACTTGAGTTTCATAAAATATTGTTAAATGAATTTTGACTTGGGATTAGGTCAGAATTCCCAATATATTTTTTAATGACTCTAAACATGCTTCTGCACTTTTGTGCTTATGCAAAACAGAATTCTCAGAATTGATGACTATAAAATCAAAATACTGACAATTCTGGAAAGTGATGATGCTTGATATCCTAGAACTAATATTAAGCTAATCTCTATTCTTTATGTATTAATAAACAAGTACATTAATCTCATTAATATGCAATTTTCCCTTTTTCTTTTATAGATTGTGTCTTATTTACTATTCTATTGCTGAACTAAAAAGCATTGCTTCACTGTCTTTTAGCTGACACCATGACCAAGGCAACTCTTATATTAAAAAGAAAGGCATTTGATTGGGGGCTTGCTTACAGTTTTAGAAGGTTAATTCATTATCATCATGGCAGGAAGCAGACAGGCATGGCACTGGAGTAGTAGCCCAGAGCTCTACATACTGATCTACAGGCAACAGGCAGACGCGCGCGCACGCGCACGCACGCGCGTGCACACACACACACACACACACACACACACACACACACACACACACACACACACGGATGGACGGACAGACAGACAGACATTGAGTCTAGGTCTGTCAGGTACTTTTTAAACGTCAAAGCCCATCCTCAGTGACACACTTCCTTCAACAAGGCCACAGCTTCTAGTCTTTCCTAAAAATGCCACTTAGTCCCTAGTGACTAAGCACTCAAATATACGGACTGAAATGTGCTATTCTCATTCAAATTAACCACAGATGTTAGAAATTACATGTATATATAATTTCCCTTTATATATAAAATATGTACATGTGTATACAAATATAATACTTTCTAGTTGAGAGTGACAGTTGAGATCATCTATGACAACAGGAATATGGATGAGCCAAGTTGAAATTTTTTGTTTACTCCAGAAAAACTTTGCTTTGAAAACCAGCAATAACTTTGCTCTTTGTTCCAGGGAATTCCTATTCATCAATTAATTGGAGACAGAGATTGCCCTCCTGGGAAAATGCTTGGTTTTTAAATAGTTTGAGTAGCAGGACTTGTTTGGACTCTTGCTTTGTTGAGCCCATCAATCCTTAACGATGATGTCATAAACTGCTGAATTCCAGTCCTCCACCATGAGGGACATCTTCAGGCTATGTGACAGCAGAATTGCAAGCCCTATGTTATCTTGCTATCTTTGCTTTTGAGAGTGCTGAGACTGTTGAGTTCGTGTTTGGAGGGAGAACAACAAGGGGAAGTTCTATGCTATAGAGACAGGGCAGAAAATAAATTACAAATTGGAATTTAGCATTGCCTATAAAATCTCACTCTGAGGACCAGGTTCAATCATTCTCAGTTTTCCACCTGGCTCTATTCCTCTGTGATATAAGTTCATGGCATAAGTTTTCCCTCTCTGTCCTCACTTCTCTGAAGAACTCAATTACTAACATCTGTTCATTCTCTCTCATAAATAGCTCCCAAGTTCATGTGCTCCTTGCCATTGCCACAGCTGTGCTCACAAAGCTCATCTGGACTTGTGCAATGTCATTCTCCTCTGAGAGAGCTTCCCAGTATAGTGTCCATGGCATATAATATTTGTTATTGCACACTGATGTCAATGACGAAGTCTGCTGTTGATAGAGACAAACAGAGGTTCCAACTAACCCAGCCTTTCTTCATTCCCACAATGACTGAAGGGACCAATGTTGTCATGCACACTCAACTGAACACGGTGTATTTCCCTCCATATTCTCAGTAGTAATCTCTGATCTAGATTCTTCCAGTGTTCTGAACATTTAATTCTTACCAGTGTGCCTGTCGCACTAAGCTCCTATTATTGTATGTTGAGTCAGTTCAGATCTCTAGAGTTGATTTTTTTTTTTTTCACAAGACTTTGTTAGATATCCCAGGCTGCCCTGAAATTCATTATTCCCCCTGATGGTTGGGATTGTAGGCATGTGCCATAATGCCTGATTTAAACTAACATTTGAAAATGCAGACCATTTATAAGATAAAGGCCAAGCCTTTGGGGTATTCATCTCAAAGCCTTACTCCTTTCTCTAACAATGAGGATTCTTTGTTAACTTGACCTGGGACTCTACACAGGGCATCCCTGGACTATCTGTATTCTTTCATTACTCTGTTCTTTCTTATGTCATCTCCTCTGCTCATGATACACTCACGCTATCATTGCAATGAGCCTGAGGACACTTACTAATCTTTTAAAATCCTGCCAACTGTTGCCTGCTCACTTAAGTCTTCTCAACATGATGATATCCTTTCTGTGGTTTTCCAAGAAACTTGACTAATAGTCTTGTGGATGGGGAAAAAAAAATCTCACCAATGAGTATCCAAAAATCTTCTTTGCTTTTATTTAGGAGAAGGTCTTGATGGTTTCCTGAACAGGAAATAGGTTGGCAAAAGTTCTGGTCATAACAAAAATGGGTCAGGTTCTTTGCATGAAAAATGACCAGAAGGGAGTTCACTAGGAGAGAGAGGCTTGGGGAGAGAGCTGAGTAATGGCAGAATAAAGCAAAGATGGAACAGGCATGCTGAGAATTTCAGGTGTTTGTGTCACTGTGAGACACATCAGCACCCACTGCTGAAGCTTCCAGTGGAGCTGGTCTCATAGGTAAGAGATCAGGAAGGTGTTGTATTTATTTCTGATGTGCGTGTTTGGTTTGGACATGATGAATGGAAGTGGAGCACTACACCACAGAGGCGGCCTGGGCAGAGAGTTCACCAGAAAAGTGATCTCCAGAATCCATGGCAAGCATGGTGGTGGGTATTTGTAATCCCAGTGCTGGGAAGGAGGGGACAGGGAGATTCTTGGGGCTTTTAAGCCAGCAAGTGTAGCTTGGTTGGTGAACCCCAGATTCTAGTCACAAGCACTGTCTCAATAACAAAAGGCAGATGCCACCTGAAAATTAATACTTGAAGTTGACCTCTGGCCTTTACCTATACCTCCACATAAGTACATCAATACATATTCATGTATCAATACACATGTATATACTGACCCCTCCATATGTATATGACCCAGCATATATGCACACGTACACTTCTACATACATGTACACCAGCATCCACACATATACTGATACACACATATGCACCCACATTCTCTCCTCACCTTCCCCTGCCTAGATTAAAACAGGCACAGAAGGACAACTAAAATCACAGATTAGTAGGTTGAAGTTGAAAGTAGTCTTGAGTTACAGAACAAAAAAAAAATGGGGATGAAAGTCAACGTTTTCTAGAGTTTAGAGTTTAATGGACAATAAACTTAATTGCTACCTGGCTTTTACTGCAATTATAGTAGTGATAGCCCATGCTAGATTTTAAATATTACTCATAATGTGAATGTTCGGGTATAGGTTCCCTGTGAAGCACAGCTGTCTTAGTTGTCTCCAACACGGAGACTGGGAAAATCCTCAGAAGAAGGGGTTCTGGGCAAGAAGACAATGGGTATCTGTGACAGACAACAGTTTTTCTTACTTCAGTCAGCTCTGACTGTCAGTTCACAGTTGACTCTGAAGGCTGTGTTGAATCTTGCATTGTGACTCAAGAGCTCTTGGATGGGTGTGGCCATTGCCACAGCCATAAACAACATATGGGAACATTTTACTTCTCAGTGGTTCCTTTGCAACAAAGCAAGTGTGCGTGTGATCTCAAAGTTATTTTTATGAGGACAGAAATTACACTTGTTTTGTTTACCATCGTGCACTGGGACAGTGTCTGGTCCACACTGGAAGCAAGGTAATATTTGTTGAACAAATAAAAAATTAATAACTACTTATTAAATTTTTAAATAGTTTCTTGAATAATACATTTCAATGAGCTGGGGCTAGGAGAAATGTTTTGATTGGTAGCTAATGAGAGACAGACACAGAAAAATACAGACTAGGACAGTTTACTTAAATTTGTAGCCCATTATCATGGTTTCTTTTCTTCTCTTGGAGTAGACAGTGGAAGTGGGGCTCTTTCAGTTCTAGTAGATTTTAACTAATTTGCCAATGAACTTCAGTGCTTATCAGGAAACTAAATTAGGTTGACTACAGTGTAATCTTTTCTGGATTTTATAAAGTGTGTGTATGGCTGTACGTGTTCATAGCTTATATGTGTATGTGTATTTGGGTTCATGTACCGTGCATGTCCTTGTGGAGGAGTACATAGGTGTCTTCCTCTATTACTCTCCACCTAGTCTCTTTTGACATCATGTCTCATTGAACCTGTGTTCTTTCTTTCTAAGAGGCTGTCTAGCTAGGGAGTTCTTAGGATCCTCTGGTCTGCCTCCCAGTGCTGTGGTTGGTTACAGGCCTCCATAGCCATGCTTGGCTTTTTCGTGGATGTTAGGGATTTGTTCTCAGGTTTTCTTGCTCCCACAGCAGGATCTCTCACCCATTAAGCCCTATCTCCAGTCCCTAAAATGTAATATTTTCAAATGTTATTTAAATTGTGTTCCTGTTGCACATTTAAGCAATGTGGCTATGCATGTGAACACATGGCTTGGCTGGGCTCACGGGAAGGTCCTCCTACAGTGTAAAGTCATCTATTGCTTGTCCTTGCATGTCTCTGCCTGTTGCCTGTGTCATTACTATCACAACCTGTCTGCACTGAGCTGATTTATGGCTGAGTTTCACTAGCTAAGGATCTTTCCATTTCCGAGTAATAGCCGTTTCCTGTGTGAATTGAAAATATAATTTTCAATATCCCATGCATGGATCTTGAAGAATGTAGGTGGAGATGTCATGAAAATAACTTCTCATACCCAAACCTTTTATACTATGAGCAGTTAATATAATTAAAATAGTTGGTTGCTTCTGGTGGCCTTCAGGTTTTGAATATGGTGGAATAAATGCATATTGAACAAATATTGGATTACTTTTCCCCTTTGAGTCTTTATTTGATTTTTCTAAGGACTTTTGTGCTATATAATTTGCATGGTCTCTTTCATTGCCTGTGTGTTATCAGGGTTAACTGAGTAGCAGCTCTTATGGTTTCCCAGGGCTGTTGGAATAAGGCATCACAGATGTAGTGGCTGAACAACAGGAAAGTATTGGCTCACAGTGCTGGAACCTGGATGTCCAAGATCAAGGTCAATGTGCTCTGAGGGCTGTGAAGTAACATCTTCTTTCTTCCTCTCACCTCCCTGCTTTAGTGGCATGCTCGCAATCTGGCACCCCTCTGCTTATAGACACATCACTCTCTCTCTGCCTTCATCTTCTTGGAGTATCCATAAAACATACAGTCTACTAAAAAGTGAAAGTTGCCAAGGAAGATGTTGCACACCTTTAACCTCAGCATTTGGAATGTATAGTCAGGCATGCAGTGCCAGCTTTGTTACATGAGTTTGATGTCAATCTGGCCATAGGACTCTAGTTTTGAAAGAACAACATCATCATCATCATCATCATCATCATCATCATCATCATCATTGGCAGCAGCAGCATCGAAGAGGCTGATGTGCTAGTTAATCCCAGCACTCAGAAGGTGGGTGCAAGAAGATCAGGGGTTTCAGGCCAGGCTGAACTACACCAGACACATTTGTATACACATGTGTCTCCATTGTCCTTCTTATAAGGACACCAACTGTATAAAATTAGGAGCCACTCTAACAACCTCATCTTAACTTGAGTGTAGGCAAAGGCTTTACTTTCAAATAAGATTACATTTGCAGGTGCTGAAGGTTAGGACTTCAACCGCTTTTGTGGGAGACATAATGCAATGATAATAGTGTCATACTATTGTGAAGGAATGGTGGGGTGTGGGGGTGAAGAGTCTTGGGAGTTTTGAGCTGACCCTGAAGGGGCAGAGTACAGGGTCTAGTGGAAGAAACTGAACAATTCACCAGCTGTGGAAATAAGAGTGGAATTCTTTTGATTACATGTAATATTTCACCCAGCTACAAAGATGCTTCTAAAAGGTGTGTGTGTGTGTGTGTGTGTGTGTGTGTGTGTGTGTGTGTGTAGTGAAAGCACATGTGTGCAGGTAATGAAATTCAGAGAACTACATCAAATTTCCTGTTCTCTCATTCTCTGCCTTATTCCTTTGAGATGGAGTCTCTCCCTGAACCTGAAGTCTGTCTTTTGGACTGGGTTACCTGGCCAGTGAGCACTCAGCATCTGTCTGTATCTAATGCTGGGGTTATAGGCATAGGTAGTCATTCCTAGCTTTCACATGTGTTCTGGGGATTTGAACCAAGGTCCTGATGTTTGTGCAGCTTACCCGCTTGCCACTGACCCATCTCTCCAACCCCATGAACAGTTTTTGAAAAGAGCTAAATAGAAACTGGATTTAAATCCTGGGCCTGCTATTTTTCCAGCTGAGTAACTATGTTTGAGCAATCCGACATCTGCAAAGCTTGTTTTCCATGTCTGTAAATGGAAATCTGACAGCTTGTAGCTCCAATGAGACACGCTACTCAACATTCCCAGAACTGCACCTGTAAGTTAGCAACACTTAAAAATAGAAATGCCCTTCCCTTCAGTTCCTTTTCTTTTGTCCCTTTGGCTTCAAAATTGCCCACACTAGTGAACAAAACTGAATGAAAATTATGTAGTGTCATATTACAGTATTTGAGGATAAGTGGTTGACGGAATGCAGATAGAATAGGGCTACCTGTGCACTGCGCAAATGGGAGACCTCTGAGTTACTCTCTGTCTTGCATTCTGAGTCCTAGAATTTAGATTTAAAGCATTTGGTCTTAGTTAATGTTTTGCTTTGATCTGGAAGATTGTCACTCGAACATCCAATGACTCTTGGGGGCTAGGACTATTTATTTTAGGACTTAGCAGGATCCCACAGGCATGTGACATGGCAAGTTTTGTCAGGTCTTTGCTTTATGGCACTTACTTAGTGTATTTTAAACTCTTATTCTGTGTGTGAGCCGAGAAAGGTACCTGCTCTTGAAAAGCTTGCCTCTTCCTCCTAGGGAATCCTCTACTGTGTACACAAAAATATCTCTAATGGACACTCCTAGTATATGCGTGGGTAAAGCTGGAACAAAGACACTGAAGAAAGAATGTTATTGATGCCATGGATGTAGAGTATCAGGCTCCAAGGACTGACTTCAGCTACTGTGGGACTGGTCCTGATGGAGAGAAAAGTGAATCAGTGACCATTAGCAATAAAGTAGGTATGTTTTTGTTATACTTGTACTAGTAAGAATCTATCTCAAAACAAAGCACAGTGAAAAACTATAAGCAACTTTGCACAATGTCATGTGAGCAGTCACATTGTCCTCTAGGTCCAAGGAATAATGTCCTAATGAGGAAATGAGAAGTTGGTATTTAGGTACCACAGGCTAATCTAATGACCAGAAACAAGTCCTCTCATTTTCTGTTTTTGCTACTCACAGTAATGAGCAATTTCGCCAACTTACACTGAGACTTCAAACATGTTTCTCTGAACTACCATCTGGGGCTTGAACAGATTTTTAGACCTGAGCTTGTTGAAGTCTCTCAGGGAAAATCAGAGCACACTAAGATGAACTGACTGCCTCAAGGTCACAGCATCATTGTTCAAGATGGGTCTACTTCTTCTGGACCTAGCGTCTTTCCTTGGGCAGTTGTTAAGAAGCAACAAGAAGACAATTGAACTTTTTAATTGTCAGTTTCTCTCTGCATACTTACAGGAAGTGAATTTTCTGCTTTTTCTCCCATTCCCATTTAATTCCAATTCAGTGTTTCAACTGAGGTCCTTTGTGACTTAGTTTTGAGTTGTCTGATTGGGAATTTATTAGTTTGGGAAGTTTGGGTTCTTTCCTTCTTGCAGGGTTCTTTCTTTTTCTGTAAATAATCTTCATGGAGTTTATTACTATGCGCCCCAACCATTTCTCTAGCTATTTTTACCATTCAATTCGATCTTCATTAACTACCAGGTGTTAGGCATCTGGTCTCCTCATCTTGGGTTCATCCTAATTTTTTTGGGTTTCTTCTTTATTAGCCTGGACTGTTTTGTGTAGACGATCTTAATGGCCTGGCTTAAGTCCAAATTACAAAATAGGTTTGTAATTAGTGAGATGTTTGCCAAACCCAGTTGATTTAGAATGAGCCATGATTTTTAAATACTTTTCACAGATTTTAAAAACTAGTCTTTCGTGACGACTTTATTTATAACTCTGGATTAAAGAAGAGTTATATCATAGTGTTCAAGGGTGGGAATGTAATGTCATCCTGTTTGCTTTCCATGGCTCATGAGCCACAGGCATTGGAGCACAGGGCTTGTTATATTAGTTTTGTATTTCTTGATGAAGCTAGTTTATTACAGACATGTATCATATAAACACACAGCTTTATTAGTGTCAGGAAGGAGGAAGCCTCTCTCTTCTCTCTGAAGACCAAAAGATAAATGACCTTCTTAGCTACTAGTTCAACCGGAGTGACAGACAATTTGGAAGCTTACATTGTCAGGAATAGTGATTTATTTTTTATTTTACCTAGTGTATCAGTAAAAAAACTAACAAGAATTTCTGGGGTTGCCACAGTCTTAACCATTTCAAGTCATCATCAACTCCAGGATGGCATATAAAAGAAGAGTTGGAAGCCAAGAATGTGTGCTGTACAGTGCATACTTGCCTGACTGTGCTGAGTCAAATTCATTAGCTATGACTTCTTTGCTCTTGGCTTAGGGTCAGGAGACACTTGGAGCCACATCTTTAGAAGAAACACTGCTCCTTTCATAAATGCCTCAGTACTGTCTCTAGCTGGATGCCCTTGTAAGTAGTGTGGCAGGTGCACATTTCAGGACAGTTTTCTTTGGATGGGTCATCTGGAGCCAAGACTAAGTAAACTGGCTAACATTTTACAGGAAGGGGTCAGTCTAGTGAATCTCTACTCGTAAGAGACCATTTATTCTGACAACCTTTAGTTGTTTTTAGTTTCTACTTGGCATTTTGTAATAGCTTGTCTACTGTAAATAATTTTTCCTATGAAAGTGAAATGCTTTTTAAAATCTTTGTAGTCTTTTACATATGACTAGTTTGCTCACACAATCACATTAGGGGAGCACCCAAGAGCCATCAAACTGGGGCCCACAGTGCTTGAGGAGATGTAGCACCAATGAGCACCATGACATGTGTGGGCACTGTTGTCAGAGAATGAAGAATTTTAATATATTTTCCATGCTAAAGAATGATGCATATGCCATACTGAAATCCACTTTGTGATGATCTAAGGAGTATTTTATTAAAGACAAGTACATCAGAGTTGTGGGGAAAATATGTTTTAAACTAAAAATGGTACTAATATATGAAAATGTCTATATACTTACACATAACTTACATTTCATATAAAATATGACTGAATTTTAGTACATTTAATATGAAGTAGGGTAGGCCATCTAGATGTAAGCGTGGACAAAGTCTAGGAAGCTTTTTAGATGCCCTGACTTCTAGGAATATCAATAACATTGAGGATATAAAATTTTAAATTAGAGAGCCATCGGATATTAGGTATGGCAGACATTTATCTTGGTTACTCTCTCATACTTAGTATTTTTCTTTCTTACTTATTCCCAGAGAAGGGAATGAAACTCCAATTAGCCAGCAGTGAGAGACAGCCTGACTGAAAGCTTGTCTCCTGTCTCCGGGCCTGTCTTCTACTTGAAGGTCATTAACCCTGCACATATGCTTGTGAGTTTATCTTAAAAAGGAAAACTAAATTCTTTGTTGGAGCTACAAGAGAATATATTATTATCATCTCCTAAGGATTTCAAATTCAATGAGAAAATTAATTTTAATTTTTAATTTTAATAAATTAAAATTAATTATAATCTTTCAATTCTCATAAAATTACGGAAAAATGCTTCCAACTCTGAACACACTGTAGACTATATTAAGACCTGGAATTTAATTGATGCTAAATTAGAAAGAATGTTTAGATGTTGTCTAGTGGAGTCATTAAAATGGTTTTATAGATGAGACTGTGAGTACTTCAAGAGCTACCCATGTTTCTCAGTCCTGCATGTGTTAATTTATTTTTATTGAAAAATTTCCTTATTCTTGAGAATTTTGCACATACATACAGTGAAACATGAGCCTATCCACTTCATACTCAACTCTCTCAGAACTTCTTCCACATTTCTCTTCCAACTTCATGTCTCCTTCTTCTTCTTCTTCTTCTTCTTCTTCTTCTTCTTCTTCTTCTTCTTCTTCTTCTTCTTCTCCTTCTTCTTCTCCTTCTTTTATTATATTTGTGTTTTAATTTTACACATCAGCCATGGGTTCCCCTGTCCTCCCCCCTCCCGCCCCCACTCCCACCTTCCCCCCAGCCCCTCCCCTCTATTCCCATCTCCTCCAGGGCCAAGACTCCCCTGGGGATTCATTTAAACCTGGTGGATTCAGTACAGGCAGGTCCAGTCCCCTCCTTCCAGGCTGAGCAAAGTGTCCCTGTGTAAGCTCAAGGTTCCAAATAGCCAGCTCATGCACTAAGGACAGATCCTGGTCCCACAGCCTGGATGCCTCCCTCTGGATAAGTGAGACAATTGAATAGCTTCTTCTTCTTTTTTGATAACCCATTCAGTCCATTAGTGCTCCCCGTGATTGCGTGGCTGTGGGGCCACCCATTGGAGTATGGGAAACAAACCAGTGAGAACACTTTCAGAAAAGAATGATTCTCCCTCCTCCAGCAGCTATTAACTACCAAAAGCACCTGTCAAGGAGTAGACCCCTCTATACAAACAAAACAAAACAAAACCACCAAAAAACCCAAAACCAAAACCAAATCAAACCAAACAAAAAACAAGTAGCCTGTTTGATCTTGTACAGGTCTCATTCAGGTGGCCACAGCTGCTGTTAGTTCACGACAGCAATGGCCATGTCTTATCCAAAAGACAATCTTTCTCAGTTCGCAACACTCCTCCCTAGTCTTACACTCTTACGTGGTTTTTGTTGGTTCTTGTGTTTTGCCTCTTCTATGACGTCCCCTGAGTTTGTCAGGGGTGTTGCTGTTGATAATGACGTCCCTTTAGGGCTGAACACACAGTCTCTTATTCTCAGCATTCTGACAAGTTATGCATCTCTGTATTGATGCCTGACTGCATCTGATTAGTTCCTGTCAAATAAAAGTGAAGGAAAAGTCTGGCTCTTGAGGCTCTTTCTTTCGCCACTCACCCATATGGATGAGACAAAGAATGTTTAACTTGATGGTACAAATATTAAGAAAAGCTTAGGTAATAAAATCACAGGTTAGAGGAAAATAATTTCAAAAGACTTGTTCCATATGCTTATTTTGTACAAGAAAGAAAAAAAAAACTTCTGTTGTATTCTCAGGTTTTTGGAGTGTTTGCTAAAATAATCAGTACAATGAAGTGGTTGAATCTGCAGGTTCTACACAGAGCGATGTGACCCATTACAGATTGAAAATAGTTAAGCACAAAGTCGTATTATTATTATTATTATTATTATTATTATTATTATTATTATTAACTATTATTTTGGTCTTTTTTTTGAGACAGGGTTTCTCTGCGTAGCTTTGGTACCTGTCCTGGATTTCGCTCTGTAGACCAGGCTGGCCTTGAACTCACAGAGATCCTCCTGGCTCTGCCTCCTGAGTGCTGGGATTAAAGGTGTGCGCCACCACCGCCTGGCAAGCACGAAGTCTTAGTTGTTGTGGATATGAGCAATGTGGCTCAACCTCCAATGGCTATGCCTGTAGTGAATCGATTTTACTTATCACCATTCTTTAAATAATATTGGATAACAAGTATTTACATGTTGTTTACATTATATTAGGTACTGTGAATAATCTAGAAATGATTTAAAGTATATATAAGGATGTGTATGCTCTTGTGTGCCGGCTGAAATAGAATTGCATATTCTTTCCTGGAGGGAAACTGTCTCCTCTAGCTTTTAGGTGACTATGTGATGAGATAAAACTTGGGAGTTATGTAACAGAGAAGGAGAAGAACGGATATTAAGACAGGCTTAGAAGCTTCCAGATGAACCACGTTGGGACCTCTAATAGTTATTTTCCCAATTGTTATAACAGAATACTTGACCAGAGTAACTCAAGGAAGGGTTTGACTTGTCGCCCATTTCAAGTGTATGGTCCATCACAGCAAGGAAGGCATGGCAGCAGGGCCTGGAGGCAGCCCTTTACATTTTGCCTGCAGTTAGGAAGCGAATACTGGTGCTCATCTTTCTTTATCTATTTAGTCTAGGACTCTATCTAGCCCCAGGAATGGCACCCACACATATGTAAGGTGTAGCTTTCAATTTCAATTCACCCACCTCGATAATTCCTCACAGACATTCCCCAAAAGCTCATGTCTTAAGTGACTCTAGACTGGTCAGGTGGATAGCCAATGTCAGCCATCACAGGATCTTTGGTCCATGTTCTAATGTCATAGGAGATCAATTTTGTCATATTCTGTACTATGAATTCCAGTATATTTTCTAGCAGATGAGAACCATCCTTAAATAATAATAAATACCTTTTTAAAACTTTTGTGAGGATTTCTTTTGTGTAGAATATGAACTATGATCATAACCAATCCCATTTGCCCTCTCCAACTTCTCCCAGATCTCATCCACACATCTATCTCCTAACTTCATGTCTCATTCTTAAAAATATTATCTACTAAGCCCATTCAGTGCTGTCCATGTGTCCATGGGTGGAAGGGTATCTAAATCAAGCATGAAAATTCTGCCAGTGTCCATACTCACAAAAAATGTAGATATATTTATTATATTGTCATGTTTTTAATCTTTCTTAGGAACTAAGGCATGAAAATGTTCTTTTTTATGTGTTATTTTCATTTATTTGTGTGTGTGTGAGACTATAGGGCATATGTGGATGATGCATAGGGACTTCAGAAGATAAACTGTTAGGGGTTGGTTCTTGTCATTCACTTATTTTTTAATTGAAAATTTTTAATAGAATATATTCTGAACACAGTTTCCCTTCCCTCATCTCCTCTGAGATCTTACCCACCTCCTCAACTCCATGATTGCACTCTCTCTCCCTCCCTTTCTTACAAAAAACAGAATAAAAAGTTAAGAAAAAAGAAACCATGATAAAAAACACACATACCCCATAAAAATACAAAATTAGAAACCATAATACATAAGCAAAAAAACAGTAAGACAGAAAAAAAAAAGTCTGAACAAAGGAATAGGAGACAAAAAGTCTACAAAAATACCCTTGAATTCATTTTTTGTTATTGTTGTTGACATCTGCTGCTAGCATGGAGCCTGCCCTGAAGCGTGACTTAATATACTTGGTTAATCTCCATCAGAGAAAATTAAGTTTTCCTTTGCAATTGGATGTCAATTGCAGATAGTTTCTTGGTAATCAATGGATTCCCATGTCCACTTCCCACCTCAGCACTGGGACCCTGTCTGTCCTGACCCTATTCAGTCCTGGTGTTTGTGGCCACAGTCTCTGTGAGTTCATATATTTATTGGTCTGTTGTGTCTTGAAGACACTGTTTTCTTGGACTCATCTACCCAACTTCCCTCTGCCCCCAAGCTCTTATAATCTTTCTGTTTCCTCTTCAGCTTAACTTCCTGAGCCCTGAGGTTTGATGAAGACATCCCATTTAGGACTGATTGTTCCAAAATCTCCACTCTCTGGACATTGTCCAGCTGTGGGTCTCCAAGTTAGTTTCCATCTACTGCCAGAAGAAACTTCTCTGATAATGGTTGAGTGATTGGTATTCACTTTGTTGATTCACAGGCTCTCTTGTCTCTGCCTCTGTGTCTCTATCTCCCATCTTATGTTTGCCCTGTGAACAGGATGGCCCAGAGGCAGGAGACTAGCTGTAAAATATATTAGCAGTCTATCAGATGATACTACCCATAAACACAGGGCGCACTGACACCGGCACCTTCTGATTAGGTTTCATAGCTATTGAAGTACCAGGCATGCCCAATAGAAGTTTTAGAGTGAAGTGAGTTGCTTCATGGGATTCAAAAGTCTGGTTTGGGAGAAGGGAGATTATGAGCTCAGTTAATTCCTACCACTCAGAATACCTCCATAGGATAAAAGCCAAATCCAAGTTCAAGGGGGTCTCAAGAGAGAAAACAAACAACGCACACTGTTAGACTGATAGAGAGGTACTTACTACCCCTAAAGAAACTTCCATGGAATGTGGATGGACACGATTTCAACACTATCACAGTAGGTGTAATACTGTCTATGTTGAAATCTTTGGCAGTAACAAGATATCACACCCCTGGGTCAGATGGCAGTGACCTTGCTATCTGGCAGCAGCTCTTAGAACTGAGTCACTAAGGATGGATACTGGTGGCTATTCCGTGGCAGCAGCACTTTTGTGGGCAATGGAGCACCACTGCTATAGCAGAAAAGTGCAGAGAACAAACCACAGAGGGGGGATGCTTCAGTAGAGAAGCATCCCAGGCTTTCTTTGCTATGGACTATATGCATGGCCCCTTGGATTCAGATGTGGTGGGAAGGAGTTGAGAGGCTCTGGGACTTGTTTCTGTGTAAGTCTTGTCAAGATAGTAACTGTCTGATCCTACTTCCTGGAATGCTTTCTTTACCACCACCCCACCTCTTGTCTCTGCTAGCCAACACTTTAAATATATTTTATGTAACTCTTTTGGCCTTATTTGATAGGGTTCCAAAACAATCACCCTTGATGTGGCACCACTGTTACACTGTCACTGATTTGTTATGACTCTCAGAAGAAGGAAGGGCCCCAATGTAGTGTCTGCTCTGCTCAGGGCAGATCAGCGTCTTCTATTCATTCAGACCCATGTCTTCCTTTGCATAGCCCTGGACTCCCTTTGAGTAACACCTGTTGCTCCTGACTCAAGACTCTAGGACAGAATGAAAATCACACACCTTGTCAACTGTCTCTTGTCCTTGTCTTTTTTTAAGACACAAAATTGAATTCTATTTTCTACTTATCATTAACTTTCCTCTTATCCTTTTCGTCTGACAAGATATCATGTGAAAAGGAAACAAAAGTCATTTCATACAATGATTCAAAAAAAAATGGTTTAAAGTCACCTTAGTTGGCATAGACTGAAAATATTTTAACAGGTGTGTTTTCTGATAAGAGGATTAAAGACAATGATATAAGTTTAGCTTCTAACTTTAAACAGGAAAAAATATCACAATGTACTGGGTGCTGTAACAAGACCCAAAGGCACAATAATACCGATAACATTCTGCTTTGTGGTCGTTTACTGGATCTCCAGTTCATGCTTTGAATACTCTGATTTGGCAGAAAATTAGGCTTTAAAATCTCAAATGAGCTCCCAAAAATGACAGTTTGTTCACTTTGGAATTCTCAGCTCTCATTTTTGGCTTCTAACATCCTTGAGATGTAATATTCCTTCAGGTTATTTTGACATAAAACCACCAGCTCTTTGGAGAGTGGTTCTGGCTATCAATGTTGACCCAGGCTTTACTCTATTTCTTTGGATTCCCATTCTATCATTTCCCTTGGAAATGTCTGACCAGCTTTTAAAGCCTACCCTAAGAGAGCATCTCTTTAAGCCTTTGCAAGTATCCACAAATAAAGGCAATCTCTGCCTTATTGAACTCTACCACTTTTGGTGTTAAATACAATGCCATATTCTAGTTATTTTCATTGCACGTCAGTACAAGCTGGTGCTCCTGTCATCTGGATTGTATAGAAACAGCAGGGTTCTCTCATTCTGGAGGCTGGACCATCCAAAGTACAACAGCAGAAGTTTCCAGGTCTTGTGAGCTCTCATCACCTGGTTGAGAGCTGGCTATTTTCCCACTCCATCTTCACAAGGCAACAGTGGCCAGGATTTTTCCCAGTCTCTTTAATAAGGGCACTGCCCAATCATGGAGGCTCTGTACTTGAGACCTAATCCTATAGGCTCCATATCCTATTACTACCTAGCTTCATGGTACACATGGAGGAAGGTACTCGAACTTACTGGATTTTATGTTTTCAAGTTCATTAACCCACATGCTGCATTGTGTGAAGTGATAAAAAATATATTTTACTTTTATCTTTTAGGAAATTCTTATGTTAATTCTGTTAGTAGGAAAATTTTAGCTATTAGCCAGGAAAGTTACAAATATGTAAAATTGAAGTCTTCCAGATTGTGCGTGACTTAAATGGTGTGTTAGTCATTTTTCTTGTTGGAGTGACCAAATGTCTGACAAGGAGAATCTTAGGAGGAGGTTTATTTTGGCTCAGGTTAGAGGATACAGCCTAACTTAGAGGGAAAGGCAGGGCAGCGAGAATATGAGGAGCTGATCACGTGATATTTCACAATCAGGAAATAGATAAGGTGGCATCCAGTTCACTTTTTCCTGTTCCTTTTTCATTCAGTCTGGGACTCCAACTCTTGGGATGGTGTCACTCATGGTGAAGGAGTTTCTCTCCTTAGTTAAATACCTTCACAAATGCACTCTGGGGTGTGTCTTCTAGGTGATTCCAAATCTAGCCAATTTGACAATGAAGATTAGCTTGCATAGATGTTGACTCTGGTTTCATTTTCTGGATTGTGGGTGGCCTTTGGTCAGGGTCAGTGTGGACTTGCAAATGCTGAATGGCTAATTATCTGAGAAAAATAGACTAGCCAAACCTGAATTGTAGTGTTGGCAGATTTCAAGCTGCCAGTATGGTATCGAACAGCTAAAAATTTCTGAAAATTTAACAATCAGTTCTAATGAGCTGTTGAAAAATGGCCCCAGGCTTTCATGGTCTGAGCTTCATTTATTTTGCTATCTACAGAACTTAGTAAATGTCAAAGGAGCTCTGAGCAATATAAATATATAGTTTATAGGTGTTACATATTAAAAAGCCATCAACATTCTTTGTGTAGCTGCCAAGGACAGCATACAAATCCCAGTGTAGTGGTTCCTTCCTTATTTTTAATGTTTAAGCATTTGGGCAATGTATTTGTTTTAAATGACATCCTTCTTAAAGCTGAGGTACAGAAGTTTCTGAGAAATGGCAATTCATTATTAGCTTGTCTATGAGAAAAATAATATTTATAAACTTTTCAGGAAAATGCAATGTGCCAAGTGGACAAAAAAAGAAAAATCTTCAAGGCTGCTATTTGATTAGTTTTTCCATGGTCCTCAGTTTCTATTTTCTTAAAGCACTGACTAAACAATTTATATTTTAGCTATGTAGTGGATGATGACTTAAATATTTTCCTGACATGTTGGTGCTTATTCAAGGAAAGTCCTCTGAGAGGTTAATTAGTTTGCATGCTGGGAAGAAAAGCTGTGTGCTAGGCAAAGCCCATTAATTATCTAATATCTGGCCTCTGTATCATAAAATATGTTTATTTTATAAAGGTCAATGGTTTTAGTCTTTGCATAAGGGAATCACTTACTATTTGCTTATTTTGGTTTAGAATAGTATAAACTCATATTTGTTATCTCAAAGTGATGTGTACTCATCTATTTAATAATAGGTAAGTAAAGAATAATAATTCTGACCATATTTCATAGTTTCATATATTTCATCATTAGGAGATAATATCTAAACTTAGTATAATTTTGGAAGTGTTTAAGTAATTATGAATTTTTTTGCATTGAATATATACTTGTATATTTTCTATAATTCTGTAGAAAATTTCATACACTTAGTGGCATAAACAATAAAAACTTACCTTGTTCTTTAGGTCAGAAATCCTGTGTGTCTCTGGTCGGGACTGTGTTACTTTTAGGGGTGCTAGGAGATGATTCACTTATTTATTTTTTGTCTCTTCCATCCAGCTTCTCAAGGCTTATGATATTTTCTCCAAGTTTCAAAATAAGAACCGTCAGGCCCTCACAGCATATCACTCTGATCTTCTGTCCCTGGTCTATTTTTCCCCCAAATGCAGGCTACTTTGTGTGTAGTGTTTATAACTAGACAATGAGGTTCTTCCAGTACCAAATGGAAAAGGAGGGATTGTTGAACTAAGAGTCTGAGGAGGGGAATATATAATAGGAGTATCATTTAAGGAAGAATATTTTGGGATGAATTGGATGAAAAGGAGCCAAGAGAAAGAAGTAGGAGGCCAGGGGTGTGGCCTAGCTGCATAGGAGGAGGTCCTTGAGGTAGAAAGGGCTTTCACTGGAGGAAGCAGATATTGTCTTAGTTTCCATGCTTAGCTGACCACAGCCAGACTCCTTGCTCCTCAATATGCTAGAAAGTGCTACATAGTGTTAAAATGAACCCAGACAGTGTATTAAATACATGAATATCAATCACAAGACATTACTAAGAATAAAGAAGTCAATGAGACCAGATGTTTGGGTAAGTCATCAGTCACAGGTCATTGACATTGGCACCAAGCTTTCTGGAAGAGTTGCCCAGTCCCTAGTCTACGTTTAAAGACTCTTGTGATTAGGTCTGTCTGGACAGCCCAGGATCATCTACTTATATAAAATCTGATGACGAGCCAATTCAGTCCAACCTCTACCCTTTAGTTCCCCTTTGCCATATGATCTCCATATTCATAGGTTTGGGAAATTATCCCATGGACATTGCTGGATAAAGGTGGCAAGGAGTGTTGTTCCACAGCCCACATATCAAATTGCCCAAACCGTTTTTATATCTTTAAACTTCACTCCTAAGGAAACTAAGCTTCAGGGCACTACACCTTTCCCCTGGTGCCAAACAGTCTTTTCTCAGCAAAGCGAAAGAGATGCTAGTATAACCAACTGTAAGCCGGGGCCCCCAAATGTCATCTTGCTCTAAGCTTCAATTTTGTCTTTGAGTGTGCTCCTGGTTTTGCTCTTTTTCCCTTTGAAGAAATCCCTACTTCAAGGATTGCACTTCTTGTCTTTTCTGTTTCAGAAGTGTCTGGTGAAAAAAATGATTCAAAGTGATCAAGCAAGGGACTCATTTTAGCAATGTGAAAGACAATATAGTAAAAAATTAATCTTTTAGACAAAAGCCTCATGTTTTTCAAGATTCATAGAATGTAATTAGTGTCTGGGAAATGCTCGAGGTAAGGATCATGGTATTAAGCTTCAGTACAGTTGAAAATAGTTTCTTAGCAACTGCTATGGTATCCTTCCCCACAGGGAAGGTAGTTGAGGAAAAGGAGGCTGAGAGGGACTGGTGCTTACTGTGTGGCCTTTTGGCCCATCTTTGCTTTAACCCTAAATGCCTCTGAGTCAGTTTGACTCTCTCCAGGCTGAGAGTCTTCCTTGACTCCATGACCTTGTACTCTGCTATCATTCTCCATTCTGAGGAGTTTGCTTTGTGTAACATTGTCTGCTACCTTCTGGTGTCCAGGAAGCCTTGATCCTGATTTACTTTTTGAGATAGTGACAATGCAAATAAGTTAGTTATTTGTTCAGTGCAGTAAGTTAGCAACAGGATCTAAAACCGAACAGAGTTCTATCTTTTTAACGCGCGCGTGCGGGGGCGGGGTATCTTTACGATACAACTTTTAGCAAGTGCAGGGAATGTATGGGGTTTTCTCAAAGTAGAAAGAAGATGCATTGACTTCAACAACAGCATAAGACATTCAGTCAGTAAATAAGGAAGACTTTGTTGTTATAATATACATAAAAAAATCCAAGTGTGAATAAGGAGTAGCTAGATACTGCACACCCCTCTACTACATTCCTCCCCAATAAGCTCTGCTATCTTGTTTAGCAAAGTCTTACTTTCTTGTGCTTAATTTTGCATGTAAAGTACCATTAAATGAGAATATTTCCTTATCTACTTTGTAAAAATTCCATCCATATTACCAAATAACAGCCTAACTATAAGTTTCTCTAAAATACTTTCCACCTGCTAGAAAGAAAAATCCCAAATTTGGAGTTCTCTGTATGTTTTTATAGGTTTGTGTATATTTTTAGTGTCTAGTATATGAAAAGATCATCTGTTTTCACCTAGTTTTATCTTCTACAGACCTAGAAAAACACATCATAGACTTGTAGGTACTTTAATGCTTAGTGTTTGTCTAATAAATAGTAAAAGCTAATGTTGGGCAAGTGCAGTGTTAGTCAAGTATTTCACCATTTCTAGTAATTTTATTTGTCAGAATAGGAGATAATTGAACAATTTCTTGATTACTTTAATGTTCTTTACAAATAATGTAGGGTTACATAATGTAAGAAAACTTGTAAAGTACATTGTTTTTCATTAATATTTCTTAAAAGATGTATATCTTCAGAATTATTGTCTATAAATAATAAGAATTTTGAGTGACTAAATTCATTTCATAGTGGGATAGAGAACTTTGATGGAAAATTTATGTGGATTCTAGGCTTCAAGGTGACTTGGTCATGTGAGTATCAGTGATTTTGACAAACCAGTTACTTCTCAATTTAATATATTAAATTGAAACTGTATGTCTGGATCATGCTAAATATTGTTCTGACTGCCTATCATCTTTCATTAATTATACCTTCCTTTTTTTTTTTTTTTTTTTTTTTTGGTGTTTTGCGGCAGGGTTTGTCTGTGTAGCTTTGCACCTTTCCTGGAACTTTGTAGACCAGGCTGGCCTCGAACTCAAAGATCCGCCTGCTGCTGGCTCCTGAGTGCTGGAATTAAAGGCATGTGCCACCAATGCCCGGCTAATTAATTATACCTTTCTTAAGTAGCCAATCTGCAAGGCAAAATGTCTTCATTTTGCAAGACAAATTAAGATGCCATTTATTTGAAGTTTAATATGCACAGTAAAATATTTGAGAAGTTTTTAATATTATCAGTATATTGGACATCTCTTTTCCTTTCTTTCGGGAAAGATGTTTTGGGGAAATTGCTCTTGAAGAGACCAAAGGTGCTGATTTCTGTAATGTATTATGGAAGATAACAATTTCTATAGTACTTCCTCCCACATCCTCCATGCCCTTGATAACAGATATGTGTTCTAGTATGTTCTAGAACAAGACAGTTGGCTTTTCATAAAGTGTGTTGAGTGTGTGGTACAGTTAGAAGTCTGTCCTTCCCCTGTCCTACGGGGTGCTGCTGGATGCTCCAGCTTTTTTGGAAGGAGATGGCTTGAAAAAAGGCTGAGTTATTCACACCTGCCACACATCAGGTGACACAGAATGACAAAATCTCCAATTTTTGTTGAAGTATCTTGAGTTTGATTTTCACAATTGTAATCAAATTCTTAAAACTTAAGCACATAAAGGCAACTAGTCATCTGGGTTAGCTACATCATGCTCTTTCTTCCCTTCTCAAACCTCCAACTTTCAGCCTTTGCCCATTGAGTAAATAACTTATCTACCAGGTAGAGTCTTTGGATCTGGACAGTACACAGTCTAACTTCTATGTTGGGGCTGAACTCTGTGTCTTGACCCTTTGTCTGGGTTTGGCAAGTGCTACAGTCTGTGTGGGAAACTCCAAAGAGGAAGTATATGAATCATTCAACTCAGCGTTTTCTTGGGGGAAGCCCTCTACAGCACATGCTTCTTTCTCAGAACCACTGGGAACAGTGAAGAGGAAGATCAAGTTCTTCTACTCTGTGCTTAAACAGCAACATAAGAAACTGTGAGAATGTCTGTCCCAAGAGAAGAGACACCTGACCAAAACCTTAACCTACCTGAAACACAAAACTGAAGGGTTTATTTCATACTATGATTTATCACAGGAAATTATATTTTGATTTGTGATCATTCTTCCCATTTTCCTGCCATCTACATTCCCCCTTATATTCCAAATAATTACTGGGTTTTTTTGGTTGTTTTGTTGTTGAGGTAGTATCTAATTTTTTAGTCCACGCTGACTTAAAACACTACATATTCCAGGTTGGCCTCAAACTCAGTAATCCTACTGCCTCTGTTCTTGAGTTCCAGAATTTCGGTTATGAATCACCCACACCTCTCTCCAAATAACATTTTAAAATTACTTTTTAAACGGCAATATTTTCTTATTTCAGAAAAATATTAAATTCAGAAACTCAAATTTATAAAAATGGATCTTATATAATACTACCATCAGGATTAGTTATGATTAATTTTAGCCATATATTCCAGTGCTTTTTCTATGCAACAACACTTTCACACTCAAGTTGAAATGATAATGAATATTCAACATTATATCCCCATTTTTTCATTGGACAAACCTAAACACTGTCCTTCCAATTTCCTCCATATCTTTCCGGTACTATATCACTCCATGAACACTGCAGAATTATATCTTTGATGCCGTTTCAGGGGACCCAGAACATTCATACTATGTGTGAAGGCTTTTCCCTAAGGAAAATTGTAATCCAAGTCTCAGATGCATTTGTCTACCCAGATAAGGAAAAACAACCTTAGAATTATTATGTTAGTATTATAACCTCAGATGATCAGATTGGAAATGTCATCAAGTGCATTTATATGAGTATAATAAACTGTTAACATAGCTCACAACTATAAAGTTTGATTGTTTCTTGGTAGAAAGAAAACCCTGGATCATAAACATCAAGCATCAACACTAGGCTTTCTATACGTTTTGTTTTCCATGCTGAGATCTCATCATTATTTGTGGTCAGGGACAATGTTTATTTTTCTACCAAATTTCCCTTGTACCACCAAGATCCCCCCCTTTTTTCCCAAAGAAAATAAAAACACATTTTGTCTAAGAGGTTGAAAACAGCAGGGATGTTTTTCATTGTTTTAGAGGAAATGCAAAGCACAAAGGAGTTGACACTAAGAAAATATAATTAGACAAAAAGTTAGGATGCAATAAACATGCCATTTTGATAACAGTCACATGTTGCTCCTATGTTCACTAAATCACCTGAATGGCTCAGCTCTTCAGTTTGGGGACAGTGCACACTGGGTTTCAGCCTAAGTCACCCAACTATGATTGTGATCCCTGACAAGATTTGGTAGCCGTATGAAAAATCCAGTCAGCAAACTGGTTATCTTGAAAAGAAAATGTTGGTAAAATAGTTCACATTATTCTTTTTTAAAAAGATTTGGTGAAACTATGAAGAAAGTCTAAGACTGCATAGAAACCAATGCTCCATTTAATCTTAAATTTTTTTCAAGGCATAAATGGTGTGTGTAGGTTTACATGTGGATTGGTGGGATTGGAACAGAGTCAACTAGGTATAGAAGCAACATTATGAAAATAGTTGTTGTTATTTTCTATCCCAGAGACTAGGAACTCATTAAAAATTTCTGATTATGCTTCTCTTGACATAGTAGAATCTTATTTTCTTTCCAAAAGAACAGATACCTTCTACTCTAAGAGCTTCACCCATTGCTACAGGAATTATAAACACTTTGAGGAAATTAGCAAGCTTTTGCCCTGTCAACATGCCTAGTAGTAACAGTATTACAGCCCCAAGCTTGTTAGCATTTTGGTCCTTATTTCCTGGGTAACAGATTAAAGGGAAGGCAGCATTGGTACAGACTGCTGGAATCGAATTGTCTTCTACATGGGTAAGAGAAGCAGCGGCCTCAAGGAATATGCATGTGCCCCGGGCCACATTGGCAGCAGTGGCAGGGTGGAAGTAGGACAAGCCCTCACCTTTCTGGGGAGCATCCTTTGGCCTTGTACACAGACACTGTGGTATGGAAGCAGGCTCCTTGCCAACATATATTGCCAGGAGCTTCATTTTCTCATCACTGCTAAGTTCTAACAGCTCTCAAGCCTTGGTGTTCTGCTTCTAAACTCTCCCTGATCAGAACTTAAACATGGTGGAAGTGGATTTATGAGTGAGATTATATATAAAGTAATATCACAGACTGTTGGTAGGAATTAAGAGAATACAGGGTTCTGAGTACCAGCTACAACAAGGGATGTCTGGATGTGTGAGGAAGAGGGAAGAAGTTGCTATTCTCAGTTTTGTATGTCCTTTTGCCCAAAGATTGTTTTATGTACAGCAGGGATGTAGGCACCAGAGTTGCTGTTATATAGGAAAGGGAGCTGGTTGCTTTAATGAACTACCAGTGGAGATGCTGGTAGCCATTTATAGTTTGTACTGGTTACTCTTCACTTCTTTAGTTTCTATCACAGACAGGGATAAAAACAACCCAAAGATAACTGTTTAAATGAAATCTAGTACGACCACTACAAATAATACTCAAGTATGTTTAAGTTGATTTAAAAGAAATAGTGATATAAGTATACTGTAATTATCTGTGATAATAGCATTTGTGGTAAAAGGGCAAAGAATAAGGATATTTGTGGTTAGTCTGAAGCTGCTTTCAATATTTATGATAATTTTTTGAAAGATTTGGGAAAGTGATTGCACAGATGGTTCAAAAGTAAAGAGGACTATGTAAGCACAGTTCATAATGCATAGTTGTATCATTTGTAACAATCCAAACCAGGAAAATTCTTAAAGAGTCCATCACCAATAGGATGGAAGATTGTAGTCTAGTCACACAAATCGACAATGACAGATCCACACACAAACCAACCATACAGCTATATCTTACAAATGTAAGGCAGAGAGAAGTCAGGTAAGAAAGAATGCATGGTTGACTAGAAGACGAAATGGGGCAAAGATCTGGTGCGGGACATCTGGATAATGTGTGTGGAGGACTGAAATGATGATGGCGGAGAGCTAGGACAGTGTCCCATTTCTTATAGGTTGTAGCTACAGTGCTATGTTCACAGGGAGACCATTCACTAACTGTATATTTCTGTTCTATACAGTTTTATACATTATATTGTAGTAATATTTTTACAGACACATGGGCTTTTTCCAAGAAGCATGAAAACCAATATATTGGATAGAAATATTCTCATTTTCACCTTTTGGTAGAAAAATAAGGATTGTAGAAGTGCACCTCTTTTGCAACATCTTAACTGGATAGTGAAATGCACTAAAGTAAGCAGAAGGACAAGAAAGGAAGGAATGTGAGCACTTTGGGAGGATTCCACTCAGGATCCACGAGTTGTAGAAATCCAGAAACAGGTCTGCTGGAGGCCTCCCCTCTCTACTCAGACATGGGCTTTCTAGAACTAGCTGGCTTTCACACAGGCCTGGTAAGGGACTCACAACTTTGATTTATTATCAAAATATTTCCATTAGATGACAAATCTGAAGAAATAAGGACCCATGGAGCAACACAGATACAGGTAGGCCCTTTTCTAGCCACCCTTGGGGACAGACTTACTCTTGGAAATGCTGTCTATAAACCACAACTATTACATATCTCCAGACAGTGGCTCGATAACCTTCACCTTTACAGTTTGTACTTAAAATTTCTCACCAATGATTTGAAAAGTCCCAAATTTTCATCTGTACATCACATTACAGATCTTTGTAACTATCCATCTTGGCCATTTAACTTCAATATTCAACGATTACCTATAGTAATGAGTATTCAGTCACAAATGTAGTTAATAATTAAATATAGAATTATAGTTTATACATTCCTGTAAATCTTTCAAAAGACCACGTCTGAGAGGCAGAGGGAGCAAGAAATTGCTCAAAAAACCGCAGGGGCGAAAGAATCTCAACATCATTAAAGTGGGGAAACAGGAAAGTTTCAGATATTCATTTTTACCATAACAGTGCTTCAACTAGAATGATAATGAGTAACTCATGTATGGGAAAATGAGTTTCGAACTGCACAAGCCTTAAGGCCACAGTACGCATGGGAGTTCTTTGGGAGCGTTTTAAAGGAGCATGAGTGTTGCAAACAGAAGCAAGTGCTGGCACTGTGCTCTGGTGTCCAGCTGAATTCAACATCTTCTCCTCTTTGATCGGAAGTTGTAGTCTGCCTCGAGAGTGAACACTGTTCTCTATGGACAGCACTAAACTTGCTGTTTGGGTGAGAAACAGAAATGAACAGTAACACTGCCATTGAAAGTAAGCATTATTTACACAGTGATGTGATTGATTTGATAGACCTTAGGTTACCTCCCCCTTCCAATCACAGTGGATTCAATAAGATAATTGCATGTATGTTAGCTTGTGCTCATCTCTGTGAATTGCCTCCATTAGCTGCAGAAACTTCCAGGGCCCAGTGTCCCTGAAGGGAGAGTCCTGTCTCTGTGGCTTTAACGAGTCTTGCCATGGATGCTCTGCTTCTCGTGAAGATCACCAAACCCGACATTTCCTTTCTGGATTCATGTATGAATTCTTGCGGCAGTGAAAGGCGTCTGCAAACTCAGCAGAGTTCTGCAAAGTCCCAATAATCCTTTGAAACAAACAAAAAAAGTTGCCGTCAGCACTGGATGCTCAGTGTCCGTGTCACATTTGGAGACCATAGACATTCTCTTGGTCCGCTTGTCCTTGCAGTTGTGAGCCCAGCCTTGAAGGTCTGAGCCGTCTCTCCATTGCCCTCCCACTGCGGAACTCCTCTATGCAACTCAAATGAGTGAATAGAAACTTAGTATGATGAATTAGATCCTTCACATTTACAACATTCTTAGATGGATGGAAGGTCATCATGCAGGAGTTAAGAGCACAAACTTTGGAACATTTTCAAGACTGTTCAGAATTTTTATCTGTAGCATGCATCTAACACATTCTATCAAAGCTGTTGTTACAATGTCACTAGACTGTAAAGAGGATTCACAACATAAAAGTATGCTACATGTTTGTTTAAGATAAACGGACAATTAATATTTGAAAGTGTTTTTGTGAGAAGAGTTTAGTGAAAAGATTTTAAAAAACATGATTTTAACTGTTTCTTAAGAGGGCTCAGATTTTAAATAATGTTTTAATAGTTCATTTTATAATAATCATAATGTAATAATGACCAATAATTTTAGAAAACTATTTCAATGTTTATATTAAGTATATATTTCTTTTAATTTAAGTGATTAACTGCTTTTTGACCATTTCACATTTACATATATATTTATATATTCTTACTACTCTCTCCCCAACTTTCTCTTAGTAGATTTTTGTTGACTTGATTTAGTCAGAAAGATAGAGAAGTTATTTTATTTATTTATTTATTTATTTATTTATTTATTTATTTATTTATTTATTGTCTCCAAAGCCCTCCTTACATATTGGAAACTGGATTCAGTCTCAGTAACTGGAAAGAGCTGGAAAATACCCATTTCCTCTTATTTGTGGCACCAACAGGCAAAATAAAGCTGTGCAACCCACTATCTGAACTAAGCAGCATTTGAAGGGAGAAGTAGGTCAATACAAGGCAACAGTATCATACCACCTCTCAACCAGTTCCTTCCGTTTTCCTCCTTCTGGGACCACACTACCCTCTCCTAAGGTTGGGAGGTAAAGGTTGGAGGCAAATGCTTTTTAGTGATGGGAGAGAAGGAAAAAGTGATTACAGCACTCTCTGATGTGGTGGGTAAGGGCATGTACACTTCTTAGCACTTGTCTCCCCTCCAGATATTCTACATGTAGAAGTCTGAGTGATCTTAAAAAATAAATCATAATTTATAATTCCCAGTGACGCATGAAGGAAATCCAGACTTAGTCTATGTAGTGCATTTTCCTTCAAATTCCACATCCAGCGCAAACTATGCCAGCCTAATGTATTTTCATTCTTCATAGCAACCACAACCTACTGTTGCGATGAAGCCCACTACCTGGGGAAATCACATCTCAGCCAGAACATGGCTAACACCCTCCAGCCTTCATCATCACCCCCTTGACAGCTGTGCTAGGTTTTATGTCAACTTGACACAAGCTAAAGTTATCTGAGAGGAGGACACCTCAATTAAGAAAATTCCTCTATAAGATTGGGCTGTAGCAAGCCTGTAGAGCATTTTCTTAATTAATGATTGATGGGGGAGGGCCCAGCCCATTGTGGGTGGTGCCCCCTCTGGGCTGATGGTCCTGAGTTCTATAAGAAAGCAGACTGAGCAAGACATGAGAGCAAGTGAGTAAGTAGCACACCTCCATGGCCTCTGCATCAGTTCCTGCCTCCAGGTTCCTGTCCTGACTTCCTTTGGTGATGAACAGTGATTTGGCAGCATAAGCCAAATAAACTCTTTCCTCCCTAAGTTGCTTTGGTCATGATGCTTCATCACAACAATGGATAACCTTAACTTGGATAGCAGCGTTTTCTGACTACTATCTAAATTACCCCTTTCCATTTGTCTTATCCGTATCAAAGCTGTTATAATATCATCAAACTGTCATTTCTGTGAGCAAAATGCTGTGAGTAGCCTGCTCTCTGCTGAATCTTCAAAGCCAACTAAGTGATTTATATTCACCTTCTGATTCAGGACAAGCTGAATGAATGAACCTGTCACTTGGTCATGACGATAATCCGCACATCAAAGGACAGTATGAAGGAAAAGCTGCATTGGTGTTTGTTGTTCGTTTGTCACTATAGAACAAGAAATGCAGCCTTGCTTTCCCTTCTCACTGAAGGAAAGAGAAGAGCAGCACAGGTGATTTCTACACCCGACTTCCCAGTGTCCCATCCACTAACATTCAGCTGCTGCTTCATCCCACCTCATAGCCTCAATTCCCTATCCTCAGGAAGACATACATGTTTGGGATGCTAGTTTTGGGGACTATTAAGGGTAGTCTTAAAGATATATCTTTTTGATTTGAGGGCTTGAGGTTAACTGAGGGTCAATGCTGAAGATTTTAATATCTATAGGTATACTTGGGAGGTAGACAGCTAGCCTGTACAGGTCTGAAGTTTGTGTGAAAGACATAAGCACCTTCCTGTTGTAAACAAACAGAATGGCATGTGGACATTCCTGAATCTGAATATGAAGAGTGGAGGCTCTGCCAACAGTGTGCACTCAGGTGTCAAGGATTTGAGTGACCGCAGCAGGCTTGAATTGAAGACTACACCCTAATCTCTAGATTCAGGTGATGACTTTGGGTTCTTTCATCTAGAAAGTATAGTACGTTGACCAACTCCCACCTTCTAATTGTTTAGCAGCTTAGAGCTAACTTAATCTGACAGCTTTAAAGTGTCTCATATCTGAAATGCTGAAAAACAAATCCGCTCTTTCCACCATCAGGTACAGGAGAAGATTGAATCTACAACTACAACAATAACACCAGAACCTGACTATGCTATCACTTAGACTTCCAGTTTCTAGAATGGTGAGAAATGGAGGTTTGTTTGTTTATAAGGTAAGAAGAGAAGGGGGAGAAAGGGTGGAGAAATTCAACTGAATAAATGGAGTCAAAGGCATGGTCTAGGTAGAAAAGCATCTTAGAAGATGACAGTGATGGCATATACCCCCAATTCTACCTATTCAGGAAGCTGCAAGAAGTCAGTAAGTTTAAGGCTGGTCTGGGCTACACAGCAATACCTCATGTCAGAGGGGAAAAAAAAATCTTAGAAGTTAATCATTTTGATGGTCTTGACTCTTTTAGGGTCCAGGCTTAACTACCCTCTCAATGTGCTGAGGAATATTCATTTAGATACTGTGGAGGGGACAGTGTTGGTGGCTAGGGATATCCTCATTCTGAGGAAGAAGCTCCCTGGTTGGTATTATGTGTATGCAAAAAATGGAAGAACCTCAGTGTTTCATTGATACATAAATAAAGCCCTTTTCTCAGTAGGTGTTGTAGATATGCAGGAACCATTACATCAGTGTAAATATCCAAATCTATGCCTTAACTCTGCATTTCTTTCTTTCACTCTTTTTGCTTTCTTTCCTCCCTCCCTCTTTCTTTCCTTTTCTTCTTTCTTTTCTTTATCCTTTTTTTAGACAAGGTCTGACTATATAGTTCAGGCTGGCCTCAAACTCATAGAGATCCACCTGCCATTGTTGAAATTAAAGTCATGTAGAAAGACTAATCTTTGGAAAACATAACTGGGAGTTGACAATCCAGATACAGCCAACACAAGAACCCCCAGATCTCCATCTCTGTTGTATTTCCTCTTTTCCACTCAAGACTTCTAGATAATTTGATTGTGAATAACCAGGTCAACAACACACCAGTACTTCTCTTTTCTTTCCCAGGTTTGTAGTTAGTGTTTAATGCTATTTATATCATCAAATATTTGGACAGGTGATATGAATAATCATTTTGAAGGTTGGGTACATTTTGAATACAATGAATCTCTTCTCTAAGAGTGAGGTCATATTTTGTTAGTATTGCATACAATATTAGCATGGGTTTCATGCTACATTAAAATTCTGTCACTTGTGTGTTTGCATTTTTATTAACAGAAGATAAAAACTTCCATTGTTTCCTTAATATGATTCATTCAAAGTTTTTACTCTATGATGTAGAATAGTCAATTGTGCTGGTTCTATTTATGCCCTGTGAAATAACCATTTCTATTAAAAACATCAAAAATCTAGTGAGCTGAACACCTATGTGACTGAGGATGGACTTTAGACCTACAATATAGTACTCCTGATCAAAAGCAAATGGATTATTTATTTATTTGTGTATATTTAATCATTCACCTAATTAATTAAATAATTAATTAATTAATTATTCATCTGAGCCAGTATCTCACTATGTATAGCTCTAGCTGTCTGGAACTCACTATATAGACCAGACTGGCCTTGATATCACAGAGATCAGCTGGCCTCTGCTTCCCAAGTCCTAGGATCAAAAGCAAGTACTACTATGCCTGGATAGTAAATGGAATTTTTAAATTATTGAATAAATCCTCTTCAATTGATAGGTACTCTGACAATCTGCTAATAATTCCTTAAAATTAATGACTTAGACTCAAAATTAACTGGTTCCATTTATGAAGAGACTATCCACTCATTATAATTTCTCATTTTGATCCTTTCATGACAGAGCCATGTTGAGAAGCATATATTCTACCACAGGTGATAATATGTATATTAATATATACTAACTGGAGTGCTGGACAACTTATAAAAACCCATCCTGATGGTCATAAAATATCAGGAGTTGATGCTAATTTTAAGGTGAATGGAAGAAACAGGATTTCAAAGAGCAGTTAGCTTAAGCATGTTAACTTATAAAGGGAAACCAAGTGCCCACATTGGTTGAAAGTACCTGCATAAAATGTTGGAAAGATTACACTTATAAACATATTGGGACGTCATCCTGGAAATAGTTCCTCTTTCGATTTTGATGGCACAGCTGCTTCAGCATGGGTTTAACAATCTTCCTCTCTTTTGAAAATATTTTTAGATAAACCACCCAGCATCAATTTTGAAGAATAGCTCAAGGATTGTTGGTTTTGAAAGTTCTTGTAAAATATGTTTCACCTTGAATTGCCAAGAAACAGCCTTTTTCCAAAGCTACAACATAACCTAGCCTTTTGCCAAGGAAATCCCTTTACCTCCAGAGAAAATAGTAATTTCCTTGACAAAGGCTGGCCTTCCATTTATTCTTAAAACACGCACATACTTCTCTTATTATGAATGGAAAATAGGGATATAATTGGTGTGAGAATCACAATTGAATATATAAATGACTTTACATGTTTATACGAAAATATCGAGGTGGAATGCAGTCACTCTTACCTGTGATAGTTGGCCAACACTCATTACATCTGTAACTATGCAGAGCAGAAGAAATGAGTGATGAATGGCATGGAAGTACTAGCTTACTGTGAAGTGGTGTTAAGTTCATTACAGACTTTTTAAAAATGATTTCTTCATTTTTACTTTATGTGTATGACTGCTTCATCTGCAAGCACATTTGTGTGCCATATACATGCTTGGTGCCAGTGGAAGCCAGAGTAGGGCTTTAGTAGGGCTCCCAGAGATGGAGTCAAATGTGGTTTTGAGCCTCCTGACGTGTGCTGGGAACCAAATCCACATTCTTTGCAAGAGCAGCACACACTCTTAATCTCTGAGCCATTTCTCTAGTCCTCAAAGTCCATAACTTTCCACATATTTTTTTATTCTATCCAGGTCTCTTATTTAAAGAAAAAAAACAAACAGTACTAATTTTCAAGCATGTATAAGTAACAGGCACTTATATCCATTAACATGAATCTTCCAACAACTCTCTCTATAATTTAGTCCTTACACATTAAGAAGCCGAGGCCAGAGATTAAAAATTAGGTAGTCCTAGGGCTCAGACAAATGTGCAGAAAAACCCTAACATAGGGCCCAAATGAAAAACGAAAGGACACTGTTACTTGCACAGAGCTGAACAGGCCTGGGCGTGCTAGCTGTGACGATTTCACTAGGTTAAGAGACCAAAGCATAACTAACAATAGTAACAGCAGCCTGTCTCATCAAAACAGAAGAACATTAATGTGCAACACCTTACTTTCCAAGGATGGCAGCTCATTCAGTAGCTCGACACTACTGAAGGAATCTAGCTCTTTATGGAGATCTGCTTATTTTCATAGGAACATACAGAGCAAAGGTCTGACAAACTGTTTTATATCCATTTATAAATGTTCTCTGCTATCCTCAGAATTAGATTCTTATATTTTTAGCTCCTGAAAACCCACTTTTTTTTTTTTTTAACGTGACCATGTTGGTAATCAAAGGAATAAACAAAACAAAACAAATAAAGCACACTATTAAAATTAAACTAAAATTCTCTTGGATTAAACCATAGTGAGAATAGATCCACAATGCCTTTCTGTGGAAAGCAGTTAACTAAAAGCATCTAGTATGGATAAGTTAATTAACAGGACTAACTTTAAGTCACATTACAGGGAGAGCAAAACGCAACAAGCTGTTGTTGCATGAGGAAATTTTAAGGGATGGCTAAGTCATAGGCCACACGAGGCTGGTGACAGGGACAGAGGTGACACAGGGACAAACCAATGCCCTCACTGAAGTTTAAGGTGTTTAATTGCTACTTGTGACTTTCCAATGAAACGTGTTTCTGTCAGTAGTTAATTTTCTAGGTAATGTATTCACATTCATTTTAGGTAGAGTTTAAAAAAAATTTGGGTAATAACTTTTGTTTTCAAACTCAGTTTTCCAAAGTACAAAATTTTTAGTTAATTTTTTTTCTGGTTTCCTTCTTGGAAGGTGGTCTTGACAGCAAGGGATGTTAAATGTTACATTGTGAGAGAAAGGAATTGCGTTAGGATGCCAGGCTAAGGGACTCTAGAACTCAACATTCAAAGGTTGTCAGGGATACAGCCATTCTCTTCTAATACATTGATCTCTTACATGTTCCCATTCTTCCACCTCAAAGAGCATTCTACTAGTAGCCTTGCTGGGCTGTTCTCTGACCTCTGCTGTAATGTACTCACTCCTGGAGTGTTGCGGATAAGGTATTCAATGTTGGAGAACCTCCAAGAGAAATGCTTCCCTTAATGTAGAATTAAAATCTTTCTTTGGCATTTGGAACTCACATTCACAGTCTCTTAGAAATATGTTCTACTGGCTGGTGGTTCCATCAAACCACTGTTAGGAGGTGACATCTTTGTTTCAATCTATCAGGCACTGAGCTTAGGACATATGTATTCTGGAGGACAGAATGGCCAGAGCTGTGCTTGTGTAACCATTACTGGTGTGGTCTTTGGAGGCCTATCTTTGACATGTATTCAGGCACAGACAGAGACACATGCACACACACATACATGCACACATACACCTGTGCATGAACACACACAAACATGCACAAGCACACTCTTACGCACACATATATGCACACACGTGCACTTCCACACATACGTGTATAAATACATACATGCACACATTCACAGTAGTCTTAAATGGTATAGAATAAGAAGTATAAAAAGCCAAATATGATGTATAGAAGTTGTGGAGTCAACACTGGAACAGCCCAGCTGCTATTCATAACCACATACCTGAAATTGCCAGGACTGTGTACATCTGTTTTAATGGAATTGACTGCATACTCTGGCCTGTAGGTCCCACACCACACCTGGAAGTATAAGTAGACAAAGAAAACAACATGCTCAGGTATAATCATGGAGCATTGTGGGTAGGTGGTGGTGGTGGGGAAGCACAATAATTTGGCATTTGCATTCAACTATTTACTCTTCAAATGACGTTCAGTGAAAGGCAACCATAAACATAATCATTCATAAGGAACATGATCTGACAATCTTGGTGCAAATAATGGAAATTAGTTAAGTCAAATGCTTTACCCCAATTAATTAAAAGAAGAAAACATCATGCAATATCCAACTTGCTATGAAATTACAACTCAAAATGATTTTCACATTTATCAATCATGAAAGATATATTACCTGGGCAAAGTTCAAGAAGAATAGTTGTTTGTGATTTAGGTCAATTCCAGGGAGTAATTTTTCTTCACCATTCTTTTTAACATAATTCTGATAGGCCTAAGTAGTAAAATAAAAACATACAATTTCTAAATTTATATAAAAACCTATCATGAAAGACCATGTAACCAAGTAATTCGCCTTCTACATCAAATCACTATAAAAATACATTTAGATATGGCAGCCTGCAACTCTTTCATGGATTAGGAAGGAGACTAGAATGTATCTATAAATGTTCAGAAAGAATAAGAGACCCATTAGCAGATGACCAGAGTCTGGCATGTTAGAGGATCACACTACATGTCAGTTGGATGAAAGGATGACTTGAATACGTGATGAAAATCTTACCTTAAAATTGTCTATGGATAGATGGGTAAGTCCAGCTCGCTGGAAGAATGGGTTGCCAAAGGAGTCATCTGCAATTGCTATATTTAGCTTTGTTACTACTCTTGGCAAAATAGACTCACACCAGATTTAGTCTGAGTGGCTCTTGCCAAAAGTTAAGGGATTCTGTTGAGATTCCTTAGGGCTCAGTGTCCTGTGGTTCTGAGGTGAAGGAGAAGCAAGAGCTCTGGTTCCCTTGACACAGAACAAAGTAAACTAACTTCCAGTAACATCCGGAGAACGGCATTTTCATCACCTGATTCTCAGAAAATGTTCTGAAACCTTAAAGATTCATATTCACTATTGAGAAATTTAGTTTTGCTCTGCTATATGTCATTTAAAAATGGATAAATAATAAACTTCCTGAGACACGTTATTTGCAATTTCTTAAACAAATTAAATGGCATTTATTTATTTATTTGTGAGTACACAAATGCATGTGTGCACACCATGGCACACATGTAGAGATCAGAGAACAACTGGCAGAAGTCAGTTCTCTCCTTCCACCAAGTGGATCTAGAGGAGGTGAGGTGCTCAGGTTTAGTGGCAAGCGCCTTTACCCGCTTAGCCAGTCAGCCCCTCCTAACTTATAAAGAACATCCATCAATTACGTAAGTTAAAAATGTATTTTGTTTCTTTCTGTTTACCATCACCATAGACTTGTGAACCTTTGCTATCTAGAGATTTTGGAGAGAGGGGGGAAGTTTATGCCTCTTCCCACTTAGAGAGTACATGGTCTAACAGAGGGTCAAGTCACTACTTACAAAGAGCTCATATAGTGTCACGAATATTTGTACAATTGAGCTTTCCTTTCCTACTGTAATTATCAGCCTGGTGTAGGTGGGTAGTAGAGCAGAACCCTCAAAGGTGCTAATTACTAACATGGCCACTTCCAGTCAACACAGCGTGACAGGGACTGTTGCTGAATCAACAAAAAGATGGGCAAAACAAATGAGACAATGGCTTGCATGACATTGAAAACCAGTCTTTAACGTTACACCTGACAAAAGAAGACTGTCCTGAAAGATGGTTAGTAACAAAGGCGAGTTCTATAGCAGGCTTATATTATTTCTCCATGAGCATTTATGCCACAGTGAAGGGAGGGGAGAGTCAATGGAAGTTTGGGGAGTTCTGAGTTGAAAAGTAATTGATGGCTTTGGGTTACACTGGCCAGGATACTAAGAAAGAGAAATCCTGAAAGAAGATTCTAAGATAATAAGAGGGTACCCTTGAATATTCAGCTTCATGTTAATCTGGAGATCATCCCCAAAGGATTACAAATAAGAGTGCCTGGGCACAGCAGGACAAAGATGGGGCACTCAAGATCCACAGGGCAGGATTTGGCATCAGTAGGGGGAAATCAGTTTCCTCTAAACTAAGCATTATCCCAGTCCCAACTAACATGCTATCCAAACAAGTCCAAAAGGGAGCAAACCGTTTCCAATGAATCTAACTATATCCTACAATAACTCTGAAGACTATTTATAGGAAATAAAAAATTATCCAGTATCTAAAGAGGTAAAATGCATACTGTTTGCCACCTAGTGAGAAATAGAAACATTAATTACCCAGCATTCAAGGTAGTAACAATGTACCACCCTCAGTAATGGGCAGGGACATTTATCTGAATTCATCTCCCAGGCCTCCTACTAGGATGACGCTTTGTTTTGGGTACATTGCAGGGCCCAACAGTCATCTCTCTGTTCCGTTGTGATGCTTCTACTTTCCTGATCATCACCAAGGTTCTCTTACCCTTTACCCTCAACATTCCAGTGATGACCAAAAAATCCTATTCAGTCCTCAAACATTCTATCCATCCTATCTGTGAAAACCTGTTTCCCTCTCATGGACATCCTTTGTGTCACTTCAAGTAGGCTGCTATTCTCTCATACTTGGGCAGCTTCAGGATCAAGAGGTACACTCAAATTCATCTTCACTCCCCCTTGTTGCTTCTAAAAACATAATTTTTCCATCCTTTTATGGAATTCCCTATTTTCTCTTCCACACTGGAATTTATTGGATCATCTTTTAATTCTTACTCACATCCTCAATTACTGAAATCTTTCATGGAAGCTGTGTTTATACATCTCTAGGCCCTAAAATCGTACTACAAACAAAGCCAAGTCCTTAAAAGTACTTAGGAAGAAGGACTGTAGAGATCAGAGGCCCTGGACACCTGCTGTACTATAATGCCTTCTAGACATCACAAGGAAGCTGTATCCATAAAATCTAAACAGCGTGGGTCCCTAAATAAGACCTGCATAATGATACTGCCAGCCAACATGCCTATGGGTGGAAAATATTTCACAAATCTCCACCTCAGATGAAGAGCTACAGGCAGTCAATGGTAGCCTAGAGAGGGAGAATCAATTTCTGCAGGGACAAGTCCAGTTCCAAATGATCAGCCCTAATTAATGCACATGCAAGCTTCACTAAAAGGACTCAGTAGTTTTTGCATGTATGTGTGGATAATAGTAAATAAGAAGATTATGAATCTGAAGGGGAGTGGGAGGCACAGGAGGAGTTGAGGGGAGAGAAATGTGTGAAAATGATGGAAATACAGTACTCCTATATAAAATTCTCAAAAATATGTAAATAAAGTACTTGTTGCTTGCAAGAATAAGTGGAAGGCTATGGATCTAATGAATATTCCAACAATAATAATTTTTGAAGAATAATAGTTGGGCCAACTACATGGCCATATCTTGGAGCCATATCATGGTCGGGTCCCTAACTGTTTCTCAGTGAGCAGACTGTGGCTTAACGTTATGTCTTCAGTGTATGCTGGTTATCATCTCCACAAGCTGCCTCACCTGCTGAGAGGAAGGTCTCACTCATACTGGTGAATGATCCTGAAATAATCACTTGCATGGACATATTTACTAAGAATTTTAATTCAGGGATTATTTCTTAGAAATATTTTGTGTCTTCTACAGGTTTGTGCATCATCTTCTCATATCTTCCGTTGGAATGTTGAGGGCTTCCTTTCTACCCTGGCTCTATCACATCTTGTCAACCTTACAGACCCTTATGATGAGCATATGTACAACCCTCTTGCTCTTCACATGATTCCCATTTCCCATTCTTCACTTTTGTTTATATGTGTCTCTTAGAAGAGGCTTTACAGAAATATGGGTAAATATGATAAATTAACATTCCCATGGGTGAAATGGGAGCACAGTGTAAATACTCACTCTGTATGCTTGGCCAATACCTCCATTATCAGCAATGTTTTCTCCTAGTGTATTAATTCCATTGAGCTGTTTAAAGAAAGATTCTCTATTAGGATTTTTATAGAAAGCACCAACATTTCACTTGTGATTGAATGTCTAAAGCTTTTCTGGGGAATACTGATGACATACATGCTGTCCACCTGCTAGGTCCCACGTAAAGTTTCCATACTGGTACACCATGCACTGGGATTGGTCTTTAAAATTATTTGCAGACTGCTGAGTCCACCAGTCGATGAGGTCTCCATCTTTGTTAAAATTTCTGCCTGTATCATATTCATTTAGTAAAAAAGGAAATTTGTTACAATAAAAATGAGAATAAGATTATTCTCATGCTCATTGTTATAACTGAAATTCTTGAAGTAGATTCACATGCAGTTGTAAGAAACAACACGGAGAGACCTCCTGCTCACTGTCCCCGCTCCTCAGTGGCATTTTGTAACACTATAAAACCACAGCAAGGATATTGACATGGATACAGTCCTTCCATCTTGAGGTGTCTAGTTTAATGTGCAAAGGACTAAAATACTACAATGTGAGTGATCATGGAATGAGGCAGACATTGAGAGAAATTGCTAACTCCTCCAACTTCTGCTTTCTTTGGGAAAGCCCAAAGTTGATCTGCCAATGTGGAATTGATAGGTATTTCATCCACTTGGCTTGTGCTAATGCAGATGAGGCCACTGGATAAACACTCCTGAAAGCATGTCTTGCTATTCTCGATGCTTTCCATCTGAACCAAGACCATTTGATTTGACATTTTTAGACTTTAAAAGGTCAACACCTTTATTCTGGCAACCCATTTCATGTTCCCAGACCCTTTATGAAACTAACTCTGTGTTTCTCTCTACTTTAAACACAAAGAGAAATATCCCTTTTTCTTTTTGAGTTTTCTTGCTAGATTGAAATGACATTGATCATTTTCTTTTTTGTATCTCCAAATGCACTTACATACTTTATATGTTTTGACCTTTAATTTTACCATGTTTTAAATATTTATGATACAGTGGATAAGAAACAGGCAATGAAACAAAATTTGAACTTACATGCTGATTCTACCAATTCCAGGTTTTATAACATTGCACAAATATGCTATATGCCTCTGTGTGTTTCTATTTTTCAAATGGAAACATTATTAGTCAGCACCGGTTAAGACTGTTGTACTGACTAATTGAATTAACAGACACCTAGTATGTTCTCCTTAAAGTGCTATTCTTCTTGTCTCTTTGTCTTTCTAGAATTCTGTTCAGTTAACATTTTGTGAACTAAAACTTGTTACAAGTTTTGCTATGGTCTTTTTACATATCTTCTGTCTTTATTTTAATTTTGTTTGACTTTAATTAAAACTGTAAGTCTTCTTGGTTATTTAGGAATGCATATCAACATTTAAGTGTCTACTGTTTACAGGGTTCTAAATTATGTATTAAATATAAGATGAGAAAAAAAAAGTTCCTGGTTACAAGCAGCTTACAAGCCACAGGGCAATGGATAAGTGATGGCTTCTGACTTTCTATCAAAAGACCCTGCTCACCATGAGCCTGGAAAGCTAAGAAGACACTCAAAGTAGGAGTGAGCATCATTTCTGGTGCAGAACACCACAGTACTTGCTCAATGTGAATATTTTTGTTAGTCTCTCAGACTGTAAAGCACATGTTTCTTACCGCCCATTAACATTTTGAGTTTCTTAAGAAACACTTTAAATGGAACACTGGCTTTGTAGTGAGACTTAGGTCAGCAACACGCTGATAAACAAATGGAGTTTTGTACTGATAAACTGTAACTCTTGAACTCAGGAAGATATATTTCAGCCAAAGAGAAATGTTACCTATACTTTACCATTGTCATCAAAGCCATGAGTGATTTCGTGTCCAATGACCATCCCGATGCCCCCATAGTTCAGTGAGTTGGACTGCCGGGCACTGAAGAAGGGGGGCTGCAAAATGCCAGCAGGAAAGACTAAAGGAGAGAAGATGGTGGAAGGTTTGTGAAGAGTATCTGTGGCATTGTCAGTGACAGCATCATGCTTGCTAACCTGTTTCTACTACGTCGGCTTCACTTCGGTGGATAACAAAAGTCTTGGGTGATAGAAACCAACACAGTCATTTATTATTGATGGCGGAGAAGTGGCTGAGTCAGTGCTGTACATGACCTGTGATTTATTCATCACAATTTTCCTACCAATCTCTTTTAAGTTTTTTTTTTCTACAAGGAAAATTTATAAGCTACATTCAGGAAGTTTAGTTTAAATATTTGGAAATAAGAGCTACCCAATATCACACATTTCTGTTCAATGTTACCTCTGAAATTGTACCCATCCACAATTTTATCTAAAATAAACTGCCATTCAGTCAAAGGGGTCCCTCCATCATTTAACACTATTTTATTTTTATCAAAGTTCCTATGACTTCTCTAAATTCTGTTTATTTCCTAGTTTATAGTTGGAGTCCTTCTTTATCTGATTTGCTCATCTCCATCCTGGCACCCCAAAATCAGCCCTGTGAGATCAGAGATTTATGTGTTCATACACATTTACGTATGTATTCTTTGGTACATCTGCTTTTAAAGTCATTATTTCTAGAATCCATAGCCAGACAGTGCTTGGAATAGAATTAGCACCCAAAAAAATGTGTTGACTGCATAAATAATCAATTATAAACAAATGAATATGTATGTTTCATAGACTAAGATGTCTATAAAAAGTTTGTTAGACATGAAAATCTCAAAGAATAAGATTATTTTATTTAAAAAGTTTGGTAAATAAATGAATAGTACTATTTATGACTGTCATAACACATGAATTAAGTTGAAAACTTTTTCCATTTTTATGTCTCAAAAACAATTAAGTATATCAAACAGCAAACACTTTCCCCTCCTAGATACCAGTCTCTTGCCTGTTATTTTTTCCTAATGGCACTTTGTAGGGTAGTGTCAACAGAGTGCAACAGCGAACCTGTTCTATTGATCTCAGTTGCTTCTTTTCCTTTACAAAGTTTGCACAGCACATGTAGGCAAAGACCAAGAGGTACACTGTTCTTCCAAAAGCACATTTTGTTGTTTATTCTGGGAGTTTGACAGTACATCTTACCTCACACTTGTTCCTCATGTCAAGAATTACTATTTCTTAAGATTATGTTCTCACTTCCTGTCCAACCTGTAATCTATCCTAATCTAATCTACCCTCTTATTGTATTCTGTAGCCATATTAAAGTGCAATAATAGTCATTATTCCTTTCCTGCTAAGAAACTTTGGAAAGTCATCATTGTTCTGCATCCTTCTCCTGACCCTGCATGCCATCATTCTTTCCTGCTTCTCCTGGTACCTAACATTCATCTATTGCCTAGTCCTTTGCAATATTGTCTTATAATAAATATACCTGCTAAATACTCTGTCTGTAAAATATACTAATATGTCTCAATCATTTTTCCTTGGGATATATTGCCTCTATTTAATGTAAAGGTGCCACTGTTTTTAGCCAATGATGTCTAGACGAAGTTAACCCCTGACTTTAGAAATGAATGAAGATGGATTCTTATAATTCAGTAATTTTACCTTTCCTGTTTTAAAGTTCTAGTACCCACTAGGTAACTGCAGCACTATGTTCTGGAATTGATAAAGAATTGTATGTAGTATGAACATGTATTACATGCAAAATTCTGAGTCTTGCCTTTACAGAATATCAAGAATATAAGTGAAAGGCCTTGACATTCAGTAATTAAAAAAGAAGATAAATTTAAGGTCTATCTAACACAATGTAGCAAATATTTTTCTTTTAGACATGGTAAATATGACCTAAGCTTTCATGAGCTTCTGGGATAAATATTAGATATTTACAGAGGTGACTTTAAAAACTCTAAGCAATTTTGTTCTTTAGACCTTTCAATATGTTGGAAAGTTGCCATTGTCTATCATTTTCAAATGATAAAATAATAAAAATAGACCTTTGCCCTGGAGAATTTGGGTAAAAGTAATACCTCACATGTATCTGCCTGAGCTAAACAGTGCCAAGAGATTATTTTTAGCTGAAAGTTACACAAATTATATGCAGTTCTTTATTAACTTAAACTGAGTATTATCTCCCACACTATGTACTTTGATTAAAATCTACCTATTATATAAAATGTTCTTATGAAATGTGCTATCAAGGCTAAACATTAACCACACAGACTTAATTACAGCCTTAGATGCCATTCTTCAAATAAGTGATATGATTTTTTATGGCTCATATTAATACTAATCTTCAAGTTCAGCTTGGCAGATTATGAGCTCCTTTAACTTGGTCAGCTCAAATTTTTCTAGGAGGATTTTTCTCCAATAAGCTCACTGCTTTACTAGCAAGCATCACAGTATTGCTAGTCACTGACAGGTCACTTCATGGCTGCCAGCAAGCTGGCCAATTAAATAAATCAAGGGACCACAAAATGAAAGATCACTACTTTTCTTCCTCCCTGTCTGCATTCTTACCCCCACCCCAGTAGTTGCCCCCTGATCTTTTCAAGATTCCAAGCAACTCAACTTTAAGATATTTCAACCACAGTTCAAGTTTGCAGTCAGGTTCAATCTGAAGGTGAGTCAGTACCAGATCTGGCAGTATCTAGGGTCTTTCTTTCACTTCACTTGAAGTGAAGCTGTGCTGAATTTCCCTAAGGCAGAAATAAATGTCTAGCTGCCTCACTTCATGTTAGAAAGCAATTCTCCTAATAGGGTTTCCATGTAGAATGAACTAGATCTCCCACTGACAGAACTATGCATATTAAAAAGAGGGGCGTATTTGGGGAGTGGGCTGAGAACGCTGCTCAGTGGTAGAGTGTATGTTCATACTGAGCAAGGCCCTAGGTTCAGTCTCCATTCAGTCTCCAGAAAAATCCATCTATCTATCTGTCTGTTTGTCTGTCTGTATCTGTTTACCCATCCATCTATCTTCATCATCATCATCATATTTTGAGATTCCAAAGTGAAGTACCTTTCTAGATAAAGGCATTCTAGATAAAGTTGCTGATTGGTTTTGTAAATGCATTATACTATGACACACAGTGGTATAGGTGCAAGGGAGTTGATCATCAAACAAATCTTGTCTAGTTTGAAGTAATCTCTCCTCTTTTCAGAAAACATACTTTGAGCTAATTGTTTCTTGCTTAGGGGGCACATCTTAATTATTATCTACATGCTATATAAAGATAGCCTTTCCAGATTCCTTATGTAATCTGTTTTCATATCATATGCCAAAGTAAATTACAGATAAAGTTTTACTTCAAAAATAGAAGCCATAAAAATACTAAAAGAAAATGTAGACAATGTCTTAATATGCTTCTTCTTAGGCTTAAAAGCATGGGGGAAGTTATACCTCAAAATAAAAAAAAAAAAAAAAACATGCTTTAAGGTTTGTTTTTTAAGTAATGACAAGTACTTTGAAAGGCTTTTAGTAATTTCTATTTCAAATCAGTAACAGATTTCAAAAAGGTGAGGCTTAAAACAGACTTAGAGATATAAAAAGAATAGTTTAAAATGATGCTGAGATGATCATTCCTTAATTCTGGCCATGCTTTGATATAAAGGCCTAGACTGAGTCCCTTTGGAGAAGCCTGCTTTATGGCTTTAGTGTACTTCTGCCAGTGTCTGTTTGATGTCTGTCAACGTGGTAAAAACTCTTGGAAAAAAATGGGCCTGTTTATATGATAAGAAAGACTGCTTTCAAATATTCCCGGGTTTACCCAGGAAGAGAGGAAACATACCTTTGCCATGTCAAGTTATTCATTTATTCATCATATTATTCATACATATGTTAATTTTCATTATAGTTTATGATACTACTATTAGTGCAACAAAAGTTTGTTTCCTACTTTGAACAAAAGCAGCTGGGTAACATAATTTTATATGGTAACGTCTAACCCAGCTGTTCAGTCTCCTTTCCGTTGCTGTGACACACACCATGACCTAAAGCAACTTAGAGCAAGAATGGATTTATCTGCCCGCCCTACACTTCCTGGTTACAGCCTAGCACTGAGTGAAGTCACAAGGAATGCTGCTTGATGGCTTGTTCACTCAGACTCATGCTTTGCTTGCTTCTCATGTAGCCCAGGCTCACCTGTCCAGGGATGGTACTGTCTGTATTACACTGGTCCCACCTACATCAATTAACAATCAAGACAAACTCCCCAAAGTCTTATCTCCAGGACAAACTCAAGTGAGGTTTTCCACTTGACTCTAGTCTCTGTCAAGTTGGCAACTGAAGCTGAGGGCACTGTTTTTTTGTTGTTGTTGTTGTTTGTTTTGTTTGTTTGTTTGTTTTCTTATCAACCTTCTGAATTCTTTGGAAGCTTTGGATAAAGACGACAAAGAATAGGAGAATCTCTGCTAGGCAGGCTGCTTACTGAATTACCAAGAGAACTGGGTCAATGAAGAGTTGGCTCTTTGAACCTCCAATAACTTTAACGGGCTGATGCCCAATAACTCAAAGAGACAATATAATTTTAAAAAGGAACTTTCAAAGAGCACATGGGAATAAGATAAATCATTTACATTATAGATTGGATGTTATGCATGAAACAACTATCTAACATGATTTGGATTAATTTTTATTTTCCTATTACAGTGAAAAGAGGTACATGGATACTTCAAGAAGTGAAGCAATAACTCATTATCACTTTTACTTTTACTTGTAGGGGAGTATTAAAAGTTGGTCATACAGCAAACTGTGGCCTGAAAAAAGTTGAGGAATACTAAAGAATTATTTAGGAATATACCTTACCTATCTGATTTCTGCCTGAAGAGTAAAATGCATTGACCACAGCTGCTCCACTTATCCACCTATGAAAAACATAAGAACTTGTTACAAAAGATACTCCATTACCTCATTCAATCTGTTTACCACAAAAACAAATGTGAAATATAATCAACAAATTGACTTTGGCATACTAGAATTTAGAGTCATTGGAAAATATTTCTATTCATTGAAAATTCCATATATATCCCAGTCTACAATCTGTTATTTCATTTGCATGGATTTTTGTGGAGGTATGTGGTTGTACAAAATTTACTACATCTTTTCAGAAACTGTAGTATGCTGTTGATATTGCTCTGTATAAATAAAGTGCTGATTGGCCAGTAGCCAGGAAGGAAGTATAGGCAGGAAAAAGAGAGAGGAGAATACAGGGAAAATGGAAGGCTGAGACAGAGAGACACTGCCAGCCCCTGCCATGACAAGCAAGATGTAAGATTCCAGTAAGCCATGAGCCATGTGGCAACTTATAGACTAATAGAAATGGGTTAATTTAAGATAGAAGAACTAGATAACAAGAAGGCTGCCACAGCCACACAGTTTGTAAGCAATATAAGTCTCTGTGTGTTTACTTGGTTGGGTCTGAGCAGCTTCGGGAGAGATTTGTCCGACCATGGGCCAGGCAGGAAGATTCTAGCTACAGTAGTAGGTTCAAATTATATTGAAATGTACTTCGCTTTATGCTTTGATACTAAATTGTCTCAACAATTCTGGAACAGTTGACAATATATGAAACAAAGGTTAGTAAAATTTCAGATTCAAGTAGCTTTTAAGAATTCAATTCTTAGTTTATACTGAGCCTTTTTGGGAAATCAGAGATTATCTTGGAGCAATGAACTTCAAATTATTGCTCTTTAAATCTTGTTTTAAAAATGCAACATTGGGAGAGATGGTACAGTGGTTAAGAGTAGGAATTGCTCTTTCAGAGGACCAGAGTTCATTTCTCAGCAACCACAGGTGCCTATAACTCCAGTTCCAGGAGATCTGATGCTTCTGGCCTCTGAGGGAACCTGCACCCGTGTGTATATAACATACACACACACACACACACACACACACACACATAAACACACAAACACATACATGATTAAAAATAAATCAAATCTTCAAAAAGATATCTATAAAAAGGCAACATTACAGCTAATTGAGCAAAGGTGTATTTTCATTTGATTGTAAAGTAAAATCCAGGTAGTCTTTAAGTAGATTTGTCTGTCTGTTAGTCCATACCATCACTTAGATTCTGCACAAAACCTAGAGTTTATAAAACACAGGCCCTAAATGCAGAAGACTAGTTTAGGAAATGAGAACTATTCATAAATAATTATTACACAAGAGTGCATAAGTAAATTAAAAAGAAAACAAAATAAAATACAGGTCTCATGATAATTTGAGGACAGAAAGAGAGGAGCTATTGTTCTTATGTTTTCCTGCTTAGACACTATGGAAGATACCTGTCAATCATCATATACTAAGCCCATCTAAGGAACATAAATATTATTCCAATCTTTATAATCTAATATATATGTCTATTGAAAATGGACACAGCTTGACCTTAGATGACCTCTTAATGTTAGCATATCCACATACACTTAAGACAATCATGGAACATTGTCCTAAGGCTTCACTAGTTATTTTTACTTGAGGGCAATCAGTATCCTTCTAGTAGCAAATCACAATAGTACAATAATTCCATTTATATCAGAGCTCTCTCTAGTCTCTGCTGTGCCACATAAACAGTCAACATATTAGTCAGAATGTCAGTAACTATTGTGCATGTCAGGCATATGCACTATTTTAGCTTCTTAAAATAACTGACAGAGACCAATATGTAACAACCACCTGAAAATTTTCTGTTATTTTTCTTCAATAACACGATTAAAACTTTACATAAAAGGATGCATGACTTTACAACAATCTCATTTATATTTTTATGAACTTCTCTTTAGGAAAATAATGAGCCTGGAAATGGTGAAGAATAGCTTCCACATGTTTTTCTGTCTGTCACTTCTGTTATTTTAAAACAGCAAACCATTTTAAGCAGGATCGGGCTCACATACCAATCCTCCCTAGCTTCATCAGAGCTGAGTCATGAATATTTTAGCATTTCCTGCAAGTTGAGGATTACAAGAATACATCTTGTTTGTTTTAATTAAATGCCACTTGCTTACTACACAATTTGCAAATGACTTACGTGAAAGGCAAGTGTTTGTAAGCCCAAAATATTAGATTAAAACAGAGAAACTAGAACTGCATAGAACAAGTGGGTCTCATTTATGTGACTAACCAAAAAAAGATGTCTGTATAAATAAATGTGGTGGTGAGGAAAGTAATGTATTTAGATTACATTTGCATAGGTTCACACAGGTACCATGATGCAGGGTCAAGTGAAGTTCTTTGGAGCCAGTGAAAAGGTCAAGGGTGACGTGCTCAGACAATTATAAAAAAAGCACTGTTGCACAACTTGAAAAATATTCCTGGTGTATTCTCAACACTTTCATAGCAAATGTGGTAATAAAACTTAGAAGTAAATGGTTTACAATAATTAAAACTTTTTAACCAAAGTTATTTATGAATTTTTCCTTGTCTCAGGGGCTCTAGAGCAAATTTCTTAGTTGCAAATTCTGAGTTGGTGGCAATAGGTGTGCATTTTGTGGGTAATTACAAATAATCATTATAAATTATTTGGATCTGAACAGTTTAAGTGTAGAAAAAGCAGATATCCTAAGCAAATGCTCCAGACAACACACTCCAGCATGTGACTAGAAGACACTGACATAGAGACGGACTTCGGAGAATACTGCCTGCCTGCTTAGGTTTACTGCTTTGGGAAGTAAGTGCTATCCCTTTCACCATAGTGCCTTTTTACCTTCTGAAACATTACTTCAAGGAGTTGGAGATTGCATTTTGATTAATGCTTTTAACTCTCCAGCAGGGCGAGTTTTACATATTAAAATGTCTACTCTGAGTTATATCTTCTAGAACATAGGTGGCTATTTATGATCATGGAACATCCTCATAAAATTAGAATTATGGTGGTGGGGTTTCCTGAGCACTAGTGTGTAGGGCTTTGTTTCCCTCCCCCCTCAAAATCTTTTATGATGTGTCCTTAGTCCATTCTGGAGAGTCATACAAATTCAAAAGCCCAGGGCATTTTGTCCCAGGTCATGATCAGAACTTGAAGTTCTATAATTATACTAAATGTTACATCTTAAGTAGGGTAATGAGTGATAATAGAGACAGATTCAGTGTCTGATACTTGTGGTCAGTTATAAAATACCCCAAATACCAATGGAAAAGATAATGAGGTCAATGAAATGTTTTTAAAATTTCATAGTGATGTAACGAAAATCCTAAGTTCTTTTGATTTCAATTCATCTATAAAAATGGAGACACTTTTGTTTGTAAAACTGAGACAATGCTGACCATGACAGCAGCACTTGGGAGAGGAAAGGCACATAGAAAAGAAAAGTGAAATTGGAAACAAACGGAAGTGACGTTGCTCTAAAATAATGGCTATTGTATGCTACTTGGAGTTACCTTCCAAGTGTGCAGACTAGACCCTAGCAGCCTCTGATGTGCAGTATTAGACCTAAGAAAAGAAGCAGGACACTGTGTTCTCCTGTTCTCTTCCTGCCTCCAGTGGGCTACATGTGTGTTAGCATGGGCTGTGTGGTGGGAAGGTAGAATGGAAATGGAGGAAGGAGCTGAGAACTTTACTTTTATATAATTATTATAATGTAATTTTCTGAAATGTTGTCAGGTAAGCTAATTTTTTTTGAATCATCAACTTGTCATCCTCAAAGAGGACATATACTGGAAATACACTTGTGAGAGGAGCCAGAGGTTTGCCTTCTACCTCTTTGTACCCTGAGGAAACCAGGTTGTGAAGAAGTGAAGGGACATGGACTTGATGGCAGGTCAGAAAAGCAGACATGAACAACCAAATTCAACAGCCTTAAAGAAAAAGTGAACCAAGCAGACTGCAAAAACACTTAGAATAAGCCTCTTTTCAGTCACAGAATTTAAAGCTGAAAATAGAGAACAAGACCATTAATGCCCTTCTCTTGAAAGTGTTCAGTTCTCAGCATCTGTGCTGAAAGCAACTAGTTGAAACCAGCAGTACAATAAATAGATTTTTGTGTGTGCCTTCTTCAAGTATTCCTGAGTGAAAGGAGAATTCCCTTGAAAACTCAGATCGTTACAGTCTTTTACACTTCTTATTTTTTTCTCCAGTTCTTCCCACTGACAGTATTGATGGAACCTCCAGTCTATAGGTATGGAAACTGAGTCACTGCATAGTTACTAAACTCAGTCCTAATACATGTATACACTAAGTGATATATTTATCCGAAAATATGTTTCACCGAAAGGGGAAGATGGCCTGCTTGCCTTCCTATCAAACTCCACCACCAAACTGCTGATCCACATGGCATGCAAATTTCAGTACAGCGATTAATGTAATTTTATTGTCAATATAAAGAAGAGCTTTTCTTTTTCTCTTCTACCTTATGCCGTTCTTTTCATGGCACAAGCAGATGTTATGAACCAAATTTAGAAAAAGAAAGAAAAAACAAAAACAAAAACAGTACAACAACAACAAAAAGCCCACCACCACCACCACAACAAAACCAAAGCTCTGAGGCTAAGTTTACAGAGTTAATAAGTAAGTACAGCGATCCTCCAGTTCCCACAACCCCCCAGCACCCTTGCCACCTCACTCCAGTTCCACAGCTCACACATTTGTCTTATCCCAGACACAGCACTTTAAGGCCTAAACAAAAACGCAGGAGAACCAAAGACCTCTGAACTTTGCATTTGAGTAGTGACTGTAACTAGGGTAGTGGGTGATTGAATTTGTCAGAGGACCTAGACCCTCCCGATACTTAATTGGGAGAATGCACTTTCCTGATGTTAGGTAATCCTGAGAACTTCTAGGAAAGCACCCAAACCTCTTCTATTCCTTGGAACCCTTTGTACTTCCCTGACTTTACATAAATGCACTGTCTGTTCAGCTGATTAGAAGGTAGCTTCACAGGTAGTGACAGTTCATGTTTTATTTTTAGCTTGAACCACTAGCACTTAGCACACTGTTGGGAAGATGATAGGCACTCACCAAATACTTAGGCCTATTAATGGCCGCTCCACAGTGCTTCACCAAGGACTGACCCAGCTTGCCCTGTGACCTGGGAGGATGAAGGACACTGCCTTTCTGCAGCCATAGAGAGCTGTGGCAACTAGATCCATCTGAGCACGGTCCTCTCAAGAGCTCACACAGAGTGAGGGGACCAGAGCTCTTCTGAATTGTCCTCTCCAGCTAAATGGAAATATGGGACATTTGGATCCTATACTATGGTCTCTAGGTTTCTACTGATTTCAGTCTGCCATCATCTGATTTGCCCAATCAGAAAACCCAGCAGGCATGGAGTAAGGAAGACATCCTGTGAGTCAGTGATTATTGTTTTGTTTTTAGTCACTACTCTGATCCACTCATTAACCTAACTTCTAGCTGTTATTCTTAGAGAATGATTTACTGATCAGTCCAAAACAAAAACCCCAACCCTTCACCTCATAAGGAAGCCTTACAGTTTTGTTGTGCATGAACACACAGGCCTTGAGGTTTATTTTTGGGCTATTATCTCTCAGTGAATAATTATGTTAGTAGAAGTAAATGATTTTAGATGTGTTACTAAGTACACATCTTGCCAACACTCATACTCCCAGTTCAGTGATATTTTCCTCTGAACTGGACATGTTTGAAATTCCTTTGCAATTGCACCAAACCCTCAGGAGACATCACATTCAGAGCAAAGAAAAAAATTATGCATAGACATTCAGAAACCATATGAAGTTTTAAAATTATTAAAATTCCTGTTCTTTGCAGGTGTGAGCAGTTCAAAAGGGCAAAGGGAGGCCCTTTAGCCAAATGATTAACTTGGACATATCACATATACACTCCTTGAGATTAAGTTTTCAAAATTGTTTAACAGAAAATAGCCACAGTGATGTCTGTCTTTACCAGCTACGGGGGTAAAATGTGGAGATGGAGGCATTTTTATTTTATCTGCTGAATTAACTTTATCAACATTGTTATGAATTGGCTACTCCATTTGCACACTCTATTACCATGTATGAAGGGCCCACATTCTATTAATTGATGTTTTTGACATAAGCACATGAGTGGTTTCCTTTGTCTACAAATTGGTTTCTTAAGCCACATCAAACTGTACTGGGGCTTTGACAGTTCTGTATGGGTGAAGAGAAAGTTGCCGAGGGACAATGAATAAAGAGACCACACTTAAGACAAACCATGCAGAGGTTCCTGTCAGATAAACAAGAGAAGAAAGGCTGCTACAAGATGGGTGTGGTGGTGGTGGTGGTGCACACCTTTAACCCCAGCACTTGGGAGGCAGAGGCAGGAAGATGTCTGTAAGTTTGAGGCCAGCCTGGTCCACACAACTCCAGGACTCCATAGAGAATCCCTGTCTCCAAAGACAAACCAAACAAAACAGGATGCTGCAAGTTCAGAAGAAATGAGGGGAGGGCAGAGGGGTGGTTTGGAAGCACGGCACCCCCCTGGAGTTTGGGACTGAGGTCAGAGCTTAGGTGACTATTAAGGAATTCTGGAGAGCTATGGGAACTTAGGACCTTTTCAAGGCTTCACATTTCTTGAGCTAAGCAACAGGAATCATAAGAAAGGATTTGTCCAGAAAGAACACGACTCAAGCTGTATCATCGAGACCCTGGGGGATAGTAGTGTGAGGATGAGGTGAAAACATGAGATAATTGGTAATAAAAGTTTAAAAATAAATGAAAACAACAGACAAAAATGTGGTAAGAAAGCAAAGTGGAGATGGGTAAATGAGCTGTTTATACATTCCCATGTAATATTTAATTGGCAGCAGGTGAATGCAGTCTTCCCCACCCCCTCCAAATAGAGCACTATAGAGGAATAGGTAAGTCCAGAGTGGTCAAGACAAGGCCCTGGTTTTGATCTGGGAGGGAATAAGATGGAAGCTTTTAAAAAATAGACAGATATAAGGAACACGATTAATTATTGCCTAAGTGGAAAATGTTGTGCTTGTGTGGTTAATGATATATTCATGTAGAAATGCTTGCTAATCAGCTAGATATTAAGTGTGGAGCTCAGCAGATGGATCTGGGCCAGATTCAAACACTCAGATGTAATAAGGATGATAGACTTCAAGAAGTAAATGCATGTGCTTGGTAATTTTAATTGTAACGAAGCTTGGTGTTAGGTGCTCAGAATGGCTCCAGGTCTACAGGTCTAAAAGTAACTCTGTGGGTTTGAGCACTCCATACATATGCTGGTCTATCTCTGGGTATTACACATTGAGTGGAAAAACAAAGCTCAAAAGTAATAGTCGTTTCTGTTCCAGAACGGACACTTAGAAATTAGATATACGCACTCATCTTTGTCCACCTTTTCTCGGAGCTTCTTCAGCTGCTTGCTTTGGCTGAATTTCAAATTTTGAATTATGTTCTCAAAGTATTCATCTTCCTTGTAGTTCAACTGCATTAGGTAAAAGGTTTGGGAAGAAATATTAATGCCAGCATCATCACAGTATTGCTAGAAAATAAGTATATATATTATACTCCTCTGATCTTTTGATAATCTTATAACCTAACAGCTGAGGTCAGCATTTGAAAATTGAAGAATGTGAGGTGGAGATGTTTCTGGTCATTTGATAAGGTTTAAAAGATTAACAGAACTGGAATTTGGGGCCCAGGTACTTAGCTTTGAGTCTAGCTCTTGTAGCAAAAATAAACAAACAAAACCCAAGATAACTAATCTCTTCTGTAAATGGAAAACGAGGACTGAGCATTTTGGTGTGTAAACCTCCACATCCCACTAGGACTTGGTGGATCAGCCATCACTGTCATCTCAGACCTGGAGCATGTCCCCTGTTGTGACCAGGGTGTCATGTCATAGTGGTGGTCACAGGACAATAATGAGCATTTCAGCCAAGTCTGATCACAGGTGCTGAGTGTCAGAGTCACCGCTTTTAACCAAGGAGAGTTTAAAAAATGGTTCTCAGTTATATTTGGTTTTTAATAGAGGACGCATACTGTGTAAAACACACAGGCATAATGATTAGAAAGTAGAAGGCCTTTTGACTTTTGTAGCCCATGTAAGCAATTGTAAGGGCCTGTGAGCAGCTCATTACTCATTACGTAGATGTCTACTTCTGATGCTCTAAAGCAATGGCTCTCAACCTTTATAATGCTGTGACCCTTTAATACAGTTTCTCATGTTGTGGTGACTCCCCCCACCATTAACCATAAAGTTCTTTCATTGCTACTTCAAAACTGTAATTTTGCTACTGTTATAAATTGTAATGCAAATATTTTTGGAGACAGAGGTTTGCCAAAGGGGTCACAACCCACGGGTTGAGAAACACCAGTCTAAAGGATGCAAGGCTTTTCTCACCACTATTGAAATATATAGAAACCAAACACAGTCCTGCACAATGACAAGAAAGGTTAAATTAAATATAATTTGGGTATTAGCGTTTTGGATATCAATAGTAGGGTCTACGGTTTTAGGCTGTTTTACACGGTGTCTGGCATTCCTGAGCTACAGTGACATTGCCACCAGCCCCATATATCACTGCTGAGACTTACCTCAAGGTACTCATTATTCAGTTTGTTATCATTGGAAATGATGTCATCAGGGTAGCCAATCCTTTCTTTAATTGCTAAGGCCTGCGAAAATTACAACATTGAAAGTGGAGATACAGTCATCTCCACAACCACAACCTCCAAATGCAAACATCAGATGTCCACAACCAGCAATTAAATAAGCCTGGCGTGCCATTGACAAAAGGAACACCTAACAACATTCAACCAGTGTTCTTTGCAGTGGCTCTTTGCTTTAGTAAAAAAAAAAAAGTAAAAACAGACTTGAAATTTAGTGCCTAATGCCCTGTCTGTCTTTCCAGACTGCAGCTTTCCCATAGAAACTGACAAAAGCCATTGCTCTACATGTAATGTATTTTTATGAATTTTTTTTCTCTCCAGACTTTTCAATTTTATTGAAGGAGTAACATTTAGTGCTCCCAATCTTGCAGGATATAATTATCTTTCCACTTCATTGGTTCGGCTGAGAAAACAGATAAGGGCTCCACAGGCTTTGTGCTAATGCACTCCTGAATATTGGTGCCTTCAGTCTTTATGTTCCCCTTCTTCCCCAAAGTCAGGGCAGCTCTTCTCAAGGGGAATGAAGGACATTACCAGCAGGAGTGGGAAGTGGGTTTCTTTGTTATCAACCTCGTATTTGTCCACTGTTTATTACTAGCTTTCCGTTATCATTTAAGTGTGTTTATGGTAAGTATCCCATTACTTATTTCTGTTTACTGCTCCCCCACCCCACTCTGAGACAGTCTCTGATTGTTCTGGAACTCACTGAGTAGGCTGGCTGGCTAGTGAGCTTCAGGGATACACCCATCTCCCCATTCCCAGCAATGGAACTCCAGATGTATGCCCACCACACCTACTGTTGTTTTTTAACATGGGTTTTAGGAATTGAACTCAGGTCCTCAGGTTTACAAGGCAAACATTTACCAACTGAGCTATTCCCCCAGCCCTAGACTTACAGTTTTTTTATGGGAATTTGGATTATTTTTTCCTAAATATTTTTAAACTTCACCTTTTCCTATAAACAGAGTTTCTTCGATGGCCCTGGCTGGTCCTTACCTTCTCTTCAGCTTTCTTTTTTGTTTCTGCATCCATCCAGGTGAGCTCATCTAAGGTCTGAATAAAAACTTCCCGGATTTGTGCAATCAAATCTTCAACCTCAAAGCAAAAAGAATATTAGCTTATTAATAGTCTAATATAGAAATATAGCCCATGAGTTCATTCTTCATTGCTACATGATGCCTTTAAGGTGGCAATAGTGTGCTAACACATGTAAATTTACAGATGAATTGTGACCCCCAAACAAGTGGATGCAAATGAGCATATGGGGTTATTATGCTAAAGCAATACCGCTATTGTTAAATTTCTCCAGTTAATGGGTCTTCCCATAGACACGAAGCTAAAATCACCTTCAGAATGCCCTGGTTCTTGCTATCCTTTTAGAGGAATAACATCTTAGCTGTCGCTCTCACTAGTGCTGAAAGCAAGCAAGAAGTAGCATTTCAAAAAAATGTTTTACTACACCACTAAGTCCCATTGTCTGAATTTCAGTAGCAATTAAAAGATAGGATATGCTTCTCATACTTCAAATAAACTGTACTATTTAAGGAAATGGTCAGTCAGTCAATAGGAGACTTTATAAGACTAAAGTCTTATGTATAAAGTCTTTATAAGGCATGGCTGTGAACACTAAAGTCACTGCTTCCAGGAAGCAGATAAGCACTTCCAATTAGACAATATTAAGGCAGAGACATGACCAGATATTGAGGGTTATGAGGCAAAATCTGTTGAGAACAATGGTATACTACAATATACACAGTATCATGCCTAATTAATAAACATTGAGAAAAGATGTGAACAACTGAAACTGCTAATCAAACGAATGAACTGTCAGGATGCTACTCAGATGCTGACACGCTGTGATGAAGCATTACCACATGCTTGCTCTCTCCAGCAAATGCTGCTTCCACATAAAGCCTCCCCACAGCATTCTCCATATTCCCATTGACATAGTTAGCGCACCGTCTCCACGTTGCTGTCTCTGATGTAGTCCCGTAAAGGGCCTATAAAAGAGAAAAGGAAAATGGCATCTGACTGGGAGCCAGGGATGGTGAACAGTAAGAGCGTGCAGTCTGCAAGGCTAGTCTGTATGCCTGGCTTAAGTTCCTGCAGTCCTCACTGATTCTTTTTACAGAGTCGTGGTCCCTCAGCTACGATAAAAAGTAATCTGACTGGATTGTTTACTTAAAAAAAAAATGGTCTTGTGCAAACAAGGTATCTCTTCAGAGGCATGTCCCAGCAGAACTTTTAGCTATTACAAGTTAATAACCTTCAGGAAAGCTTTGGGAGAAAAAAATACAACCTCGTGCCCACTATACAAACATAAACGTGAAGAAATGTTCAATAACGGAACAGAAAGGAAATCTTAAACACAAGAAAACACATTTCTCCTTCTAATGTTTTAACTGAAGTTCAGGTACTATAGGAAAACTGTGTATATAAATTTTAGTATCAATAAGGGGGTTGGCAATGTACTAAAATGACATTTTTTTTTTTTTTGCAGTCTTTACTTATTTATTTATTTAAGACAAAGTCTCATGTAGCCCAGACTAGCCTCAAATTCACCATGCTGGCCTTCTGATCCGCTCCACCTCTCACATGCTGGGATTACAGGCGTGAGCTATCATGCTTGCTGTTTGATTTACTGGCTTTTTAGAAAGTGATATTCAAGCATTCTTGCAATTGAGTCACATCTCAGCCCTGTGTTAAAGTTTATCAATTCATTTTTAGTGGAGAAACTGGAACTTTCAAGCAGTTACTCCTTTGCCAGAACAACAACCGGTATGTTAGTTTTCCTTTCTCGCTTTCTTCTGTCCACTCTCTTAATACTAGGATTGAATGATTGTGTAGATAATGTATCTGCAGCCTAAGAAAAAGCTTTGCAGCTCTAGCTTCAAGTTGGTGTTACTCCCTACAGAATGTCATCACAAAGAAATCTGTCTGGTGCTATGAGCTCCTGAAAATCAAATCAATTGAAAAGGGTACCTCTGAGATGGATTTTACCACATTGGCAAAAACAAATCAATGCAGTATTCTTTTGTACAGCTACAGGTGACTCCCTGCAGGGCTGCGAGCTCATGATACCATAGCAGACCAGCATAGGATGGAAAAGCCCAGAACAGTGACTTCTTCTTACACATGTATAAAACAAGCAAATCTGGGCATTTTGATTCTTGGGAATGACCAGCACATTCTAGCACTATACATGGCAAGCATTTATAACCATGTATCTCTTTATGCTTTAAGTCTTAAGAAAAGAGAGATTTTGTCTTCACCTTGCGGAAAGCATTTCTGGACTCCTTGTAGTTTCGGCTGAGGCTGCTTACAAGATCCATTATGAACCTCCAGGACATTAAATTTTGAAGATCTCTGTATAAAAAAACCCACCACCCGGCAACAGAAAAGATGAGGCTGCAAAGCTTCTAAAGACTGATATGAAATGTAAACTTTGAGTTTGTGAGCACTCTGACATACCTACCTGGGAGAATATTTGGTAAGAATAGGCTTAAGTTTGGTTAAATATTCTGGAGCATAAACAACCACTTCTTCCTCATTTTGAATATTAATATTCACAGTTGACATGATTTCATTTGTGAAATTTGACCAGCTGAATGGCTGGGGAAAAAGCAGGCATAAAACATTCAGTAATTATGGCTTTCTCTTCTTGGTTCCAAGAATTATGGTTAGAAAGTCACACACTAAAGGGTGTCAGCTGCATCATAAAACATTTAATAGAATATCCAGTTGGTGTTTGATTTTTTTTTTTTGGTCAATTGTTTCAATCAGCTTTTGAATAAATATTAGTTCTCCAATATGATTATCTTTAGATAGCAGAATTAAACCAACCATTTAAGAGCAAAAACAAATCCGTTATGCATACCGAGCACACAATTAGGAAATAGGCTTGTTGTCATCTTTTCTCTAAGAGATATTTTTTTTAAAGAAGAAAAAATACGGTTTTAAAAATAAATCTTCCTTCGTTTTTAGACTGCAAGCACATACAACTGTCTTTTAACAGTAGATATTAATAAACAATTCATTTAAACACAGCAGTACGCCTGAGCAGGTTCTCAGCTTCAAACAGAACATTATTACTGCAAAGATGCTATGGAGCCAGACAAAAGATCATGCATTGAGCTATTTATCTTAGTTCTATAGATAGGTATGCAGGTTTTAAACTTGTCTAAAAGACAGAATCTTTTCTATTATTCCTTACATGGGAACTGAGTGTCTAAGATCCTCATGATCCGAGTCCCTTACTGTGTAGGAAGTGCTATGCTAAAATACTTGGTTTCCTTTGGCGTTTTGGACCAGTCTTTCAAGACACATTTATTTAATCCATTATATCAAGAAATGAATATACGAAATGACTAGCTCCCTAAGGAAGTAGCCAGAATCAGTATGACAGAATTAGTATAAAGAGATTGCTGACTGTGAGAATTTTTACCTAAATGTGGCTTCATGTCCCAGCCACGTGGCCCAATTACTACCAAGAAAAACCAAGAAAGCCAGAGAAGAGTGTCAGAGACCAGCTCAACAGAAACAAGCAAGTCCTGTTTATTAGTAGATACGGAGACAGATTTCCTTACTACCAGATTCTGTTCATAATTTGTGTCCTCAACGCCTTCATAGATGGCCTGGATGAGCACATGGGAAGCTCTTACGTGTAGATCATGCTATTTTAAGAGCTAAAGAGAAAGTTCGTGTCTTCTTGCTTGACATCCCACATTGAATGACAATATAGTGGGCTCTCAAAAGGACTCATACCTTCTCCAAACCCTTTTTCTGCTGCAGTGTCTAAAATCTTGCACACGTCCCTTAAAAGGGATTTTGCCTTTGAACCTTATTCTACTTAAATATAGAAATAGCAATTTCAAAGTCTCCCTGTCCTGGGACTTTGTATGAAGTCACATGGTGAGGGTCACTGAAATTCATTGAAGTTAATTTACTTCAGTAAATAAAATACTCTGGTCCTGGAAAGGGGCACATAAAACTTGCAACCTTCCTACTTACCTTCCCATCGACCTCTAGAGAAAAGTTGTTTTGGAGCTCAGCTACTGTCATTTTGTTATAAAGCAGCATGGGGTCATTTCGGTCTTCAGGTTTAGTTGTTGCCTATGGATTTAACATGTGATGGTTGTTTTAGAAAAATATATAGTTTGGAAAAATAAAGTATAGGGTAGGTCTAATTTAATTTTGGTTCAAAATTTGTCATTTTATATACATTCAGTAATAATTAACAGTATTTACCCAGAACATCTAGCTTAAAGTTCTTCAAGAATCTTTTTACATTTTGGTAGCTGCTCAAGCCACCGAATTAAAATTTGTGGCTAATGGTCTATTAGGTCTGCCACTGTTTCATATTATAACTTTTTCTTTTGATATAGTCATCTCCAATTTATCTTTCAAATACTGGCTTCTACCCTCACTTTATAATTCAGTATTCTAGTTTAACTTAAGCCACGAGGAAGGGAAATGCAAAAGTTTTTACAACAATTTACGGCAGTTGGCACAGAAAACTCTTAGTTCATGGCAGGCAGGTGGCAAGTTGGTCAAGAACAGCTACTCTTCCCACTTTCCCGACCACCCTGCCTTCTGACTAATTAGTGATCCACATTTAATCACATCCAAGTTAATTTTGTTCACTGAGTCTAAAGATAAAGTTATGACAGCAACTCCCAGGTTAGTGCTTGGGACACACAGTGGGAAGACACAAAAACAAAGATGTCACATGAGAACTGTGTGACAATGTCCCCTTTGGGTAACTCATCTACTCTTTGATGAAGACAGTCAGTACTAAATATCTCCTTCACATGAGGCAATATGGACACTGTTAGACACACATGAGTGACACAGAGATGCCTGTGATCCTATGCCATCTTCAGAGCCCAAGGCAGGGGGAAGACTACCACAGTGGCAAGGATATCGGAGGCAATAGAGTAACGACTATGGAGCCAAGTCTGGCCAAGGGAACACGGCCCAAGAACATGGGAGTAAAAAATTCCCAGGACAAGAAACTGCTCTCTAGCAAAGCAGTTTCCCTCTGAGAACCTCAAGTAAGCCATCAAACTGTCCTCCACCATGCAGTCTGGCTCTGGTTGGGGGCAGGAGGGGGAGGGCTTGGTTTCATGTAGCCCTAGCAAGTCTAAAATCACTCTCCATTATCTTTGGTTTTCAAGATCCTGATGAGGTCAGATGGCAATGGTGAGCAGATGGGGACATAAGAGAACAGGGTTTTGGTGGCACTGTTAAGGGAGGCCAGGTTCAATCAGTAATCAGCATATTGCCTAGAGCCAGAGCTCACTTGCTCGTGCCTGCATGGCCCCTCTGAAGACTCAGAGAACAGAGTGCCAGCCCAGTCTCTAAGAGCTTGCATGGAAGCAGAGGAAATGCAGAGAACCCCTTGGCTCTGTTGCTAAGGTCGGTCTTCCCTGAACTCAGCCATCTCAGAGGATGAAATCAGTGGCACCACGTTGCCCTCTAACCAAGTTCTTAGCAGAAGGACAGAAATGATCTCTGAAGACACTTTGTATTTCAAAATAACATAAAGTAAAATTGTCTAGAAAAACTACCATGGTTTTACATGAATCTTCCTGGGTCCTGAGGGCATCTCATAATCTGAGTATAAGATTTTGATGCAACTCCTTATTATATAGGTAGGTGGTGAAGCACAGCTTGTTTGCTATTTGTCAAATTTAGTGTGTCTTTTGGATTTCAGGAAGTCATATAGTTTCAAAGGTTCTCCTGAAGTCAATGATCCATTATTGGCCTATGCATTTTTAATCACTGACTTAAAGAGCTACAGTTTTATCTTTAAAATAGCATAGAGAAGAAAGAATGAGAAAAGTGGTTCACATTATTCAGTGTCCCAGAAAAACAATGTGTTTTACATTGGCAATTTCTTTTTCCAAATCCATAACTCTATTCATTTCCAAAGAAAGCTGGTTTTCATCAATTGGTAATCTTTCTTCCTGACGAATCAGTCTGGCCACAGAAATCATAAAATCCACATATGCTGTGCAAGCCTGCAAGAAATAAGTAATAAGTTGTTGGAGAACCTTCTGATATTCATCATGGTACATAAAGGTTTTTAAAATATTAATTTTTGGTAGCAGAAAAAGCACAATGAAATGGAAATATTTTCTAAATGCTAAAAGAAATGACTTATACAGATTCCTTTAATTAGAATTGAGGCATGGCAATAAAATATCATTTTGAATGGTTTAATTTGTGGTCATTTGTCTATGGAGGTTATGTTATTTGCAATATATTTACTTTGCCTTTCTAAAAATAGAGTTGTAAAGCACTTGTTAAGTAATTACACAATCACTTCTTTTCCTTTACTAAACCATTGTCCTCAGGTTGACAATATGTGTGTGACAATATGTGTGAAAGTATTTTTTCAAGTATTCGTGAAGAGACAGTTAGTTGCAAATTCATATAGTATGATCAGGACATCTTCAAATCTTGGGCTGAGCTAATTTTTTTGAGACTGCTCTTAGAAGTTCCTCCAACAAACAGCCAAAGGTTTTCATTTTTCCCCATAATTCTCCTGGTACTGTGACATTTCACTATAAGATAACACAGATCAATTTCTTCCACAAACTCAATTTCTTTATGTTTTATCTTCCAATACATTTTAATTTGTAAGCAGAAGCTGTGAATTTGAGTTCCGTGACATTAAGATTCTGAGAATTCAATCCCACTTTTGCTAAGTTTCAACACCCCACTTCTTATTAGATATTATCACTCATTGGCAATTAAAATGAAGTGAGATCATTTAAAATTTACCCAAATTGAAGTTTCTGCCAGGAGCTTTACTCTAGTAAAATTGGTGACTGTCATCAGGGGAAATCTGCCTCCCAACTTGGGGATAAGCAGAGCCTTGGATGCTTCTTAGACTCGGTATCCAGGTAAATACAAATGAGGGTTCTTTATGATGTATGCTAAAAGGGTGTAGCACTTTCAGTTTTAGGACAGTCCTACATCCTTACTAATGATTTACAAGCACAAAGGATACCCTTATATTCAGTCTGAACACAGAGGTACATGTGTATTTACAAGCGCTCACCATGAAACATAAAACAAATAGGAAAGTGAAAATGTGTTATTAAGCAAGGGCCTTATACAAAATGTGTAACTACAATGAATCTCAAAAATGTAATGGACTGCTACATGTGACCCTCATTAAATACTAAATTGACAGTTCCCTGGAGAGAGGAGCTTTCTCTGTTGAGGGATACACTGTAATGTTATGAGTAGCTCGGTAGTGCTTCCATCCATGTATTTCAATAGGCGAAACTATTATTATTATTTGGCTATGAATTTGTATTTAAAAACCCAGTCACTAAGGTAAGAGGAATGAAAGATAATTTCATATGAGTTATTCCCAACTTCACTCTTTTCCTATTAAAACTAATCAGACTTCTTGTTTCAATTTGAAATAAACAAGTATGTCTGGGTTCAAACCTCATGAGACCACTTAGGCCAAAGTAGAAGAATGTAGTGTTTTGAATTAACTATATTTCAAAGCATATAAATCCATCTGCTTTCAGCAGGGAATTATTACTGGCTATGAAGGAGATGATAATTTGAATTTTCTAATATCAATGTTTTGATATTTCTCTGTTATATGAGAAACATTTTTGTTAATGAGGAGAGAATTCTTCTGTGTACTTTGATGACTCTGCAACCCAGTTCTTATTCTTTCCAAGTATACCTGATGGCTGTGGATGGCTTGCTGGATGACCTCACAAGACAACCCTTGATGCCTGAAGAACTGGTGAAGGCTCATATTGCTGGCTCTGGGCACACTTGCATAGAACGCAGTATTTTGATGAGTGAGGTCCAGCCTGGTAACCACTTCTCACTAAAACACGTACTTTAGCATCTTTTCTTTCCAAATTTCTGTAGTAATTGTCAGAACTCAATCTCACTGCTGTAAGGCTTCTAACTGAAGGCTCTAACTTTTTCTTATTTTTAAACGTAGCATGCCAAGTGATATCAAGTGTACAGCTTTGGAGAAACTGAGATATTTTTGAAAGTGAAAATTAGTTCTTATTTCTTGGGATTTAGAGATTTAGTTTTCCAGGCAGGGATAAGAATGAATTCTCATCTTTTAACAGTTGTGTCTTTGAATAGACAGTAAATCAAGGATCATTTCAGTGGAGAAGAACCTGAAAACAACTAGTAGACCTTTGTTAAAAAGATTATAAATCTTAACACCGAGAAAAGTAGTTTTAAAGGAACAATTGCTTTTAAAAGGCAGCATAAAATCCCTATAGTAGCAATTCCATGGGGTTTAAAACTACACATTAGCAAAACTAATATTTACTAATCCTAACGTCATAGATTATTGCTTTGATTAGAACGGTTTCCATTTTATAATAACAATGGTGTTTATAAACTAGCTCCCCCAGCCCAGGAAAAAAGCTGAGATTTATTAGAATTGTTAAAGAGAAACACAGCAATATCACTGTTAATAAAGGACATCAAGATCCAGGGAAGAGAAGACAACGCTCCAGTCAGATTGGCTGATGTCTGGACACCCTGGTGGTGACCTAGAAAGATCAGAAGTTTCATATCCACATATTTTGTTTGTGACACTCAGCTATTGTCAGGTTTTTGACTTTTCCTTCCTCTGAAGAAAAGCTACAAAATGTAGAAGATTAGGAAGTAACAGAACTATGTGATAGGTAGCCATCAATGCTCGGTAAAATTCAAGTATTACTCAGGAAGTTTATTGGTAGACTCCACAACGTGTACAAAGGACACCAAGCATGAAAGATGCTTTCCATCTAAAGGGCTCAGAAACTTCCTATTAAACAGCACAAAACTGCCGTTGCAGAGTTGGGGATTTAGCTCAGTGGTAGAGCGCTTGCCTAGCAACCAAAAGGCCCTGGGTTCGGTCCTCAGCTCTGGCAAAAAACAAAACAAAACAAAACAAAAAACTGCTGTTGCAGTTGGTAGGTTACCAGAAAGAACCTGGAGCTTTAGACAAGCTTTTCAAAGGTTTACTATTTATGTGGGAAACCAGAGTTTTCACAAACTGCTTTCAATCTCTAAAAATTCTCTTTAAGTGGAAAAATAAAATGGTCCTTTATGTCTTGTTAAATGGATATACTAGGACTGGGTAAACCTGGGATTAGTCTCTTCCTGGATATCCAGAAAGAAGAGAATGAGGCCAATAATTTTCCTTGGACCATATGATAGTCAAAGCTAGTATATAGAGAAACTGTGTAGGCCATAGACTTTAGCAGACAAGCTTAAAGTACATATTTTGTCTATAATGAGTGGGCCATCTTGCAATTTATCTTAGATCCACGTGCCCTCATCAAGTTTACCACCCTCTGTCACATAAATGACCCTTCTACAATCTAGTACATTTACACACTGCTACACTGCAGCCAGAGATTTTTTTTTTTTTTTTTTGGTTTTTTGAGACAGTGTTTCTCTGTGTAGTTTTGGTACCTGTCCTGGATCTTGCTCTGTAGACCAGGCTGGCCTCAAACTCACAGAGATCTGCCTGGCTCTGCCTCCCGAGTGCTGGGATTAAAGGCATGCGCCACCACTGCCCGGCCCAGAGAGATTGTTTTAAAAGCCAAATTGACTGGACTCTAAATTGCTCATCTGCTCACTAATTTGATAGTACATTACCATTTTATTTCCATCCTAATACTTCCTCAATTTAGATTATGTCCTTCCCTTACTTCCTTTTTTTGCCTTTGTCTCCTTTAGTCCTGCTTTACTTGAGTTCAATGACAGCAAACATGTTTCCTCCAAATTCCCACTGCCTAGAAGAGTTGTCACAATGGCATATCTTCAATGACTATTTATTAAACAAAAATACTGAAGCTGAGATATAAGTAAATTAAGAAGGTTTCACTCACTTCCACTTGGTCAGAACATCTCCAGACCACAGTAGTTTTTACTAGCTTGTACTTGGGATGAGCAGGCAAGTAAAATCTCTACATTTAGTCTCAGTTTGTTTGAGCATGCTCATCTCTAAGACTACAAATCTCAGCTTGTGCTTTTTCCTGGAATTAGAGAATTTGGCAGGGTGGGGTGGGGTCTGTCTTTTTTCTGATTTAGACACACAGGCCTTGGACCATCTTTTTCTGGCTTTGATCTACTACCGCCATGTTTAAAACCCTTTATACTTATCCCTAAAATGCCTCCATGTTTTATGAGTCCACCAGTTTTTGAAGAGTTCTAAATTAATTTATAGCTTTTGCCTTCCCCTCTCTAACCATGCCTTGAATCATTACAAACCCTAGCTTCTCATCTCCAGCTTATGAATTCTGAGACTCAACTTCTCAACAAAGGGTTTCTCATTTTATTTTTATCTCTAAATACATGGTTCACCTGAGTATTTTGTTGATAGATGAAACAAAACATAAAATAATCATGATGGCTTTTCTTAAAGAGTGGAATGTGAGACCTGCCTGCCCAGGGTGCTGTCATTGGCACATACAGAACAGGTATGGGAACTACTGTCCTAGCCTCTTCTGCCTTGTCAGACATACATTTGTACAAAACATAAGAATATAACCATAGACAAATATTTTAGGTTTCCAGCTTACAGATTTCTTTACAAAAAAGGAGGTAATTAGCCTTAATGAAGTGAAAAGATAGAGAAAAAAAAAGCCTTGAGACTAATCCTAATTCATTCCTAGTATAAAGCCTAGGGGCCTTGCTTGAGGATGGCCATTTCTGAAGAAAATTAAGATTACTCTTCTCTTTATATAAGAAGACTTTCTCATGTGAGATGGTTGGCTGAAATTCCAAGATTGGGAATTATTATCTTTTATGGCCAATGTATACCCTTCACATTGTTTTCTCAGAATCTATATTTACACTTTTGTTATGCATCTCATTACTTGTCTTTCAGAGAACAGTATATTATTAGCTATCTCCTCAGAATATCAGAATAGCCATGGATTCTCTTGCAAAAGGAGAGACCTAGCATGATAGACTCCTTGCTAAACTAATTTGAGAATAGTTGTCATTGAAAGCAGACATGGTGCACATGTATTCCTTTCTGAGAAGTTCATCTATAGGTAATTTCTTGAGATTCAATATGTACCCTCATTGTCAAAAAACTAATGAAGACAGCAATTACAAATTTTTGGTTGAACTGACCTCATGGTGCTTCTAAATGGTATGTATAGTCTACTGCGACTTCAGAAGAAAATAATGTTTTAGATTTATAGAAATTATAAGTCATCTGGGAACTAATGATACATATAGTCTTTAGAATGCAAAGTTATATTGGGTTCATAGAACCTAAATAAAACAAGTCATCAAACTACCATTCAAGAAGATGTGTGCATTGATGAAGAATTCTTTTCTATTAATTTTACATATCTACTCTTGTTGGATGTATTTCAGCCTAGTATCTTAGTGCATTCTCTTCCCAGAGAACCAAACGAGCCTACATTAATCAGTCTCCTTCTCTCTTACCATGTCTTCTGGAGTCTGAAACTCCCTTCCAGTTTTGGAGAGAAAATGACTAAAAACAATCTGATCAAAGCCAAATTTTCCCATGCATAATATTATTCTATCTCAAATTTTAGAATGCTCAAGAAAAAAAGAAGTTGAGGTATATTACTTTTGATGGCCTCACTGATACATCACCAAACATTTGAACATTTAAAGGAGAACCAATATCAACATTCTTCAAACTCTTTCATAAAACTGAAAAGGGTAGACAAGTTAAAAACTGATTTTGTGAGTCCAACTCCGATCCTTAAGCCAGCAAAATCACTGTGATAAAAGAGAACAGTGGGCAAATGTTCACGATGATGACCCAAGTAAAATCCTCAGTAAAATGCTTATAAGTTTATGATAAATGTTTAAGATAAATTTATCAGGAAAAAGTATACAAGTATCACTCAATAATAACCAATAGATGTTACACACTATCATTAACAAAATGAAGTACATGACCACATGGTCATTTCAAATGATAGAAAAATTGAACATATTTTTTAAGAAAACTTTAAAATGCATAAGAAGAACATACTTCAGCATAATCAAGGCCACAATGACAAGTACACAGCCAATGTAAGACCTCCTGGTGAAAAGTCAAACACTTTCCCTTCAAGACCAGAAACAAGACAAGGATGTCTGTTCAAGATTGTACTAAAAGTCCCAGCCAGAACAATTAAGGTAAGCACAAGAAATAAATGATATATATACAGGAAAGGAAACAGTGAAATGGACCATTTGTCAATGGCATGATCTCATATGTAGAAAACACTAAACATGTCATCAAAAATAGTGTTAGAGCTGAAAGAGTTCAAAGAAACCTATACACAAAGATCAATAGCAGTTATGCAAACAAAATTTAAATTACTTGACTTAGAAATGAAAACAAAAAATCCAATTTACAATAGCATCCAAAACAGGAGTAAATTCAGCTGACATTTTCTAACCTTTATATTTTGTGGGAGCCACATGACAGCCTGATCAGCCCTGGCCAAAGAGCAAACGCTTTCTCAAAAACCAAAGAAATCTATTAGTTAAAACATTAGAGGAAATGGTCCACCATTTTCCTTCTTTTCTGTTTCCCTTTGGCCTTAAACCTGAATGTGGTACAATGAGCCAGTTCTGACCAGGCAGACTAGTGTAAGTTCCAGAGGAGGCTGAGATTAGAAGAGTAAAATCAAAGGCAGCTGAGGCCTCAAGGAGTCCCATGTGCCCTACCTCACCTGGACTGCATGCTTTGAGATCAGAAATGGAAATAGAAATATTGTCTTTTGCTGCAGGTACTGTAATTTTGCGTATTTTTGTTATTGCAGCTCAGACAAAAACGCAATTCAGTACCTACTTACATGCCTAAAGAGACAAGAAAGTCAGTGTAAATCAGTGAATCGTCTAGATGATGGCTACATAGAAGCAGAAATTGATGCTCTGTCTCCATGGAGTGACTGGAACGGCTCTGGCTGCACTGCCTTTTGAAAATGCAAACTTAGGGTTTCTAATTCTATAGACATAGGAAGAAATGTGTGTTACCAAGTGAAGGGCCCAATTCTGCAATGGATGGACAACAATTCAAAATTTAAAATAAAACAAGTCTTAAAGCTTACATAAAAATGCTTCTGTATCAGATGCAAACCCCAAATGGCCAATTTGTCACCTGTCTGACATTATGAACTAACATGGAAAATAAAATTCACAAAATATTCTATCATCTTCATAAAATCTTATCAAAGGAAAAAAGGAAGAAACTTCACCACCTTGACTATCAGATACAGTTTGATATCAGAAATGTTAAACTATAAAATAAAAACTACCTAAGATTGGAAAATGCCAATAGCTTATAAGAGTACAATTGTAAATATGAACAGATCTTGGGCTTAAAATGATAAGAAATGAGCTGACAATCTTCCCTCATTTTTAACTCTGCAACAGGAAACAGTGGGACCCTTTTTAAAGCCAATGGCTGCAGCCCACACAGAAACTAGATCACTCAGATATCCTACATCCATTCAATTATCTGTGCTATTAATTATGGCCTTTGATATTACAATGTATGTAGTTTTGTTAATTTCAGTGTTGTGTATCCACTCAAACAGATAGCTTATTCCATGTTATTTGAACTTAACATGAATGCAAGACACAACCATGTCTACCTAATGATGTTAGCCAAGCATTGGTTCCAGTCATAGTACCACAATGTGACTCTCTAGGATCATGAAAAGCAACCATAATTTTCTTCTGTGTTTCAAAAGAGGTATGAGAAAAGCATCTGTAGGACAAACTCCTTCCTTCTGATATCTAATCATACTCAACATTGCTGGTTTGGTCTACTGGGGCTCCTTGCGCCAGTAAGAAAGAACACATTCACAGTAGTCTAAGACAGGGAAGCTTGTGAGATACTAAGAATGCAATCCAGGTCAGCAACAGATGTGTGGGATGTGATGTCCACGGCTTAGGTGCTATGGGGAAGGGGATAGATGCCCTATCTGCATAGTTCTCTGAAAAAGTTCTGGAGGGTACTTTTCACTGTGCCAGTCAATCCCCAGTCCTTACGGACAATGCTTTATACTACAATTAATCTGACGCTTTTTGTTTTTCGTTAAATGATCCAAGTTAGACATGAATGGAAACATTTACAACTGATTTTTAAAAATATATCATATGACTTAAAAACTCAGAATCAAAATTCATGAGAGGAATTCCAAGCTTCATTATTTGAGTTCCATTAGTCTAGTGGGAATGTTTATTCTATCAAAGGAACTTCAGCACTGTGTGGCTTTGGTATTTCCCCAGCAAAGAATGGAAGGAGTTTTACATTAGAGTCCTTTTCGTTATTAAAGGTTTAAACAGATGGCACTGCAGGCTGTGTCTGATTCTTCTCTCCCTCTGCTTTTATTTACCTCTTTATATATTCCAGTACACTCATAGTAGTCTCTGGAAGGGAGGCCAAGTCGAGGCTGGTCAAACTATAAAAAATACACATCAAAGAAAACAAATTACTCAGAAAGTAAAACATTTGGACAAAATACAACTAGGCCCACTCTTCCCGCTGTTTGTAAGTGCAACAGTCAGAAATGGAGTAAGTAAACATCTAGGAAAGGTCTCTACACTTCTTGCAAATAATAAATGCATGGGCAGCTACATAATCTGGGGGATTCCATTGTGCATCTGTGAATGCAACTAAGGACACTTGAACTAAAAATACCCTAGGAATGATTTTAATTAGAGCAGAAGATAAAAAAAGATAAACTAATGAATATGAGGCTCCTGGTTGAGTGAGCTACCAGATTACACACTTAGAGGACTTCCCAGTTTCTGGACATTCTAATGTGGTCCCTTGGGGCCATGTTTGTCTGCACCACCCTTGACTGGGATATATTCTAACTGGTAGAAAGAAGTAGGTCATGTCCTTCAAGTTTATTTGGGTGTGTGGGAGTGGAGGCATGGAAACCACTCTAGTTACTCTGCAGCCTATTTGCCGATGTAAATCTTGTTAGAAATCTTGAGATTGTCTACCAAAGAGGCAGGGAGAAGACTCCCCCTAAGATGTCCCCAGAGGTGTTTATTCGGAAGGATTTTAGCAGGTGCGGACAGTAGCGTATGTGAGAAAAGGGTCTGCTATTCTCGTGAATGTGCTCCAGCTTGGGCACCAATGTGAAGGACAAGTGGGCCCACTGAGCACTCTGGGAGGCTGCTTCCTATGCGGTACATGGCAGAATAGGGTGCACTGCTAACCTAGAGCACTGATAGATAAAGGTGGGAATCCCTGAAGTTTTGAGGAGTCTAACACATCTCCACATGAAAGACCCTTAAAAGGACTGTATTTTATTTACCTTCACTCATATTTAGGGAAAACAAAAACTGTGTTCAAAATCCCCTTTGGGGTATTTTATTTTAAAACAAAGAGGAATTTTTGGTTTCCAGGCCTACATTACTTTATGTAAACCAAAGCATGAAACATACAAAGAAACTGGGAGTTATTTTCATAAAAAGAGGATCCTAGGGAGCTCTCTAAAATAGAGACAAGAGTGAAAGGTGAGTGTCTAAAACATGCCACTAAGAAATCCTTTTAACATGGTGCCCCAGGTCTGAGAGCCAGGGCATGGATTTATTACCCCCTACTTCATGAAATGAAAGGGAGAATTGACATTCCTCAAATATCAACGAAAACAATGTACATGGGAATTTCATTACAAGTTAAAGATAGCCTTGGCTGCCTAACACACACACTTACATGAATTATATGGTAGGTAGAATTCTTATCATCCGTGCCAACAAAAAAATTAATGAGGACTTTTTTCCCATATTTAGAATTCAGTTGTGCAATAGCTTTCTCAGCTGTCCAAGAAGTACCTAAAGGAAGAGAAGGGGAAGCACGTTTTCTGAAGCTGTGTTTCATTAGCAATACTATGTTGTGGAAATCATTAATTTCAAAAAGAGGGAAATGGTCTTACCATATGTTTCTTCCCAGTTTTCTGAGGCTACTGGCCACCCATATATATCTGGTAACAGTCTGAGTAGAGGCTGCCCGCCTCTGCTATCAATAGCAGCTTTTCGGAACAAGGAAAATAAATACAAAGTGGGGTTATGCGCATTCTATTCCTATTTTGTTACTGATAGACACATGTTTCAACTAGAGAGCACTTACACTCATTTATACAGGACCTGTACAAGGTTTTCGCCTTCTGCACTGCGACTATGTCTTCAGTTCTGGGTTCCTGAAGGACGTCTGAAATAGGGCATTAAGTAAAATGGGTCAATAGAATTGCTGATTTGGGGCTGTTGTTAACATTTTCAACATAGGTCTCATTAAAAATAAATGTTTTCTCCCTCCCCACTCTTAAATCCTGAGAAAAACCAAGCCACCACTCCTAGAACAGAAGTGAGGTTTGCTCCTCTAGCCAAGTTATGTATAAGTCTTTTTGAGTGGGCTGTGAATGTGTGTGTGTGCATAGGAGTGTGTGTGCATGTGTGCGTGTGTGTGTGTGTGTGTGTGTGTGTGTGTGTGTGTGTGTGTGTGTGTGTGTGTGTGTGTGTGTGTGTGTGTGTGTGTGTGTTTCTCAGTCTCAGGTACCAGTTACTTTTGAATTTCAGACTTGTACAAAACAAACAACACAAAGGAATTTGGGACTTAGTGTAGATAATCCTCTGGTGACTAGAAAATAATTATCTTTGTGTGAATGTGCAATGCATGATCCAAATAAATGTTTCTCCCTGCTCAGATAGTAAAACATAGAATACTCCCATTTTTCCTACAAAGCAACTTCTAGAAGATAACGGGATGGATGGAGATGGTAGAGATGAGTCTAAACATTCTTCACTTTTCAGGGAAGACAAAGCCTGGTAAAATCTTCAGCAACTTTAACACAGCACGGGCTGAGTAGGGGTGTCTGTGGAAACGGTTCAGTAACAACCATTAAATGTTGCCCTTCTATAAAATGACATAAAGACACCATCACTGGGGATGAAGAGCTTTAGAACTTGTGTATTTAAAATTAAGTCAGGGAACGTTAAGAGATGACAATACATCCATTTTGGTGTCTACTACCCTCAGAGTGACTCAATGGATGTCTGCAAATCCTGAAGCAAATATCAACTGTAATCTTTTGCCAAATTTCCTGTAATGGCCAGAAGCTACACCTCTAAAAAATGGATGTCAGAGGAAAAAATTTCAATTCACAGACACTGTCAACACTAACCTTTCAAAATGACTTCCAGCTCATCTCTTAAAATGTCAAAATTACTGTATCGGGAACTGGTCTCTGGAATGACATTGCGTTTCAACCAGCCTCCACAAGCATATTTGAAGAAGTCTGTACAGGGCTCAGCAGAGGCATCCATGTTCTGGATCAGTCGAGAAGCTGCAAGACCAGAGACAGGATCAGATGAATTAAAAGATATATTGCTTAAGTAGGCTGGAAAGAGAAAAGGAAGCTCTTCTTCACATCAGCTGCACAGAGGCTCTTTTCTGTATGTACAAAATAGTCCACTCTGATGGCATCATGACTACTCTGTGTCTGTAGTCCCCTGGTCTTTTACTACTATAGTGGGTTTGTTTTATTTCTGAGTGGCTCTCCATACTAAGTCCTCATTGTTCCCAAAGGTGTCTCCTTGCACCTGGCTCCAAATAACTGAATTTTCTACAGTTCATGACTTCAAGGAAAAAGAATTATAGGTCTACTTTGTTGTGGCCATCTTGGCCTGTGGTTAGCATAGTGTCATTCTGCACTCTGGTAACTTTTATGAGCTACTTGATTTTCTGGGTGCTGTGTCCTTCAAATTATCTCTGAAACTCCAAAGAATGAAGAGCTGATTGCTAGTGGATTTTTATCAGCTCAGTAGGGATCTGAAGCCAGTCATTAGTCTTTGTATCTTGCTTACAGTTCTTTAAATTTTTATTACATTTTTATTTATTTATGTGTGTGTACACAGGTGTGTCACAGCATGAATCTAAGGTCAGAGGACAACTCATGGGAGTTGGTGCTCTCCTTGAACCGTGTGAGTCCGGAAATCAAATTCAAATTGCCAGGTTTGGTGGCAGGAGCCTTTACCCACTGAGCTATCTCTCTTGTCCCACTTACAAAATTTTGCAATTAAAATTCATGCCCAATTTGCATTTGTTTACGGAGAGTCTGTTATAAAGTTGGTTGTAAGCTTGCAAGATTTTCTGAGGTCCCCTCTTAGGTGTTTGACAGTCGTGATGAAAACACAAGAGTGAGTATTTCCAGTGCATAAGACGTGTACTTGTAGGTGCTGTAACTGATAAAATATGAATTATTACATCTGAAGATTAGAATAAGGCACAAGGCTCACATACTTTACACTTGGAGTAGAGCAGACCTACCCCCTACCATCCTCCCAGCTTTCTTTCTCACAGTAAGTTCAACTGTTTTGTATTGAAAACAAAGGAGCAATTGAAAATTCACTGGTATCAGCAGAGTATATATATTCAAGTGAGCTTCTGAAAGTTCTTAACTTTCTGAACCAATTAATTAATTAACTACAAACTTGAAATAATTGCTGAGCTGTTTTTGTTTGTTTGTTTGTTTTGTTTTGTTTTGTTTTGTTTTGTTTTTAACTTGGTATGGTAAGTAAGTTTTGCAGCTGAGCTTCAAGCCCCTAATTCTAAGCACGTTTTGAATGTGTTCGCTTGCTGAACACCTCAAGTCTAACTTTTCCACTTCTTTCTTTTTTAAAAAATATTTATTTATTTATTATGTTTACAGAAGAGGGTGCCAGATCTCATTACAGATGGTTGTGAGCCACCATGTGGTTGCTGGGAATTGAACTCAGGACCTTTGGAAGAGCAGTCGGTGCTCTTAACCTCTGAGCCATCTCTCCAGCCCCTTATACTTCTTCCAAATCAGTCATCTTTAAACTTTCATGCTATGGTACACAGCATATCGTTAGAACAGACTCTTAGGATTGAGTTCTTGGGAAAGACTCTGTGTTACTTCCATCCCTTTGCTAACTTTTAATTCCTTAGCCTGTCTTCCATGCCTCTTTTTCCATGTTCAATATCAACCCAGTTTACATCTTCATTTTCTGCTGATTAATTCATCCCACTGGCTCTCTCTTTTATATATTCTGCTCATGTGTCAAATTAAACTCCCTAAAGACCCTTTTGCACTGACCACAACATTATTCAAAAATGTCAGTGGCTTGTTATTTCCCAGGTTAAATGACAAAGTCTTTAACTTGGTCTTGAAGCCATCCTCTTCCCATTATCCTATCTATGTTTTTATTCACTTCTGTTCCCATGAGACAGGTCTACTTGGAATGCCAAAATACTTCAATGTTTCTTAGTCCTCAGCCTTTGCTTCTGACCTCCTCATCCCACATCTTGGATCCCTTCTCTGCTTTTTTCAATTTCTACCTACCTTCAAGGTTTGGCCCATGGCCCACTTCCCTAAAATTCTGTGACTCCGAGCTATAAGGAAAATGTCTCTCTCTAGACTCCTTCAAGTACACAGCTTCACTCAATCTTTGGTGTTCGGATGAAGCTTCTTTGAGCTTTTCATTATGGACACTTTCTCTGTCTGCCTCACCAATTTGTTAATGTCATTAATATTTTTGTATGCCCATCAACTGACATCTATTAACAGGGTACAGTTATATGCCTGAGTTGCGTTCTCTTCTCCTCCCATGATTCAGCTCAGTTCCTGTTTTACTGCCTCCAAGGTCCCCTCTATACTAGTCCAACCCTTCTGCATTTTTTTCAACTTATGAAATTGTAGGCATTTTTAAAGCCCAGCTTAAATCCTCCACCTTAACAAACACCATCTCCACAATACCCATGTAAGCATGTATCATACTCAGCACACGGGAACAAATTCGATTTCTCCCAAACCTAAACTTTAGCTCCATGAAGGTAAGAGACTCATTCCTCTATTCTCACAGGGTCAAACACCACTCGCTCAAGACCCAACAGGAAGAATTCTAGCCTGAAAACAACAGGACAAGAGAAGAAAACCTAAAAATTTGCTGGGCGGTGGTGGTGGTAAATACCTTTAATCCCAGCACCTGGGAGACAGAGGCAGGTAGATCTCTGTGAGTTCAAGTGCAGCCTGGTCTACAGAGTGTGTTCCAGGACAGCCAGAGCTGTCCTGTCTCAAAAAAGGAGAAGAAACCCTGTCTCAAAAAAGGAGAAGAAGAACAAGAGGAGAAGGAGGAGAAGGAAGGAAGGAAGGAAGGAAGGAAGGAAGGAAGGAAGGAAGGAAGGAAGGAAGGAAGGATGGATGAAAGGAAGGAAGGAAGGAAAGGAGAAAACCTAAAAAATAGAGAAGAAATGAATGTCCTTGAACTTTGAAGGAATTAAAGATCCAACGGCAGGAGAAAGTGAAATCAACACCCCCAATTAAGAAGATTGTCATATGAAGTGAAAACCCCTCAAAAATGGAGCCTGAACACACTAACTAAAGACCTTCTAGAACTACACTCTGCACATTTTTTTTTCTTTTGAACTTTTCTGCTTGAAAAGTTCAAGGTAGATGTTGTAACAGCCACTAACATTTGGGGACCAAGTCCATTCATTCTCTCTCCTGGGAAGTGGATGGCTTATTCGAACACCTTAGGATAGCACAATCTACTGAAAAGTCAGAAAGAAGCAATGAGCTAGCACAATGAACAGTGGGAGTAGTAGGTGAATTTTACAGCCCATTTAGAATCCTACATACCCCATCAAACACTTTGAATAAAAATTATGGTGTTGGTTGAAATTCTGCGTTCATGAGTATAAAAGACAGTCCCTTGAGTGCATGTGAACTTCACAAACTCCCCATAATGGGGAGATGGATTACTATTCCCTCTCAGGCCAGCTTTCCTTGCCAGATCCCAGCATCTGTACTAGCCCAGAGAAGCAGCACTCAGAGACAAGCAGAGGGCTGGGAATAGGCAATTATACTAGCTCCTTCCAGTGCCTCTTGTAAAACCCATTGACCAGAAAAGGCTCTGAGTGTCAGTGCTTCGTATCACTTCAAAGAAAGTTCTGTGCTGATGAATATTTGGGGGCATAGGCTAAGGCAGGTCACAGGCTAGCACTTTTAAGCTGAGTCTTTGATGAACCTTTCTTTAATCTCTTATCATGGGCTGATCTCATCTTGCAATTTATCCTCTGGACCTCCACTGTGTTGACTTTTCTTGGAAGTCAGCAGTAGACATGTGGGTAGAAGGACCATAGGAACCATGCATGACTGTCAAGCTGGTTGTAACTGTCTTTCTGTTTTGTGCTATCCTTTGAATTGCTGGATGTCCACACACAGCCATACCCCTGCTCTTCAGATGTTTCATTAAGCACCTGTTTCTGACTTCTGAATAAACAATTGTGTTTTAAAACCAAGCAAAATTATTTACTGCAATATGTAAACATGAAAAAGCAAATGTATTGATATAGAATGTTGTTTAGCATGTAGATGTAAAGTGGAGAAAAAAAATGCTACAATGTAAAAAGCCCAATGTAAAAGCCCCAAAAGTCCACAAGGGTAGATGCCGAGGTACTTAGTATAGTTATATCTATGGGGAGGGTGTGTGTGTGTGTGTTTAATTTTGTAATATTTGCTTATCTTTATTTCCCAATTTGTATTAGATGAATATGCATTCATTACCCTTGCTATAAAGAAAAAGTTAATTTTTAAAATTTAGTCACATAAAGACAAGCGAAGTAATCTCCCATTAATAATGAGCTTATTTCTTATACACGACAATTCTGAATGTTCTGGGCTGATAAATGGCGCACCATTTTTTCCCTAACTAATCTCCTCATAACATTCTCCCAACTTATTTGACTCTGGGAATTTAAAAACAAGCTCAGCTAGTATCTAGGGAAGTCATTAATTACTGTATTCATTACCGAGGGTGTATTGTGTGGGTATGACTTGGAAATGGAATACAAGCTAGGGAAACATTTTAGTCTTTAAGTCAGAGAGATTTGCTTTGAATTCCAAAGTTCCGTTGCTGCTTAGTTGAACATGAATAAGTAATTTTCAGAAGACCAGCAGCTAGTAAATGTTAGAAAGTATAACACTTGCTTCTTCGTGTATGTGTTTGCAGGCTTTCCCCATGTGATGTCCTGGAAGGTTAGGTCATGTGACTAGTGGAGCCTCCCACATGCTTCTCTTCTACTGCATCCCAACTATGTTTCCTTCTGTCCTTGCTTTGTCCTCCTCTTCACTTTTACATGCCACTTTCCAGTCACAGATTCCCTCATTGCAGGAGCGAGGCAGGGTAGACCATCAGGGACTGGAGCATCAGGATGGAGTAAATACTTCACGCAAGGAGCACTGGGACAAGCAGGAATGGAATGTGGGCCAATGGAACACTCAGGAGCCGAGATCTGTCTGACCGATATTCAAAGCATACCAGATAAAGGAGCCCCAAAAATTTCAGCAAAAAAGCTTGGAGAACAATACTTTCCAACCCTGACAAAAAGACTTTGAAACACACAGATGGGTAGGATCTATTTTTGATCAATTACATCAGTTTTGGGGGTGATTCAGAACATTTAAGGTTTCTTTACTGGTTCTACAATGCACCAGATTAAACAAGCAATAAACAGAGAAATGGGCCAGAAGACTGAATATCAGAAACTAAAGATGTCTTGTAATTCTCAACTCAGAGATGTTTCCTCTGCAAGTGCAAAACTGCTCATACTGCAACATAATATTAAGTGGTAACTTCTGCTGAGTTCCTAGGAACCTCACCTGTGTGACACGCCCAAGGCCTCTCCTACAGGCGTCACACACTTACTCCACTAACTTCAGCCTTCACCCCTTCCTGCCCAGACCCTACCTATGATGCAGTTTCCCCTGGGTGTTCAGGATGTATGGCAAGAAAAATGCCTTTTTCCTGTCCTCCATCGTCTTTCCTTGTTCTGAGCCCCAAGCAAGGATGTAGCTCAATGGCCAAGCACTTGTCTAGAGAGTGCAAAGATGAGGGTTGTAACTCCAATATCACATAAAAGCCAGGGCAATCATCAGTCTATCTTTGAATGCCCATAGGTCCATGTCACATGATCTCCTCTTTCCTATCTGTTCCCTTCTTTCCAACAATACTGATAGTGTGCTAATTAAAAATGGGATTTGGGGCACCACAAATAACAACAATTTTATTGTTTATATAAGAACATTGCCTAGATGCCAATTTTCTGGTCCTACATCTACATGAACTTTAAAAGCAACCTCCACATTTGTCTCATGCTCCTGGGACAACTGTCAGGGAAACAAAGGAAGCCTGAAATCAGCTTGTCATAGCAGTAAAAGAACAAAGTACACAACCGCCTCATAGACTTCATTTTTAAACTTGATTCCTACTTAGCAGGTCATCGATGCTTCTCAAAAGATTGAAGATTAAATTCTTGGTCATTTCAAAACAAATATGGGTGAATCTTGTTATTGATAGCCTTTCTGATATATAAAGCCAATATGAATTTGCATATAGTGAATCATAAACCTTAGAGAAAATAGTTAGCTGAGCCTCTGGTAATATACTGACCCAAAGCTAAACTTGTGTGTTTCTGTTGAAGGACCTCACTGAGTATATACCATCAATCTCTGGCATGGCGCTAGCAACCTGCACAAATTACCCTTGGCCACAGTCTTCTTGTTTGGCTCAATGAGTGCAGGTGTGAATGGACATTCAAACACTCTTCTCTTTCCCATATGTCTAGGAATCTCTGCAAAAGAGCCTGGACAGCTGTATTTAGGATTAAAAGTAAATTTTAGTGCCAAGGCAAATTATCAAACACAGGATTAACAAAGAGTGAGGCTATTTGGGTTTTTTTGAAACATCTATGAAAATCAACAAAATGGGCAAAACAAAAACAAATATTAGAATACATAATATTTATTTCTCGATTACTATTCCATTTAAAAAAAACTTTCTGTCAGTGCTGGAGAGATGATTCAGCAGTTAAGAGAACTGGCTGCTCTTCCAGAGGACCTGGGTTTAATTCCCAGCACCTACATGGCAGCTCACAGCTGTCTGTAACTCCAGTTCCAGTGGATTCAGTACATACATGTGAGCAAACACCAATGCGCATAATATAAAAATAAATAAACAAATAAAAATTTCTGTCATTGTGACTTAGGTTAAATAGATCAGGTATCTGTTTATAACACATACACCAAATAGACACCCCTCCCTAGTTTTTGGCAAAACTTCGCCATTGACTATTCTTGCTCTGCACTGAAGAAGGGTTTAAGAAATTACACAGGAGCAAAAATGTGTTCAGCCTGTTCTTTCCAAATTGCTCTAAGCTTTCTGATGCTGGGTTCCAAACAACATTCTAACTTTAGTATCTTAAAATAACTGAATACTCTAAAAGTATCCAAACGAGGTCAGAGAAATGTTAGGGCAGCCAGCAGCAGATGCTTCCTGTAAAGACCTTAGGCCACTCATTTATGACCAGACCTTTGTTATAAATATGGGCTATATTAACAGACACTAAGCCTGATATTACTTATCAGGCAATTTCAGCAAATTAAAAAAAAATCTCCTTTGACAATAATTCTGAAGGTAACTTCTTTCCTCCTTTTCTGCCCTCCACCCTCAGCCCTCAACTAATGTAGAGGCATAGCTGTAACATTTAGAAAGAACACGGAGAACACAGGGAAAAGCAAAGTGATCACCATTCAGAAGGCAGCAATATGCAAACTAGAATCTGGGGGGCCGTTCCTGAAAAGAAAATGACCCTAATGCTAATAAAAATCGAACAGCTTTTATTGCAAACACTTTGGATTCCTTCACAATCCACTCTTCATTTTTAATGAAGAAAATCCCTGCTCCAAATTGCTCTCCTGTTGCATTAGCTGAAGAAAGATGGGGCGTGGTGGGACTGAATTAATTTGTACATTGGTTTATCACTTAATTCAAACACTTCTCTGAACCACAATTTATGCTCCAGCCCAAGCAATCTAATGCAAAGACTTAAAGTTACTTAATTGGTCAGCACTGAGAAAAGTCATCACTGGGGTTAGAGATGGTGTGGATTTTTATTGGTATAGTGCTTACCCAGCATGCCCAAAGCCCTGGGTTCAATCCCCAGCACCAGTGTGCTGGCCCATGCCTGTAAACTCAGAACACACAGGCAAAGCCTGAGGACCAGAAGTTCAAGTTCACCCTTAGCTGCACAGCAAGTTCAAGGACAGCCTGGGATGCACAAGACTCTGAGAAGAAAAGACCAACCATATCCACAGAACAATTCAAACTCAATAGAAGATCTGTGGAAAGCCTTTGTACACAGCGGAATTATTCGGTACATCTGTGCTCTTAATAAGGAGATCTATTTTTGGTGTCCTAGCTTGAAGAGTAATTAGTTTATAACTGTATTTCACATACAGATGCTCCCTGACCTACAAGAGGAGTACAGCCTGATAAACTCATCAGACACAAAAATACAATTAAGTAGCAAACACATTTAATACACCCATGCTATGTGGCATCAGAGCTGAGTAACACTTAACTTAAGAGTGTCAGAGCCACAATCACATGGCTGACTGAGTTCACTGTTGATGGCCAGCATTTTGGGAAAGTGTCATTTAGACTATCACTAACCCGAGAATAGACCAAAATCCAAAGTATAATTTCTAAAGAATGCTTATTCCTTTTCCATCACCATAAAGGAAAGAGAAAAGACAAGGAAATCAAATGGTCGCAAGTTAGAACGAGTCTGAAGACACTGGCTAATTCACCCCAGGGCGTAGGCTGCTTGTTAGTTACCTTCTCATTGCTGTGGCCAAAGCAGCTGACAGAAATGACTAAGGGGGTAGGATTTGTTTTGACTCAGTTTCGGAAGGCTCAGGCTGGTATGGTGGGGAAAGCATGGCAGAGCAGCCCAGTTGGTACCATGGTGGAGCAGAAGCCAAGAGAAGGGCATACACACTCTGGCTCTCTTCTTTTTCCACCTTTATTTTGTCTGGGAACCTAGCCCATGGGATGGAGCAGTCCACATTCTAGGCAGGTCTTCTGATTCAGTTACTCCTCACTGGAAGTACCTTCAAACATATCCCCAGAGGTGTGCCTCAACCTCCCTGGTGATTCTAAACACAGTAAAGTTGAAAACAAAGACTACTTATATCAATATGGATATGAACACATATACATGCTCACATGAACATACACACAGACACAAGCTTATCCATAGTGCACCTGCATTCCATTCACTGTCAGACTTACAACAGAAGAGAAATTAGAGGGACTTCAAAGACATTTAAATGTAATCAGCCTAATAATAACAACAGAAGCCCACATTCACTAAGCATTTAATTTCATGCTAAGCACCTTTGTAAATACTTTGAAGTTTGTTTTCATTTAAATTTTTATGGTAAATATATTTTGTTGTCATTTTGAAGTATAATCATTCTGGATAAATTAGTTGTATGACAGACCACACCACTGGTAAATGGGAAAGCAGATGAGACCCGTCTAGGACCCACAGTCTATATTCAGATAGCAGCGGACATCACTCTAATTGAAAAGTAGTCCTGCACAGAAGGGTTATGTGGCCAAGGCCACATATTGAGATGAACTATCAATTTACGAAGCTAGTGTTTTCCGTATGCCACCATTCTGCTGTTAAGTCCAGATAACACTAGATAACAGCCTTATCAGGGAGGAAGAAAATCCAAACTATGTTGCCTAGCAAGCATTGCCTTCTTAGGCACTCAAGTGAATTTAATTTCTCCGAATATGCACACAGTTAGGTGTAGTTTTTCACCTCACTTGGCCCTGGATTTCAGAATCTTCCATTTTAATGGTCCTACAATGGTAATCTACAGTTGGTTGTCCCCAAATAAGTGAAATTCTTCAGGCTTATCTCATAGTCCATTTCAATGAATGGCTCACAGCCAAGAGGGTCAACAGTAATTCCCCTCTAGGGATTCCTGCAAAACTCACAACCAAAAACATATGCTGACAATAAAGGATAGCAGTGTAAAGGTGTAACAGTTAAAGTGCCATGAGTCTAAAAATAGGGTTTTTTTTTTTTTTTCTTTTTTCAGGTGTAATTTGCATTTTGAATGCTAAAAGACTGCTGGCAAAAAGCTATTAGGGATAATACTGTGATTTAAATAATATATCACTTAAATTATCAAGTTTGCTGTTGCTTATAATGCTAGTGAATAACAATGTTCCTTTTTAAAAACTAGAGCTGTGAAAGGTCATGCAAAGGCTGCACTGTTCCCTTGGTAACACTTGGGGTAGATCCCAAGCTCCTAGACCCACTCATGCTCCTCCTGTTCAAACAGGTAATTTTGAACCATGTGTTGGTCAAGGACGACCAATAGACGTCAGTGACACACAGTTACCGAGAGGAGCTCAAAGCAGTCTACTCTTGTGTAAGTTTTGGCTAGGGAGTGGTACAAAAAGAGGTCAAGCCAGGTCAGGAGGCTTCTGGAATGCTGTCAAATGCTAAAACAGCTCTTCCCTGGTGAGCACTATTAAACTGAGTATCTATTAATAAGCCAAGAACTGGGGTGATATAAGACTGTTTAGTGCCACGCATTCATATTTTTAGTAAAGTAAATAGTCCTTTCTATTATGGAAGACCCAGAGGATTATGCTACATGATTTGCTTTTTCCAAAAGGTTTTGTCCTCAAGAATAATGGACAAACTCTGAAACTTTTCATTTTATTTCAGCAACATTTTTGAGTACCACCATTGACCCAATACTATTTGGCACTGAGTAAACCTTAGTGGGTACACAGATGCAATCTCCAAGCTCAGAGAGCTGTAGACTTCCATCCTAAATAAGACTATTTCCTTTATATTGCATGTGAAGTGAACTTCTCCAATACACTGTCATCTAGCTGTGAAGGGTTCTTTTGTAATTCTCTAACTTTACCCAGTGCTCAAGTGACATGAACATTTCTACTTCATATGTCACTTAAGGTTAGTTGCTTGCAATGTGCTCCCAGAAACTAGAGAGATATTTATGTCTATGAACAAGGAATGTGAACTGGCATTTTACAAGGGAGGCAGACAGGGACAGAGCTCTGAGGCTGGTGAAAGCAGCCATGCTTAGCTACATAAGGGTATCCCCAAATCAGAACTCAGGGGCTTAGTCAAAAGAGAGCAGAAACAACTTTGAGGATTATAGGGCAGGGCAAATTAGTGCTGAAGAGGGAAAACTAGGCTGGCTGAGACTTTGGTCCCAGAAACTGGCAGGTCTTTTCCAAGTAGAGGGTTAGCTGAAAAGTCTCCCCACAACTGGAAAATTGTGGGAACAGAGACATGCATGAGTACAGAAATTGTTTCCTCACTGACCCATGTCTAGCTTAGGAGGGAGAATTAGCAAGGCCTATGAAATGGCAGGGAGAAGAGGTAGCTACTAGCAGAGGAGATGCACCAGCCAGAAATGGGATAAACTTTGGTTTCTTCCCAAGTAGTGCAGAACTAAGAAATCTGACTTCTGTAGACAGGACCAGAGGACATCAAAAACATCTCTTCACTGCCTGGCTTTGTGTGTCAGGTGCCCTGACACATCACCTAGCACAGTCCAGTGACTTGGGACTTTAGGATAAGGCACCAGAGAACATGACCATATATTCCATTAAGTTCTAAAGCTATATGCTATGCACCTTGTTAGTTGCTGGAAACATGATGATGAATAAGGTCAAAATTATTAAGCTGACATTTTAATAAGGTACAAACCACACAGTGTACAACTGGCACTTCTGGAGGGAGTATGCAGAGTACTCTGGCACTGAAGAAAGCCTCTACCTGGTATAGTATTCATGATAGCTAAGAAATAATTCACAATGTATCTTAAGGTGACCCAAATAATATGAAAACATTGATAACTGTAAGAACTCTCAGAGCAAAGGTTTGAATCCCACCACCACCATCTACAATAAAAACTAGTCCATGGTGGATACTCCAAAAAGATCCTTTGTTCTCCGTTAAGTTATAGTAAATTGTCTCCGTTGGTTGTTTGTAAACTAAAACCCACACATACATAAAATATGTCAAATAGAAAATGACTTTATGTGCTCATTTAGTTGAATGGGCATTATCTGAAATTTTTGAGCTTTTAAACATAATTAGATTTTTGTTTATTAAAACAAGGCAAAATGGATTCCTCCCTCCAAGATTTTAAAGTTCATAGATGCAGAGGCAGTTAGACGAGGGACTGGCAAGACCTTGGCTTTCTGTGTTGGAGTGCAGAGAAACTGTTCCTCCCTCCCAATGAAGGAACACTCCTCCAGGTTAAATGTTTGCCATCTATACACACAGGGCTCAGGGAGATTGCATCAGACAAGCCCTGTGAGACCTAATACTGTGTTAGATGATTTTAAGGGAGCGGTTGTGGAGGAAGCTCTCCACTGACAGCTGCTGAAAGCAGCAGGCCACAGAGAGCAGAGAACAGCTGGGAAGATGTGACAACCAGCAGCAGGGGTGGAGCCCTAAGGAGGCTGCAGTTCTTCAGCTCCTGGGAAATGGTTATGAGGTGAGGAGTCCAAACTCAGTGGCTTGGGACAGAAAAGCAGCAGCAACTCACTGGTCAGAACTGGGGAAGGAGCCAGGAGTGACGTGCTCAAGGGACCAGGCTGGAACCCAAAGATGGGAGCAGGGGTCAAAGGCAGATCAGCGGCCCAGGGCTGACTGGATGTGGAAGCACCAAGTCACTGACCTTGGTCCCAGTGAGTGCCAGGCTGGGAGGAGGCTGAGCCTGCCCTTAGGTCCCATATGGAATACTGCCACAATGTCAGCTTTCCAAGTCTCCCCACTTCTTTTAGATGTCTTTGTGTTACTACCCTCACTGCTGTGTCGTATACAGGGTTTCACAACAGGTACTTTGCAAATGGAGACGTTTATTAAACTGACTTTCAAGATTTAGCATATGTCATTTCTTTTCAACACATTGTCAGAGCCTTATTCCAGAATATTCTATACACTGTTTCCCAAAACTCACAGCTGTGTTCATGACTATGTGTAAATTACATTATTAGAGTCAATGAGATATGGCTGAAATTAATTTCTCAGTGACATATATTGCTGGTATTTTGATTCTTGGATTTCAGTTAACAGAATTTTTAATTGCTCTATACATGTGTTTTGGGAATAATGAGTTCATTTAGCTTCAGAATAACAAAGGTATCAAAAGCATCCAAATTTCATCTAAACAAATTCATTATACCAGAAAATTAAGTCAAAGAACTTAACATGTCTTGGGGAAATGTTTGACTTGGTCATCAATCTGATTATAAGTTTTTGGCAATTTAAGAGTTCTGTAAGAATTCCTTTTGTAGCTGGGCAGTGGTGGCGCACGCCTTTAATCCCAGTACTCGGGAGGCAGAGCCAGGAGGATTTCTGTGAATTCAAGGCCAGCCTGGGCTACCAAGTGAGTTCCAGGAAAGGCACAAAGCTACACAGAGAAATCCCATCTCAAAAAAAAAAAAAAAAAGAATTCCTTTTGCTCTAGCTAGAGGGAAATTTTTGGAATCAGAGCTGTGCAATATTCTATGGAGTAGAAATTTTGTCTGAGGAGTAAGACTCCCTAGCTCCTTGGAAGGGGGACAAAGTGCTTAGTGCTTAGAAGTACCAAGGAGTGAGACACCCAAGTGGGGAGTTTGTGGCCAGTTGCACATGGGACCTCAGGAATGAACGGCACCGAGGCATATAATCTTCTCTGACCAGCCCATGGCACACACACTCTGCTATAGGGCCAACACTGCAAAGATCAACAGAGGCAGTGAACTATTGCAAAGGTTCTTCTCTCAGTGGAAGACACACATCTAGCTAGCCAGGGAAGGAAATGTAAGATGGCACAGAGATAGACTCTGGACCTCTAGAGTAGCCAGAAAGATTGCATCCCCTCCCAGACCAGGGAGAGCATGTGCATACCAAGTGAGTGATACCTCTAAAGGAAAGGACATCAATCCTCTTCATCTTTTTATCCATTTTACTTTTGGCTACTTTTATTTTTAATTAAACATTTTTATTTCTTACTTTTCCTTCCCCATATATGTGTATACGTGTGATATAAAATTTTAGTCTCTCCTTTTCCCTTCCTCTCACTCTTACAGTTTATTTATTTAACACCTAATTTTGTAGACCAGCTTTATCCTGCACTGTTTTCTCTTCCTTTTGCTTTCTATTCTTGAGACAGGCTCTCCCATAGGGTACATATGGGCTTGGGTTTGGGTCTCTCTGCCTCAGCCTAGTGAGTGCAAGGATTGCTTTAGTTTGCCTGGTGTCTTTCTTCCTCCTTCGCTTCTCCTTCTGCCTTCAGCTGGAGCTGCCCCACTTCTTCCTTTCGTTACTGTTCACCTCCTTATTTACTTTTGTCTCTTCTATTTTTCTTTATTGTCCAAAAACCAATGTCAGTCTCACCATGCTTTCTTAGTCTTTGAGGGCTGGCCTGTTGAAATGAGAGTCTTGGTATGGACTATGCTCACGTTGTTCTTTTGTTCCCTCAAAAGTTTTGGAGTTAAATGGAATGATTGACTTCAATTGACTATTGCCGGGCTATCTATTACTTGTGGTTGCTCCTGTGGTTAATATTCTATTCTCATGGGTTAGCAGAATTAACTTGTGAAGATGGATATATTACCAAAAGAGTTACAGATTTACAGATTCAACATAACCCCCATCAAAATTAATGGTATTCATCACAGAAACAGAAAACAAAAACAAAAACAAAAACAAAAACAAAAACCAAAAATTCGAACAGCCAAAGCAATCCTGAGCAAAAGGAACAATGCCACAGGTTTTACAATGTCACCAAAACCCAACTTCATATAGTTCTAGCAGAGGGACAGACATACAAACTAATGGAATGGAACAGACCACCTGGAAACAAACCTGCACAGCTGCAGTCACCTGGTTGTTGACAAAGGTGCCAAAAATACACACTGGGGAAAAAAGGCACTTCCACCAATAGTTCTAGGAACACTGGACATCCACACATAAAACAATAAGACCAGCTCCATACACCCTGTCTCTCACACTGCGCAAGCTAGCTCAAAGTGGATCAAAGACCTTAATGTAAGATTGGCAATTCCGAAGCTGTTAGAGGCAAATACTATAGGATAAGGCACAGACAATGGCTTTCTAGAAAGAATTTTAGTAGCTCAAGAAATGATTCCAAGAAGTTACAAATGTGGTTGTGTGAAATCAAGAAAGTGTCTGTCAAACAAAGGAAATGAGTGAGTGGAGATACTTTACAGCATGGGGGAAGAACCTTTGCCAAGTACACATCTGACAGAGATTGATACCTTCAAATGTAAATAAACCAATAAACCAAACAATAACCAAATGAAACAATCTAGTAAACAACAGACATATGAAAGAATCAGTTCTCACAAAGTAAAGCACCAATAGCCAATGAACATATAAAATGCTTATATCACAGGCATCCAGGAGATCCCACTCAAAATGACTTTGAGATTCCATCTCCTCACTTCAGGGCGGCTATTATTTAGAAAACCAATGACAACAGATGCTGGTGAAGGTGCAGGAGAAAGAGAATTCTTATCCATGCTGGCAGGGATATAAATCAGCTCAGACACAATGGCAATCATCATGGATGTTCCTCACAACACTAAAAACCGAAGTACCACCTACTACAGCTAAACCAGCCCTGGAAATGCATCCGAGGAATCTCAATTAGCATTCAGCATGGATGCCTGCACACTCATGTCTGCTTCGGTGCCATTCACAGTAGCCAATACAGAATCAGAGCAGGTTTCCGGCAACAGATGACTGGATAGAGAAACACAATGGGGTTTTATTCAGCCACAAAGAAGGAGGAACTGATGGTGTTTGCTGGGGGTTACCTGATAGTTCATTTCAGTGGGGCTTCCTGATCCTCTAGCCAGCACAGTGACTCTCACCCCTTCATTACCTTCACAGCTGAGATTCTGTAATCAGGCTCCTGGGTTGAGGAATTGGGGGGTGGGGGGTGGGGCAGCCTGACTTCTGATATGCAACAGTTCTTTGTTTTTTTTTAAATTCTGAAGAATAATCATACCTCTGAGAAATGTTTAAACAAATACTTTAATAACTTTCTGATTAATTTTGAGCTTTTATCTAGAGTATAGAAAGATAAATTTAAATGAATCCTTAATAATTCTATTATCACAGAGTCCCATAACAATGTGCCAGGTGGGAGGCCTGCCAGCATCCTCCCTGAACATGCTGTTTATGCTTGTGAGTGATATAATCACCTATGGCAGCACGTGAACCAAACCCCTCATCTGTATGAACAGATCACGTGGCATGTCCTGTTTCTCATACCTTAGTCTTAATCAGCAATGCTTCTCTCCCTTCGGAAAGAGGGCTCCCACAAAGCTACCACTTGTTGGAAGAAGGATTTGGCTTGTGACAGGAAATACAATCAGAAAAGCATTTCAGAAATCAGATTCACCAAGAAAGTGTGAGGGTATAAAGTCCTAAGCCTGCTCCCAGAGGGCTCTTTCCAGCTCTCTGGTGGAAGCAAAATGGCTTGCCTTGGAGCTCTCTCTCCTGTGCTCTCTCTGTGCAACAGTACTCACCTTCAACAGGCCAAACTAGCCTTCTATGATCACTGTGCCAAATCGACATCAGCACTCTCCACAGCACTGGTGAGGCTCCCACCATTCAGTCATGCCAGCCTCACCTACTTTACCTGTCATCCCTGGACTCCCGAGACAGACATTTCTGCTTATTAAAGGCTTTGGCACCCTCCTCGAAGTCTGCTGCTCCCACACCTGTCTTTGCAGGTGGCGTCAGGGTTGTGTGAACAACTGCTTCGATTCAGCTAAGAATGTCTTGACTTTCTGAACAGCCTGAATATATCACCTTTACTATACACTAGTGTGTTTTCACGGCCCCCTGATGTGATTGTTGGCTTTTTCAGGGTTCTACTCACTTTACATTTACTACAGCTCATTCCTGGGAGTAGATTTGTCCTCTTCATGTACAAAACCGCGAAGTAGTGACTACTCAGTTTCTACTCCACGAGTGCAGTCATTCTAACCATTATTGACTCATGCCCAGTAACAGAGGAAGAGCAGAGGTAGAGGAGGGCCCTCTCTCTGTGGGGACTGCTGGTTGCATTCCCCCATGATCTTTTTCTTGCCTGTAGAGATCATCCTTTCTCCATCTTCCACCAGAATCCCCGACCTTGCTCTCTCTGCTTTAGTAGTATCTTACTCTGGCCTTCAGCTGTGTTCCGTCCCAATGGTCACTCTAACTTTGACATCTGCTTTTTCACTTGCTTGGGTGACCTCTCATCTTGATGGCTATCTTTCAACCATTTTGGTTACTCAACTCTCAGTCTCTTTTGAAAGAGCTTTTTTCCCCCCTCATTTCCGAATATGTTGCTTTATACAGTGCCATTTTGGGCTCTCTTCTCTATCTCCTTCCTGGGAATCTCAACCATATTTACATGGGCTAATGACTTTATATTCAGTCCCAGCTTCCTTGAACTCTACTACACAAACCAATTACAAGTACCTCAAATTTAAATGGCCTCAAGGTGAATTCCTGCCTATAATTTGTCCCACCTATTAATTACCTCTTCCTTTGGTAGCCTGGCTTGGTGGATGGCTTCCCCTGTCATCCAGTCTTCTTCTTCTTTTTTTTTTTTTTAACCACCTCATCATCTGAGCAACATATCTAATGAATTCTACCAAACATTCCTCAAACATACTCAACTTGATGCACCTCAACTATTGTAACCTCATAACTAGGCAACCATAAGCCCCATTCAGATAAGAGTGGGAGGCTTAGTTCCCGCCCTCAGCTGTTCTTCTTTTGTAACAAAATATACAGTGATCCCTCAGCAACCAAGATCATGTGCATGTATCCTATAAAACTTAGCATTCTCTGATTTCCCATCACGGCAGACAAGAGTCCCAAATAGTTAACATGGACTACATGGTACAGCAGATGCTCACTCATGAGCCAATGCCAACATTCAACACTTCTCCATTTGTCCCCATATCACATTTTCATATACATCCTTTATAACTTTGCCCTACATGTATCCTATCAGTGTCTCAGTCTTGCCAAGTTCTATCTCACACTCTTCTGTGAGATACCCATCCAGATAGCCTTTGAGTTCATTGGTCTAACCAAGTTCTTGCTCACTGAAAAGTTATCCCCTCCTCTGGGAAATCTTTGCCTTCATCTTATTGTGATGTGTGTTCTTTGAAAAATACAAATGTCTAGGCAATTCCTATGCACACTAATGTCTATGTATTAACTTAAGTTGCTTTCTTCCCTCATACAAAGAACTGGAAAGACTCTCTCTCTCTCTCTCTCTCTCTCTCTCTCTCTCTCTCTCTCTCTCTCTCTCTCTGTGTGTGTGTGTGTGTGTGTGTATCAGCAATGTTTTAAAGGCCTCTCAAATTATTCCACAAAGCTGCCATAGTTGGAAATCACGATTGCTTTTTGCTTTTCAGACTTCTTTGCCTAGACTGGCATCCTAGGAATTTGCTAAAATCACAACTGCAAATTCAGTAAGACTGGGGTAGATCCTGGGAATGAGCATTTTTGAAAGTTCCCAGCTGATGGTGATGTACCTTGTCCAAGCACTTAACTCTGAAGAAAAGATATGGTTATTCCCTCCCACCTCAGTCCTCTAGACTCTTACTTCTAGAATTTAATCAGAGGTGGGCAAGCACAGAATAGCATATTGAGGTATTTTAATGAGGTTGTGGCAGGATTTTTGTTGTTGTTATTTTGTTTTTTTCTTTTAGAAGAAGTGGATTTAAGTGCTCATTTCTGGTTGAGCTTATTTTTAACCTGATCAAAAGCCTAAACTGCACCCCCCACTGCCCTGTGTAAGATAGAGCACAACAACCAAAGAAAATGGCAAGAAAGGATAAAACATTTTTAATATGAGAGTATCCAAAATCAGTCTGTCTTGTTTTGCTCTGTGGTTTTATGTGTGTTTGTTGCTGTGTATGCGTTTCGACTGTCACAACTTTTCTTTAAAAATAGTTTTGTTTGACTTTCAATAAAAAATATTTAAATGCCACATTTGTAATTTTTCTGAAATGAAATATTAAATGAACTATACCTTAGCTTATATTCATGGTTCATCTCCCTGAAAGACGAGCAGTATGGATGGGTTGCCATTTGTCTTTGCCTTTTGGCTGTAAAATGAGGTCTTTTTAATTTCAGTTTTGTAGATAAGGAAAACGAAATGCAGCAAGCCTAAAATGACTTAATTAAGATCACATACAATAACACAGGATGTGGCCAAAAATTACATCCCAGCTCTCTGATGCTAGAAGTTCCTGAGTAGAAAAGGAAGTCAGGAAGCTTTCAAATGACTGGGCTTTAATTATTCACGACACTTACGTCTCTTTTAAAATGAAAATTTCAACTTCTCCTGCACATATCTCTTACTGGAACTGATCCTTCCCATCTGATTATTAATCGGTATTGTTCCTAAACTATCTATCAGCAAATAATCAAAGTACGTGTTCCAGTTTACTTTCCCTTGCTGTACTAAAAGACCATGACCAAAACTAACTTGAGGGAGAAAGGGTTTATTTGGCTTCCAGATTACAATGGGCTCATTGTGGAGGGAAGCCAAGGCAGGAGCTCAAAGTGGGAACCTGGACGCAAGAACTGAAGCAGATGCGATGAGGGAATGCTGTTTGCGGGCTTGTTTCCCTGGACATCCTCAGTTATGTGCCCTCAACAGCCCAGACCCACCTGCCCACAGTAGGCTAGGCCCTCCCACAGCAATCAGCCATCAAGAAAATACCCCACCGCCATGCCCACAGGCCAATCTGTGGGAGGAAGGCCCTCAATTAAGATTCCTTCTTCCTATAAATATCTAGGTTTGTATCAAATTGATAGAAACCGTGACAGTAGCACTTCAGAAATATGTGAAATAAATTCCCATTTGCTTGATGAAAAAGAAAGGCTAGGATAGGAAAACTACTAAGGATTCCAGTTAACACGAAGAAGCTCATAACTACAGGTTAAAACGCATCTGGCTGATTTCTACCAATCAAGCTGGAAATGGGCTCTTTGTATCATGAGTAAACCAGGTTTTCTCTTCAGAGGGTGATCTTTGGTGGCTGGGTCACTGGTGAGTGCTCTATGTAGGTCTACTAGTTTGGTGTGGGTCAGGTCACTGAAACAGATGGTCACATATCTTTATAAGTCAAATCTCAGGAGATGGCACCCACGCCTCCAGTATCCAATCCTGAAATAATTTTAACTCCCTAGTTGAGTTTCCAGAGGCTTCTCATCAATACAATTCTCATGCAGTCAGACACTTAATGATGTACACATTCCAAGGGACACATCTTCAGGTGATTTCTGAAGACACTGTACAGCATAGTCCCTCAAACTAAGATGGTTATGCTGTTACAAAGCAATGCAGTCCTATAGCATGTACATGTACTTATGCTGCATAGGTGCTCTATCACTGATCAAAACACCACTATTCTGCACTTGGCTGGCTAAGCAGTGGGAGTCACTCCAACTGTACTTTCTAGCAAACCTTTTGTAGTGGAAACTTGGAAGTTAATCTTGGGAGCCAATTCTCACAATAAATCCTTCTTAAATATGCATTTCTCTCTCACATTTGGAAAAACCATTCATTCTCTTTCTAGAGAATTCTTCTAGCTGGTGTGGCAAAAGCATATTTTAAAAGAGAGAAAATATGAGAGTCCAGATTTCAATCAGTCTAAGAACAGAATAAAAATACCCTCCCTTCTCCTTTGCTAAATCGTCTTAAAGAATGACAATTTTCCGGACTTAAGGAGTTGGGCAGCTTTCTTCTTATGATTCTTTTTAATGTTATATTTTCAACTTCTCTCAAATAATATATTCGTTTGATTACCTTGAGTTGCACATCAGACAAAATGGTTGATAAAGAGCACCAGACAGCCTTTTGCTATGCAAGACAAAGCAGGACCCTTCCTTCCACAGCACATGGATCTTTCCATGTCTGTCACTCTTTCTCAGCGGTTGTAAAACCAGGACCCTCATAATATTTTTGACTACAGTTTACATTCAGCATCTTTACAAATACATATTTTTTTCAGCTTTAAAACCGACATTTGAAGTCTAAAGCAGCCTACTAGGCACCATTGCCCCTCACACACTAAATATTAATTTAACTCCCCTACATTTTCCAACCCTTGGCCATATATAAAAAAATTATAGAACACTAATGTTTAACTTTTTCACAAAAGCTAAGAAGTGTGTGTGTGTGTGTGTGTGTGTGTGTGTGTGTGTGAGAGAGAGAGAGAGAGAGAGAGAGAGAGAGAGAGAGACAGACAGACAGACAGACAGAGACAGAGAGACAGAGAGACAGAGAGACAGAGGTATTGGGGGAGGGGGTAAGTTGCTCCCTTTCTTGGAAAGGAGTTAATTGATAGATGCTAGTTTTAACTGAAGATATTTTAAGAAAGCATAACTACAAAACTGCCTTCAGTACTGTATCAAGGAAGTCCCTGGAAGTAAGTTTCTGCATGCTACATTGAAACCAGCAAAGGCTTGCTTTGTTTTTTGTTTGTTTGTTTGTTTGTTTTTGTTTCGTTTTTTGGTTTTTGGTTTTTGTTTTTTTTTTTTCCTCTCTCCAAGATACCTTCCTTCTGTGCTCTTAATGCCTGCAGGACTTTTTCAAACTCATAATAAAACAGCCTCATTGTCTGCCTAAAAGGTTGGTACAGGGCTTGCAAACCTTAAGGGTCAGCCTGCAGTCCTTCCTGTATTGATGAGCTTATTCCAATTCTCTACTTGGAGTCTTCATTGTGTTAACGGACAGATGACAGAGACTAAGGTCTTCAGGGAACAGAGATGCTCTGTTGCTGCCAGAAAGCCAGTTGGTGCTAAGATACTTCATCTAGGGCATCACCACCATCTGGCACTTACAGAAATGCCCACACATTGGAAGATTCATTGTGCTTAAGGGTTATAGGTCAAGCCATAAAATAATGATAATTAAATCAGTATGTGAATTCATTATCTCACTGTGTTAAATATTTCAAGTGGACAGAATATCCATTTTCCTAGTGTTGATAATTAAATGCTCATCAAAATTTGCTTGGTAAGTACAGAAATAAAGTAAAAGAAAGTTCTAGATTGTAGTCTATCTTTTCTTGTGTTTCATCGGGGTCTTCATGCTCCCCAGGCCTTTTGTTCCCAGTTCCTTAGCAACTGAGCAGTGTATAACCAGTACAAGAGAAGAGTTGTCTCTTCTGAACTCCACTGCTCAGATGTCTTATCCTGGGTTCTCTAGAACCTGTGTAGTTTAGAATCACACTGCCAACAATTGCCTCTTTAGATATTGCCTATTTGTTCAAGATACGGCCTTTGCATGTGTCCTCCAGAGGTGCATTACTGAAATTTAATCCCCTTAATCATCTAGAAGTGAGACCTTAATAAGCAAGGGGTTGGGATTTGATCTGGCCAAGATGATGAAGCCTCCATGATGGCTTCATAAGAAAAGGAAAGATGCCAGAGTACGAATATATGTGCTCCCTTTGTCCCCTCGGATGCCTTAGTACTTTACATACATGAAGGTGATCAGCAGATGCTCCTTGAGCATCAAGAACTGTGAGATGGATAAACTTCTGTTCTTTATAAACCTATTCAGCCTCAGATATTTCATTATAGTGATGCAAAACAGGCTACTCCAGACATCCATATTAGAGAAGAAACATCTATGCCTCTAAACTGTTATGCAAGCACAGTTATATACTCCTGATCTCCTTGGAAACAACATAGAATAGAGTTATGAGTATGGGCTCTAGTGCCATGCTGCCTCGGATGAAGTCCTAGCCCAAGTCTGTTCATCTTTATGAAGGAAATATAATAGTACACAACCTCAGATGTATTATCTTAGAGGTCTAGACATCAGAAGTCTACAAATGATCAGAGCAGTTAAATTTGTTCTGCATGCTCCTGGGACAACCCCTCACTCTGCTTTCCAGCTTCCAGGGGCAGCATCCTGTGGCTGTGACACTGTGGTCTCTGCTTCTGCTGCTTCCGTGGTCCTGTTACTCCCTTTGTCTTATAGGGACTCTTTCAACTACACAATAGCAACCACATCATACTGTGTCATCTTTCCATTTCAAACTCCTTGGTTCAGCCACACACACACACACCACCAGGCTCTTCTAAAAGCTCTGTTAGCATATAAAGTGATGTATAAGGAATATAGAAGGAATCAGGTGTGGGTATCTTTGGAGGGACATTACTTTGCTTCACAAGATGGAAGAACTGGTGACTTCAGGTTGTTTAAAGGAGTGCTAGCCTATCAAAGTGACTCTGCCTTTAGAGGACATTTGATAACATATGAAGACATTTTCTGCTTGTTGCAATGGGATGGTGGAACTTGTTGCTGAGCATTTAGTGACTGGGGATGCTGCATTTTATAATGCCAGCATCCTCTGTGAAGAATTATCCATCCCAAAATGTCAGCAATGATGAGGTTGAAAAACTTTTATTTAAAGCATATGATTTGGAGGAATCTCTTGCGTTTGGAAGGTTACAATACCAAAAAAACAAAAACAAACCAGTCAGTTTCAGAATTTAGAATTACATAAGAAGTCTAAAGAACCACACACAAGCTCTGTTTCTCTAAGTTTTTGACACTGTTAAATATCTAATAAATGATAAATGGCATACTTTTATACTAAAATTTCCAGCCTTGACTTAACTTGTTACTTATTGAGAAGCTTTTATTATTATTATTATTATTATTATTATTATTATTATTATTATTGAGGTCTGGACAACCCCATGAAATCAGATATAAGCAAGAAAAAGGATGCATTGTAAACATTACTTTATATGTATTATAAAATCACAGATGCTCAAACTCAAAATATATAAGACCCATAGATGCCCAGTTATCAGTTTTCACCCCAGTGTGGCTTCCCTTCTGTTTCTTGATGTGCATTTGCCAGGAAGTTCCTGTGTAATCGCATGAAGTTGGAATTCACTTTCAGTTAAAGTAAGCATCATACCAACTTCTCCAATTCTCAAGAATTTCTGTGCTCAGGTATGAACTTTCCCCATCATGAACAGTGACTGTAGATTTGCTACTAGGAGACTTCACTTTTTTCAGCGTATTTCTTCCCATCTTCCTTCTCCCCACCTGCTCTGCTCTCCTCATCCTTCTGTATTACTTTCTCCAGTCTAAGGTTTTCTGTATTTGAAACAACTTCTAAAGGAACTTGTCTTTCAGGTGACAGAAATTATTTCTAAGCCAATATGGACTGTCTCTCCCCTGTGTGTATGTGTGTGTGTGTGGGGGGGGGGGTGACACGCACGTGCATGTGTCTGTCTGTACATGTATAAAAGCACAGGAGAGAAGAGAGCAAACGTGTGCATCTGTGCGGTGAGGATCATATCTCCATCTTACTATTTTTTTTTTTTTAGGGAAAAATAGTAGCTTGGAATCTTGTGTCCTTACAGCTTATGGACCAACTGAGCAAAGTGACGGGAAGTCCAGCTGTGCCACAGAGGCTGTGTCTGCTGCACTCATGTCTATACCAAGGTAGTGCTCTTGGGATACTTTATACTGGCTATGATTTTTAGGTTATAATTAAAGTGTAAGAGTTAAATAAATTTTGGCAAATTGGTACTTGCCAAACATTATTTAAAAGCCATTTTCCTAAATACCAAGTCACATGTAAGATTTCAGACACCAAATGTCACTCCATGAGGTGGGTACTACTACAGGAATCTGCCAGATCCCTGAGGTGACATCACCTATACAAGCTTATAAACATCTGCCTATGTAGTCAAAAAATCCCAAATAATCCAATTTCTTCAAAAGCAAAACACATGAAAAAGCGTGATGGAAGAGAACAGAAAACCTAGAGATTAAGAGATTTAAAGGACGTGTGAAGTGTGCTGAGGACAGAGGAACTAACCATTACAGGTCAGGGTATAATTATAAGTTTCTCAAAACAGGAGTATATGCCTGGACAACTTGAGAGAGAGAGAGAGAGAGAGAGAGAGAGAGAGAGAGAGAGAGAGAGAGAGAGAGAGAACCCAGAAGGAGGAAATGGTGACTTCAGCAACCTCAACTCATATTAACTTTACTGCAGTGACCCTAGATATCTCTTAACCAGTGTGTCTGTATAGCCATTTCCCTGGGGAATAAAGACATCTTTTTGTTTCTAATTAAAACCACTAGACAGGAAAGTACACACTGTTAAGTTGAAGAGCAAATGGCTACAATTCAATCTATAACCAGGTCTTTCTTAAACTCCCTGTGTCAAAAACATCATGATGGAGGGTGCATGACTATCACAGTGGAGACCCAGAGCAAAATACCTATCTAAAAAGCAAGGCAGATAGCCAAATGGCACACACTCAGCACATTAGAGAGCAGCCTGGAACCCCGAGGTAATTTCCTATCATTATCTTGAAAGTTTAAAGAATAACAGAAAATCAGATAGGAAAAAAAATCATCTGTCAAAGGTTAAAGAGCATATTCCAGGTTGCTGTTCTCTACCTCCTTGTAGAAGGGTCAAGAATCCTCCTTGTTTTCTCACAACACAATAATTTCAGTGACATCAATAGCTGTGCATGTTTCTGCTCTTTCTTTTATTTTCCTTCTTCTCCAATTATTAATGTCTTCTTAAATCCAGCCTCTCTTCTCCTTCTTTTCTTCTTTTGGAAACTCAAATAGTTGCAAGGTTTCTACTGTTATCTATTAACTGAGAGGTTCCAAACTCCTTCTTCTTGGGCCCCCTCTCTGCTGCCTCACCTGGAGGTTATGCCTAGCTTACAACACACACCTCAGAATTCATCTCCTTGCTTCTGTACTTCTGTGACAGTGGGCAGCATCTTCCTCAAAAAATTCAAAGTCCTTTTGAATTTTACAGCTTGATATCACATTAATGCATTCATAATCTTCATTTCATTAAACAACTCACTGTTGACCCTCACTGTTATCTCAGGACCACTAGGTTCCACCACAAGTCAAAGTTCTGCAGTTCGTGCCTGTCTTATTGGGGCATCTTCCAGTTGCTCTCCCCTCTCACATGATCACTTCTCCCTCAACCATTCAGAATTGTCCCTCAACTGTTGCCCAACCACTTCACTGTTCAAGGAAGTTCTTATTTCTCCTTTATCACCACTAAAGACTACCCATGGATTTTCAAAGCTTTGTATGAAGTGCTCCTATCAAGTTACATTTTTACTGCTTTTCAAGAACATGATTTTTCCTTTCTTTCCATTTTTTTTTAAATGTTAATCCCATATGATTTATTTATTTTTCTTTCTTCTTGCTCATGTTTCCCTCTTCTATACTTTTTCCCCCAAACCCAACTCACTCCAGGGTCCTTCTCACATCTTTACTTTTCTCTCTGTCTCTCTTCCTCTCTCTCTGTCTCTCTCTGTCTCTGTCTCTCTCTCTCTCACACACACACATATATGAATGACATGTCATTTTTTCCTTTTCACACCCTGCTAATGATTTATACTTTCTCAAAACACACCATTATGTGTTCATTGTCTTTCTTTAACTACCTAGTACACCCCATAAAAATATATAATTTGGTATCATCTTAGAGTAGTGATGGTTTTCTCAAAGTATTTCAGTTGATTAATTAACTATTAAATACATTTGGACATTGTTGAGGTAAGTTTAATGAGCATGCACATGAGCAGAGCAAAAGTATACATTTCCATAACATTCACTTTTAAATGTTATATATTAACTGTAAACTAGTAAATGAAAAGACAGTTTGTTACCTGACTTTATGCAGTCTGATGATTTGCAAATACCATCTAGAAAAAGGAGAGCAGATGTATAAATATTGGTAATAAAATATTCGAGTTTATGTTTATCTTTTGTTATTAAAAATTCTGCCAATTAAATAAATGGACCATTAAGTATTATATACTATTTTTACTAGCTGAAAACTAATGGAAGAATAAAAGGAAAATGCTAAATTTAAGGATAATTACAAAGAAAAAGTGTGTTATTATACCACATTCAGCAACTAAACTCTGGGAATATTAAATTAAAATAGCTGAATGCTTCATTCATCATTCTGTAATCATGTCTTTTCCATTAAAGAACCAATCGTTATTAATCCCTATTGTGAAAAACTTCCACAACTCAAATTAGACTTCTTAGACTTCTGTGAAGCCTTCTGGAATTTCAATGACACAACAGAAATTGATTAACGGCTATTACAGAAGTTTGGCATAAAATTGTGTATATCTTAATCAAATAAAACTATACAGGTCTCGCCGGGCATGGTGGCACACGCCTTTAATCCCAGCACTTGGGAGGCTGAGCCAGGCGGATCTCTGTGTGTTCGAGGCCAGCCTGGTCTACAGAGTGAGTTCCAGGAAAGGCACAAAGCTACACAGAGAAACCCTGTCTTGAAAAAAAAATTATACAAGTCTCAAACACATGAAAATACTGAATGTGCTTGGCAATTAATAACTTAGCTCAAACTTAAGGACACTGTAATTTACTTTAAGTTGACTGACATCCGAGTGCTATATCTTCTAAGTGAACCTGTGTATCATCCAAGTGTATCTAGGTAAGTGGTAAAAGCCTATGAGGAAGGCTTTCTTCCCTTTTGTGTTGGTTGCTGTGTAACTGGGGCAGACACTCACCATCATAGGTTGCGTAGAGAGCGATCATTGTCACAGCTATGACAGTCAAGAGCAAGACAAGGACGGAGAGGCTGATCTCCAGTGGAGTCCATCGCTGTTTTTTCTTTGGCTTTGGAGTATTGATATCAGTTATATCCATCTGACTTTCTGACCTTCCCATCACCTAAAATCTGAAACGTACACATAGAGATATAAAAGCACCATAAGTAGATACAAAGAAAAAGCATGTGTGTGTGTGTGTGTGTGTGTGTGTGTGTGTGTGTGTGTGTGTGGTTAATGTGGCTAAATCAAAGTAAAAGATCAACTTACTTTAGATTAGAAAAAAATCTGTTTTCTGAAAGCCACAGACTGAAGATCCAAGATAGAGAGGTGATTAAATACTTACATTACTTCTGAGGTCTGTGAGCAAATACTTGCTGTATCATAATTAAGAAAGCTTTAAACTCATCCTTGTGAACTTTAGCCTGTCAAAGGTTAACTCCATATCTTGCTCCAATGGTTTCTTTCATAAGTTAAAAAAAATCAATGACTAATACCTTGAGGTTTTGACTAAGCAGTAATATAAAAGTGCAAATACAGCTAAAAGCAAAAGGAAAAAGCACTCAGGGTAGTTTATTTTACTTTGAAAACAACTTGTATTTTTAAAGTTCAAAATATCTTCCTCTGCAGAAAAGGGTGTCTATTAACTGGCTAGATGGAATTCTGAAAATGGTTACTCAATGTATAAAAAGTGGCTTATATTTCAGGAAGAAAGATATTATCATATCAGTATTTTTCTTTGTACAATTGAAAGAGAGAAAACAAACATAATTAAATAAATTCTCCTTTGTAGGTCAGGGTATCACTTGTTAAATATATAATTTGTAATTAAGTTAAAAATATCAACACTTCTAACTATAGGTGGAGTTTCTGGAGTTTCTTCCAGGTGTTAGGTACAATTTTTAGTGTCTTACTCATTTCCTTTGTTAATCTCTGCAGAGTGGATGTTAATACTCTGTGAAACTGTGATACAGAGAAGCTGGTTAACTTGTTCAAGCTGACACAGCTAATCGATATTCTACAGAAACATTTGGCCACTGCTACAGATGTTTATGGTGAAAAGCTAAGGGTACATAAGGCCAAGTGTTAGATTCCATGGTTTCTTTAGAGATTTGGTGCTTCTTTAAAAATACAAACAAACAAACAAAAATCACTGAGCAAAGCTTTCAATAGAGCCAACCTTCCTGTGTGACTTCAGGAAAGACTGCTTTAAACAACAGGCTAGTTTTTCATGGCTCAATACAAATTAACCATAGAATTTGGTTCTTAGAGGAAGTAATTGCTCAGAGACTGTCTGATCAGTAAAGACTATGTGAATAGCTACAAATCTTCAGGGGTGCATTTTCTAGAAGCTGAGGCACTCAAAGTAGAGTGACACAGGGAGCAAGTGATTCTAAATCTGTGTTTTCGCTGAAGAGACTCAGCAGACAAGTAGAGATTTGTTCTCTTTAGTGACTTATCAATAATAAACCACACATGGACATTAAGAGACTGGATACAAAGTCTTGAGCAGTTTGTCCTCCTGGTTACATGGCGTTATAAGCAAGGACTATGAAATAAAAATACTTTACTGGACAATGAAAACCTTGTCTGTTCAACAGAAGTGGAATGTAATGTACCTGAGTGTTGAAATGTCTTATTTAATGGTTATGTAACTCATGTTAGCTTAGTCTCGAGGCTCCTGGAGTGATGATATAGAATTGCATTGACCGTATCACTATTTTAATAGTAGTGGTGGCTGGGCAAAGAAAAGACAGGTACAAATTTAATACTTTGACTCTGGACAGAGAAGTAAACATGAAGAGCAGTTTCCCCTGAACCCCTAGAACGTTTGAATATTAATCAGATCTGTTTGCGGATTTCTCTTAAACATGTCTCCACTGCCCTTAAATGGTGTGCCGGCAAAAATTTAAAAAAAAAAAAAAAAGCTGCTTTTAAAAAATGTCTTGCTGTCTTTTTTGTTGTTGTTGCTGTTGTTTATTTTTGTTTTTGTCTTTTCTAGAAGCCTCAATCAGTGCCAGCAAGTCTGTAAAGTCCAGCTCAGAGCCCTGCAAGCGCTGGAAAGTGCTCTCTGGCACCACCAAGCTTCCTGGTGAGGGAAAGCCAGTAGGCGGGCATTTCTTTCTCAGTTCTGGGTTACTGCCCCCTGGCCCTCCTCTTAGCCTAGACCAGGGTGGAAAGGTAGCTGGGTTCTGAAGAGCTAGCACCTAAGGTTGCAGGAATAGTTGCAGGGAAATTAATAGTGTAACGTACACAAGCTATTTAGTCCTTTTACCTGCATCAAGGGAAAATTATCTTTGAATTAAACTTTGATCAACCAGAGAGGTTGATGTAAATGTTTTACAAATTCTTCAGAGATGTCCCCTTTTTTGTTGTCTCTTAGTAGTGCTTTACAACATTGGTCAAAAGCAAAAATGCTGCAACTTTAACCTTCTAATTAACTTTGTCATCCATTTCCAGTTAATTCTAGATGATTTATTATCTTTTTTAAAGGAAACTTGGGCCAGAAATACCTCAAGGTGGAATGCATCACAAATCTTCAGTTACCTAAAGATCTAATCTAACCACACCCAAACACCTTTAAAATATAGGGAGACAGGGAGACAGGCAGACCAGAACACAAACACAGTGCAAAGTCAATGCTTGCAGTAGAATATGCAAAAGCATGCCTAGGTTCTTAAAATATTTCACCTGAACTGGAATTACTTTAAAGCACTTAAATTAAAAAGCAAATACCAGCACACACAATAAGAGAACAGAGAATCTGAAGTTCAGACTCAACAGAAACCCCACAAATTTCAGCATGGCAACATCAGCAAAAGAATACAATACTACTTTTGCTTGAGTATGAGATGAATTCAACAAACCATCAAATCATGAAACATAAATGACCGGTTAAAGAGAAAGGTGGAGCGAAGTAATTTTCATCCTCAGGGCATATTATGATACCATTACAATACTTATGTTTGTAAGTCCCTGTGATGGTGCGTTGGAATTACAGTTTGCATTAATGGAAACTGAGGCAGAGTAAGAAGAATCCGGTTTCATACTTAGATTGTGTCTGTGGAAGCTGTAAAAGAAAGGAGTATTCAGAAGAAAGTGTGTTTCCCAGGACATTAACTAGGAGGTGTTTCCCCAGCCTGAAGTGAATTGTGAAAAGTACCATCCACAATGTTTTCCTGTACAGTATAGCCATACAACCGAAGACAAACAACATCGAGTCCAAAATACAGCCACACATTTTTGAGAGCTAGAAAGAAAGAAAGAAAGAAAGAAAGAAAGAAAGAAAGAAAGAAAGAAAAAAACAAAAAACAAAAAAACAATCCAAGAGAGTGCAACTACATTCCCTCATGGCCAATCTGCCGCTGATAGCAGCTTCACAATGCTGACACCGCAAGTCAGTTACTAGTTTTCAGTTTAATAAAATCCATGTGAACCTCTTATGGACAAGGAATAGACTTGACCAAGAGGCTCAGAGGAATACTCGGTTAGAGTTACTCTTATTTTTAAAGACTATAAATAGATCGGGATAGGTTAAGTAAGAAGGGGTCTTTAAAAACTTCCATCTACAAAAGAGCACCCCCCACCCCGCGCCAGCGAACCCTCTAGGAGATTTAAGCATGAATTATATAATAGGAAGCCAAGGTTCAAAGCGCGATGAAGAGATGAGATCGTGAAAAGACATTTAGGATAAGAAAATTAAAAACTAGAAAAGTGAGTTAATTGAGGAGAGAATCCGATAGAAACTAAAATGAAAACAAACCTTGCTTTTAAAAAAATCAGTGTCTGTACAGCGGAATGGCCAATTCCCAGCCCCCAAATCAACCCCGGTGCAATTTGGTAGCGCTGCTCTGGGTCACCAAACATAACTCCCAGGCGGAGGCTGCAGGGAGCTATGAAAATGAACCTGGAGGTGACCTGACATCACTCGTAGGGCCCTCCTCCAGGTCGCCCTCTCGGTCCCTTCCCCTCCCTACATTCTCAGGTCCCAGTGGCGGCTCCCGCCCAGGACACGCCTCCTCCGCCCGCAGCGGCCGGGCTCCCGGCGTCCGCTCGCTCGCGCGCGGGACCTCGGCCTCCGTCCCTGCCCCGCGCGCCCTGGCCCCCGACCGCTCCGTCCTCCTGTTGCCCGTCCCAGGGGCTCCCGGCGCCCTGGGGACCCCGGTGCCGGGTTGCTCGCTCTCCGGTGACTCACCAGTGGGATTGGGGAGAAGTTGGAGGCTGCTGAGCAGACACATCCCGACCAATGAGAGCGCCGGCCGGGGCGGCGGTGGGCAGGCTGGCCCCCAGCCGGGGAGAGAGAGCACCCAACGCTCGGTGCGTCCCCAGGGTGCGCCGGAGCGCCGCGCGCGCAGAGGAGCCGAGGCCGGAGTCACGGGAGGTTCCAGGCCCGGCTAGGGCTCGGGGCTGGAGGGCGCCGGGGAAGCCCGCATCCCTCGGACCCTCACCCCGAGACTCACCCCTCGCCGTGGCCGCTCTGCAGCTTACGCCTGCACTCGGTCCAGCTTCGCCACTTGCACATCTCCGCGCCCCGCGCGCCTCGCGCTCACCCCCCGCCTCGCCGCACAGGACTAGCCGCGAGAGCAGTTCCTTGGGTGACCTGAAGGTTTCCGCCAGGTCTCCCAAATCCCATCACACCGTGTAAAGGGGGGGAGGAGGCTCCCCCTCCCAGTTAGTCCCCCACCTTGCCCTTCCCAAAAGGGCTTTGCCAAACATTCTTGGAATTGTTTAGCCTTGTGGCTTTCGAGACAACAATACACTGTCTCTCTGGGATTCTGAGAGCTGATGCAGGCTCATTCTCCAACCGACCAAGACCGTAGGGCTTCTCTCTCACACACTCTTGCTCTTTCTATGTTTTCCCTCTTACTTCTTTCTCCTTCCTTCATTCCTTTCTTCCTTTTCAATGTCTTATTTTCTCTCTTTCCTTCTCTCCTCTCCTCACCTCTCACTGCCGCCCCTCCGTGTGTGTGTGTGTGTGTGTGTGTGTGTGTGTGTGCGTGTGTGTGTATGTGTGTTGTCTGTGTGTCTGTGCTTCTCATTCACTTAAGATATTGAGATCCTTCTTGAAGTTTATTTATCAAAGAACGACTAACTTTGGCAGAAGCAAATATTTTATGGAAACTGCCTGTAGCAGCTATTATAACCAAAAGCTCAGAGAGGATAAACTTTTCCAGTTTTTTTTTTTTCTTCTTCTATCTTTCTTTCCTTCTTCCAGAAGTTCAATTTAGTTATTCAACACCAAGTACATACATAGTTGGAAGACTGATCCATCTCCTCTTTGGAATCACAAGTTTTAAATAACACACATTCACCGTAGTTTTAAATAACACAGAAACACCGTTTTGTGAACTTGAAATGATCTTTTAACTTCAAAATGTCTCACTCCTTTTTCCCTAACCAACTTTATGCTTTTTTTTTCAAGATTAAAAAAATAAAAAAAAGAGCTAAAAACAAGAACAGGTAATGCATGTTAATGAAATAGTAGGTAGAGTACCATGAAAAGACATCTCAAGAAAAGGTGAATGGGTCTTTCAGTAATTCAGTTGTGAGTAAGTTCAATGGTTGGCCTTGAAATAGAAGTCTCCATGCCTCACTCTTTCTCTGAGGCTATTACACAACTTAGTCCTCCAGGCTCAGCTAACACTGATGTGTAATTTCTCAGAGATAAGCATAGGCAGCTTGGCTAACACTCTGGGAAGCATCTCAAATGGAATTTGAACCCAGGTCATCTTGAGTCAGATTGTTTAGTTTTACAGAGGATCAATGCATAGAAGAGAGACGTAGTCAATTTGTTCGGGGAGAAATCTACATTTTCTAGCACACTTGTGCTTAGTTTTTATTATATTCAGTTAAATTCTCAAACATCTAAATTTTACATAACATCGAATTAAAACAAGTTGGGAAATGTATATATATTATATGTATATATATATATATATTATATGTATAGATCTATATTATCTATCTAATACAGTGAGAATGAGTTCACTAGTTCTCAATTTCTTCATATGGATCCATGAGCATTAAAAGTTTAATGCATTTCTGATTAGCATAGTAATGAATTTGGATAGAGAAAGAAGTTTGGTTAGAATCCTACAAAAAAATCATGTTTCAACTAGAAATGAAAACTAAGCTCATATGATTGGTTATAACCTAGATGAACGTTTCTAGTTAGATTTCGTTTTTCAATTTGCATTAAAGTTTTAAACATAATATTCTTTTGTAAGGTTATCTAGCATATCCACAAGATTCAGGAATACATCTTTTAACCTATGGGAGGTGTTTGAACTCCGGGCCTTAGCATGGTAAGTATTTGAGCAGCCATTGAGCAACTCTCTTAGCCCTGGAGAATGTCTTGATAACAGTGAAAACTAGGTTACACTTGTTTATTACAGTTATAAACTTTAAGCTGAAAATTGAAAGGCAATTGATTTTTTTCTTAATTAAAGAGTCATTAATGAAGCCTTTTCGGACTTGTTAAGAACAATGTCATAGTTTTATTTCAGTCTTGTTACAAGAAAAAAAATTTTTTTGGGGAGTCGATTCAAATATTCGCTAGTGGTAAGAACGTTTTGCTAGAAAAGAAATGGATTTAGTTAGAATGTGCCTCAAAGGAAAGTAAAAACCCTGAAGTTATTATTAGATTTTGATTTGCAGCTTACATGCAACAGTATGGGCTGATACCTTGTTTAATACAAGTCTTAATCTCATTAAGTTCATTAGAAACTTAAAGGTTTTGTTAAGAATGCTAAATCTTTTCCCTAAGGAGGGTATGCAAATTTGAAGTCATTTCTCTTTTGAGGGTCTTAAAAGGAGCCCTCAGGTGCTTCTAGCAAGTAAACAAAAACCGAAGGCTGACTGAAGTGTCCAAGGTCCCTCAGTTTAGTGGATTATCAGAGTATTGCTCTTGAGGCCTTCAGTAAGTCATCAGTAGTGTGGTGTATCAGTTTTGGCAACATGAAGCACAAACCTTGAGAACAGCCCCTGGCTGTAGCATACATGCTTCATGAGCAATATTTGAAGATGCTCTAATTGTACCACTACGCTAATGAGAAAGTGAATGGAAACTTCAGAACCCCAAAGATCCAGGGAAGCCAGAAATCCGGATATGTGTGTAAGTGCTGGAAGGGTGCTCTATCTATCTACCTATCTCAGAAGGCTTGCCAAACCCAAGTGACCTGGAGTTTGGTTTTCACAGGACTTGCAAGACCCAAGGACCTCATCCAGAACATCATCCTGAACAAGGTAAAAACCCACATCAAGCGTTCCTATATAAAGCTGGATAGGAGAAGAAACATTCTCAATGTAAAGGTGAGCTACAAACAAAATCCTCACTCCATTCCCTGCCCCACCCCCACTGAGCACAGAATTGAGGTGCGAGTCATGTACTTCTTCAACATTTCCAGAGAATGTAAATCTTTTCAAAGAATTGCCCAAGTGTAGGGTTTTTTTTTCCAAACTATAGTTTACAACAAAATTTTTAGGGACTATTTATGATCAGGTCAAACTGGGAATGGCTGAGTATTGGATTGAATACTCCTGAGTTAAAAGTTTGTAATAAAGTAATCTCAGCAAGACTATTGTAACTAAAGACTGAATTACCATCACTTGGCTTTTCCTATGGAAAATGCTTAGAATAAATTCGTTCTGAAACAAAATGATAGCTCATGGAAGATCTGATCCATGAGATGGAACAGTAAAGCTGAGAAGAGAAGAGAGATAATTCAGTATAAGCATTTTAAAGTCACCTATAAAAAGTATGGTTGTTAAAAAGGACAATTGCAAGACAGGGAAGAGATGGTGTTTGAGACACAATATTCTAAAGTCCTTATGTTCTTGGAATGGAAGAGAATGATGATAATTTTAGACTTTATTATTTATACATGTAGAGATTACTAATGTAGCATTAAAAGGGTAAAAATGACTACATAATGAAAAGTCTTGGAGAAATAGAAAACCATAATTAAATAAAATTTAGCTTAGTGGTAGAGTACATGCCTAACAAGCACAAGGCCCTGGGTCCTCAGCTCTGGGTAAAAAAAAAAAAAAAAAAAGGCAATCTAAAAGAACATGGTGAGAAAAATTTAATATTAGAGGAGAATGCATAAAAAGTGCCAAGAAAAGTGTATGAAAAGTAGTAAAAGTAATCTAAATACATCAATTGCAAAAACTGTAATTGGACAACATTTCCAGTTGGAAGACAAGGACTAGACTAAAACAAATTTAGCTGGCTTTACTTAAAAGAGATCTATACTAGGTGAGGAGTCCTGATTCATACTTTTGATCTCACTCTGAGACAGAGGCAGGCAGATCACTATGAGCTCAAGGCTGATCTACATAGAAGCCAGGGAGGGATATATAAAGAGAGCCTGTCTCAAAAACAAAAACCAAAATAAATTAAAAGGAGAGAGTCTTTAAAATAAGGCTATAGTATGACTGAATGCAAAATGATAGAAATAGCTAAGTCAACTACATATAACTAAGGATTGTTGTTTGGATATTCTAATGAGACAAAAATAAACTAAAATTCGCCCTTACCTGATTGTATTTATTTCAGCAGCATTGTACAATTCTAGACTGTATCCAGTAGCATACATTTTAAGTAGATATTTTTTATAATTACATAAGAACTAAATAGAGACATTAGTAATTCATGATGATAATGGGTATTTTCAATGTACTTTTCTCAATATTTGATGAACCAGGTTCACAGAGCAGTAATGATATAGAGAATATCTAAAAAAAACCACTATTAAAAGACTCTCCTGTGGAAATCTATAGAACATTTCCTCAAGTATCCATGGAACATTTATAAATATTGATCATATGTTTATGTTAAACTATGAGGCTTCGTTGAGTTTCTAAGACTTCCATTATAAATAATGTATTGTTGGGCCAGGCATAGTGGTGCATGCCTTTAACTCCAGTACTTGGGAGATAGAGGCAGGCAGATCTCTGTGAGTCTGAGGCCAGCCTGGTCTACAGAGTGAGTTCCAGGATAGGCTCCAAAGCTACATAGAGAAACCATGTCTCAACACCTCCCCTTAAAAAAAAAAAAAGGGATAAATAATATATTATTGGATTTTAAGTGACCAAAAACAGATAAATTAAAACTTTAAATGTAGACTTAAAAAGTTTTGTTTTTATGAGCTTATTGGATTTTTAGGTACAAACTTTAGAAGGAGACACAGAGAAGGCAGAACTCCTGTATAGCATGAGAGGGTTCCCAAAGGAAAGGGTTTATTTGGCTGACACTTCTACATCATAGTTCATCACTGAAGGAAGTCAGGACAGAAACTCAAACTGGGTGGGAACCTGGAGGCAGGAGCTGATGCAGAGGCCATGGAGGGGTGCTGCTCATTGGCTTGTTCCTCATGGCTTGCTCTTACAGAACCCAGGACCACCAGCTCAGGGATAGCCCCATTCACAATAGGCTGGGCCTGCCCATGTCAATGACTAATTAAAAAACCCTCTACAGGCTTGCCTGCAGCCTGATCTTATGGAGGCATTTTTTTCAATTGAGGCTCCCTTCACTCAGATAACTCTAGCTTGTGTCAAGTGGACATACAACTACCCAGCACAACTATATCTCAATATATATGTCAATTGAGGCATCTGAAAAAGTATTAAAATCTTAAATGCTTTTGCTTTAATGGGAAAGGCTGGAATTTGTTGAAACACATCTTACTTAAGAAATTAGAAAAGAAGAGGAGCTAGGGATACAGCTCAGTGTTAGAGCTCTTGCCTAGCTTTATCAGGACTCACCATTTAATACCCAGCACTATAAATAAATAAACACAGAAAATTAGACATTAAGAAAAGATGTTAGGAATATAAAGAGAGAAAAGACCCAAATACATAAGTAACAACAGATTCCGATGAAATCCAGATGGTTATTAGAGAATAGTATGAAGAAAACCTAGACAAATGAATAAATTTCTGAACACATATGACTTACCTAAATTAAATCCAGGAGATATAAATAATTTAAATATGCCTGTAGTGAGCAATGAGATTGAAGCAGTAATTAAAAGTTTCCCCACAAAGAAAAATCTAGGACCAGATGGAGTTACTACTGAATTCTATCAAACAATTTTTCATAAAAATAACATTATTGTAATTAATTTGAAAAAGAAAAAAAAAACAGTTTTTAGCTAGATTAATGCAGCCCCTAAAACAAGCACCTTCCCAGACCCAAACACCATAGATCTCAGTGGACATCAGTGGAGTTAGAATGACCATTCTGAAGCCATGGAGATTCAGTTATGATTTTACACTTTAATATCAATTATGGGGGCTTGAGAGATGGCTCAGTGGTTAAGAGTACTGGCTGCTCTTCCATAGGTCCTGAGTTCAATTCCCAGCTCACAACCATCTGTAATGAGATCTGGTGCCCTCTTCTGTTATGCAGGCTTATATGCACACAATACAATGTACACAAAATAAATCTTTAAAAATAAAAATCAATTACATTTCAATGCATTTATGCACCATAGAAAATGAAAAACCAAACATATTAAAACTAGGAAAGCAATGAATTTTACAGCCCCTTCCACAGCTCATGTGCCTGTATGTGCATCTGTCTTTCCTCACTGTCTGCACCATTTCCTGTCCTCCTTCCTACATGTTCCCCATAAGTCACTCAAGGAAGATTAAATACTAACACTTCCCAACTTTTCCTACAAAACCGGAAGAGAAAAAGTATCAACAAATTCATTCTGTGAAGCCAATACTGTCTTGATAACAAAGCCAGATAAAGACACGTTGTCAACAAAATACTTGCAAACAGAATTCAAGAGCAAAGTAAGAAGACTATACATTATGATATAGAAGGTTCCATCCCAAGTCCCAAGAATGCAAAGGTGGGCTCAACATACGTAAATCAATAAGTGTGATCCAATATATAAGCAACCTTAAGGACAGAAATCAATCATCTTGATAGATGCAGAAGAAACATTTGACAAAGTTCAAGATAAAAGTTCTAGGGAAATTAGGAAGAGAAAGAACATACCTCAAAATAATAAAAGTTTATCTATCTGTAAACATGTAAAACATACCTATGGCAGCTCTTATATTAAATAGGGAAAAACTGAAAATATTTCATCTCAAATCTACAACACAACAGGGTAGCCCCTACCCACTTTTATTCATATAATGCCTGATGTCTTCTTACTGGGGCAATAAAAGAGAAAGATGTAAAAAAGATAAAAATTGGAAATGAAGAAGGATCCCTATTCTCAGATGGCATAATTCTATACTACAGGGTCTCTTATCCTATAGACTCTACCAGAAAAGTCTTAGATTTAATAAACACTTTCAGTAAAGTTCAGGATGCTAAGCCAGCATATAAAAATCAGTAGTTTGACATATGTTGATAATACACTTGCTTAGAAAATGTAGGGATTATGTCTTATTCACAATAGCACCTCCAGGATAAAGCACTTAGAAATAAACCCACTAAAGGAAGTAATAGGCCATAACAATAAACATTTTAAGATAGTGAAAAATTGGAATTAAAAAAAAGATGCTAGATGATGGAGAGAACTGCCATGCTTCTAGACTGACAGAACAAATAATGAGAAAAATGACTAGATTACTAAAGGATATCTGTATAATCTATGCACCCCTACCAAAATTCCAATGACATTCTTCATAGGACCTGGGGGAGGGGATCCAATACTTCATTTGGAGACACAAAAGAATAAAAATAATCAAAGTACTCCTAAGCTGTGGAGGTATTGTCTTCCCCAAAATATTGTGCACCCTAATAAACTTATCTGGGATCAGAGAACAGAACAGCCACTAGATACAGAGGCCAGAAAAAAAACGGTGGTACACACGCCTTTAATCCTAGCATTCCAGAGGCAGAAATCCATCTGGATCTCTGTGAGTTCAAGGCCACACTGGAAATAGCCAGGCATGATGACTCAAGCCTTTAATCCCAGGAAGTAATGGCAGAAAGCAGAAAAGTATATAAGGCGTGAAAACCAGAAACTAGGCTGGTTAAGCTTTTAGGCTTTTAGCAACAGTTCAGCTGATATTCATTTGGATAATAACTCAGAGGCTTGCAGTCTGAGGAAACAGGATCAGCTGAGGAACTGGCAAGGTATGGCTGTAGCTTGTTCTGCTTCTCTGATCTTCCAGCATTCATCCCAATACCTGGCCTCAGGTTTGATTTTATTAATCAGGCCATTTAAGATTCCTACTACACTAAGCAGAAAGAATGTTGCTGAAGTACCATAATCCCTGATCTCAAACTGTACTCCAGAGCTAGAGTGACCAGGACCTCATGGTACTGCCACAAAACAGACACGTAGACCACTAGGATGGGATGGAGGACCCAGGAAGAAGCACACATAGCTATGACCACCTAATTTTTGACAAATATATACACTTGGGTTGGGGGCAAGCCTGTTCAGCAGATGGTGGTAGTAAAAACTGAAATCTTCTGGAAGAATAATCAAACTACTTCCAACTTTATACAGAAATTTTTCAAAACGGGTGATAATTTAAAATCTGAAATGTTGAAAGTCCTAGAAGAAAACATAGGGAATGTACTTAAGTTATTGGTATGAGCAAGAACTTTCTGAACAGGACAGAAAATAGAGCCAACAAATGGGCTACATGAGATTAAAATGTTTCTGTACAGCAAAAGACACCCCCCCCCAACACACACACTTTCATTAGCAGAGTGCATAAGCAACCTACAGAATGAGAACAAATCCTTGCTAGTTATACCCCAGACAGGGGGTTCATGTCTATAATATATAAAGAACTAAAAAAAATTAGACATTATAAAGGAAAATTGCCAATCAATAAATAAGGTAATGAAATGGATAGTTCTCAGAAGAAACACATGGCTAGTGACACATTTTAAAGTGTTTACAATCCTTAACTATCAGGAGGATGAAAATTAAAACAACTTTGAGATTTCATTTTACCCCAGTTAGAATGGCTATAATCAAGAAAATAAGTGATAATCCCAGCACTTGGGAGGCAGAGGTAGGAGGATCTCTTTGAGTTCAAGGCCAGCTTGGTCTATACAGCAAGTTCCAAGCAAGTGAAGGCTGCACAGTGAGACTCTGTCTCAAATATAACAACAACAACAAAACAAACAAAAGATAAACAAAACAAATTATTTTCTCTGAAAATTAAAAATAGAACCACCACATGGCAAAGCTATACCACTCCTGTGGATATATCTTACTACTTAGCTATGTGCATGGCTATGCTTGTATCAGCATTATTCACAACACCATGGAAGTGAAAATCATCTTAATGCTCATCAACAAAAGAACAGATATCAAAAATGTCACATGTAAACACAACAGATTTTACTCAGCTAAAAAGAAAAAAAAATGAAATTTGCAGGAAAATAGATGGAAGGCTCTGGAAAGTACTAAATTAAGTCCAGACAAAACTCAGGTGTTCTCTGCCATATGCAGACACTTTTAAGAAGGGGATATCAGAGCGGGCATAGGCTATGAGAGAAGATAGGAGAGGGGGTCAAAAGGTATTGAGAGAGGTGGGTAGAGACAAAAGAGCCATGTGATATGAAAGTGAAAAGGAGGCTAGGAGGCTACAGAGGGTAGGAATGGAGATAAGGATGGAAGGATGCTGTGGAATGTCAGTGTAAGTTGTGTTACATTCATTTACACTATAGAATATTGGTTTAATGCTGCAAAGATGTGCTGCATTCTTTTATATTGCGTTTGTTTAACCCTACAAAGCTGTGTTTACTTTGCCTGCCTAAGACACCTGATTGATCTAAGAAAGAACCGAATGGCTAATAGTTGGGCAGAGAAAGGATAGGAAGGGCTGGCAGGCAGAGAGAGAAAATAGAAAAAATTATTCTTGAGTGAAGAGAAGAAGAGTGAGGAGCAGGAAAAAGTGGAGAGGAGGCTGCCAGGGGCCAGCCACACAGCCACACAGCCACACAGCCACACAGCCACACAGCCAGCCATAGAGTAAGAAGAAAGATGCATATGATAGAGAAAGGTACAAAGCCCAGAGGCAAAACATAATTAAAGAGAAACAGGTTAATTTATGTTAGAAAAGCTGGCCAGAAACAAGCCAAGCTAAGGCTGGGCGGCATTCATAAGAATAAGTTTCTAAGTCTCTGTGTATTTATTTGGGAGCTGGGTGGTGTGCCCCCAAAGAATAAAAAAATATAACTATATGAGGGAGTATGGGGGAGAAGATGGAAAGAGAAAAGATACAGCAAAAAATTTTGTTTGAAAAGTGCCATAAGAAAAATTATTTGTATTGTATGCTAATAAAAAAAGTAAACTCTAAAAAAGCAAGTGCAATGGTCTATTACATAAAAATGACTCTAAAATCTCTAGAAATACAATAGTTTGCATTAAGCATCCTGCTAGAGGATCCAGGTAGTACCTCAGAAAAGAGGAAATAGGAGAAAGGATGGAGGAGGCAAAAATAGGAAGGCAGAAAGAACAGTAACAAAGCTAAATAATGACAAAATCATAAAAATGTCTTTATACATAGTGATATAAATATAAATGTAGATTCTTTCTGGCAAGTTAAAAGTCTTCTGAGAAAGGTACTGATGACCATGTAATTGAAAGACAAGCCAGGCAGTTGAAACTGAATATTTAATACAAAAGACTTCAATGCAATAAAAATGCAAATTTTCCTCAAATTGATCTAAAAACTAAATTATGTATTAGTCACATGCTCAATAAAATTGTCTTAGAAATATGACAGGAAGATTATGAAAAGTTTGTTAGAACAAAGAGAAAATTATAGCCAGGGTAATCCTGAAGACAAGCTTAGAAAGCCTCTACCTAACAGCAAAATTTTATTGTAAAACAATATTATTAGTAGTAATACCATAATTTACTAGTTAGAAATACTTAATTGATTCAGGAAAAATGGGTTAATAAAACACAATAAGGATTCAAATAGTAGACAGTTATCTACAACAAAAACTATTGTCCCTCATGCCCATTCAAGGGGGTCAAGGCAGACATCCACAACAAAAGAAGAGATAATCAAGCAAACTGTAGCAGCCAGCCTCATATGAAATTCTTGAGCATGTACAGAAATACAAAGATTCAAGGTGACCCCCCCTTTTTAAAAATATTATTGTTTTGGGGTGTGTGGGTGGTATATACAAATTGGATGTATTGTTGTCACTAGGCAACTTGTGGGCAGTCAGTTCTGTCCTTCAGCTACATGGGTTCTGGGAATTGAACTCAAGTCCTCAGGTTGGCAGCAAACATCCTTACCAGCTGAGCCATCTCAGCCATATGACTTCCCTATTTTTATACTCAGTTTTTGCAGAGCATTGGGTGTCTTGAAGAAACTGATCGAACACCACAGTCACTGTCTAATGATAGCAGACTGAGAGCTGAAAGGTAGTAGCCCTGTCTGTGCAGATTCTCTGGCCAGCAGTTCCCACATTGCTCCCCACACTCCTGGCTGTGGGGCAAGGCCTTTCTAGAATGGGCTGGAATAAAAGGACTTCTGGTTTTTATGGCTGGCTGTGGAAAAGGATGTAGAGGAAGGGACGGGAAGACACAGAAGACCAGAAAGGGCATTTACTTCTGAAGCTGTTTCTGAGGGTTCTTGGGAGTATCATTTAATAAGCCCCAGTATTTCATATATGCAGAATTCACACTAGATATCAACTTTTTGTTGTTGAGAAAAGGAGGCTTATCGTTTCTGACAATCTGGCAAATTTTTGTTAATAAATTATTTCTTGGAAATCAAGATTTGAATTTTCTCAGATAATCTCTGCTCTCTAAATAAAAAAAAAGTTACATTTTTACATCATTAAAGAGAAAAGATTTAGTTCCACACAAATTCCTGACTTATTCTAATGCAATAAGCATATATATGTGATATATATATAATAAAAATAAATGTATATGATTTATTATTTTCCATGTTTTGCCTGCCTGTATGTCTGTGTATCACATGCAGGTGATACCTGAAGAGGCCAAAAGAAGGTATTGGATCTTCTGGAACTGAAGTTCCAGACAGTTGTGAGCTGTATTGTATGTGGTGGAAATCAAATCCAGTCTTCCTGAAAAAAATCAATCAATGCTTTTAACAGCTAAGCCATCTCCAGCTTCCAAACTTTATATCTATAAAGAGTGCTGAAAATATTAGAAATAAATGTAAGAAGGCCTGGGACTGGGGCTCAGTGGTAGGGCTCCTACTTAGCCAGAGAAGGTCCTAGGTTCAATCCCCAGCATCAAAACCTTGACCAAATAATCAAAAGTTACACTTCAGCAAAGCGTGTTGGGAAATATTTCCATTATCTAGAAAGCATGGGAATGATAAGTCCAACATTTTACCTTTAGATGCACACATACTCTAGGAGACAAATTAGAGATTTCATAGCAACAGTGTTTGTAGTAAGTTTTTAACAAGTGAACACAAACATTTATTTATGGTAGAAGTGACAAAATATTGTATATATACCTAAAATAGAATGTAAAGTACCAACAGTAAAACATATTGATATGGGTAGTTCTAAGAAAAAATATTGAGTGAAAAAGTAAGCAAAGCCTATGCATGATAATATAATTGCAAAGAAAGATATAATGACCGTACAATCAAAAGTGTCATAGTTTCCTGGATAGGAGAAGGGCAAACAGGCATAAAAAACAGAAAATGGTAATTTTCCAATTGAGTTCTATGAAAAGTTCACTTAAAATATATACTAGGTTAACATCTCATCAAGAAGTTTCATCATATGACACATGCTTTTTTTTTTTTTTTTTTTAGAGCTGAGGATTGAATTGAACCCAGGGCCTTGCGCTTGCTAGGCAAGCGCTCTACCACTGAGCTAAATCCCCAACCCTGACACATGCTTTTTGAAGCATGTACACCAGGATGGTCTCAAACTCACTGTGTACCAGATGATGACCTTGAAGTTCTGACCCCTCTGCTGCTACCTCCAAAATTTTGAGATGCCAGGCTTGCACAGCCTGCCATGTGTATGTGGTTCTGAGTTTCAAACACCGGGGCCCTGCATACTAGGCAAGCACTCTATCAAGTGAGCCCTCACCCCGACATACACAACACATTTCTTAGATCTGAGGTATAGCCAGGCTCTGCCAGATCTCTCCAGATAGAAAACACAGTGAACATTCTGTGTTTTGAATCATGTGGAGAGCACAATAGAATAGGCTGGTGCCTTCAGGTAAGCTACTCAAGGAAGGTATTGCTGGAATGGGAAAGATGCCTTAAGGAAGAAGAAATAGGAGCAGTTACTTGAGAGAAGGGTGCAGTTCAGCACAAGGAGGGAGCAAGGACATGAAGCAAGTGTTTGCATTTTATTGCGTGCAATTGAAAGTCACAGTGGAACCTTGTGCAAAGTGGCGAATAAATCAGAGATACGCATCTAACTGCCGATGATGAGATTTGAAATGGTGGACAGAAGCAGGAAAACATGGAGATAGGACAGAAAGCTAGTATAGTAATACTTATGAAAGATTCCTTAAACATAAAGAAAAGATGTAAAGCAAGTGATGAAAATAATTTTGAGGGAAGACCTAGTGATTTTATTCACATATTTATGTAGAAGGTAAAAATGGGAAAAGAATCTAGCTTGACTTCTGATGTGTGAGCACGTGGGTAGTTCTGCCACTTCTCTGAAATAGGGACATTATGGGGTGGTGGCGAGGTGTGGCTAAGATATTGGACATACTGTGAAACACGTTGTGTTTCACACAATGGGAGGTTTGTTTTGATAATCTTACAAAACATCTAGGTATTTGTTACCTCCCAGATGCAATGATTAACTGAATGAGGGGAGAAATCAGACTGTATGGCATCATAGCCTCATATACTGTACAGGAACAGATAAGAGTCACCAAATGGTTAATTTTAAAAGCAGTCACTTGCCAAGCAGTTTTCAAGTTGACTGTAGCTGAGTGACTGAAAAATAGATTTCAAAACATGGAATCTCCAGAGCCTGCTCTCTGGCTAAACTTTTCCATGTGCTCTGATATTAACCAGGCAGGAAAGTCCCTACTGAGACAGGCTGCACTTCCCCTCACATGAGGACAACTCAGCTCCCCTGGAGTGGTACATTGTCTCATGTCTCAAGATGGTTCCATGTCTCATTCCAGCCACACACTCCAGTTCCATTACTGGCAATGCATGGGGGAAGTGAGTGGAAGTGTGGTGTCATAGCACATTTCTGTAGAAACTCGGCAGTTACTAACCTGGAACCAATTCTAGCTTAGCAGGAAGGCAGATCTTGAGCCCTTGGTATCCCATTGCTGCATACCAAGGCACATGTGCATCTCATTTACTACCAGTAGACCTCTTGGATGCAGACCCTGTGGAGGTCTTGCCCCTGACCAGGAGCTAAGAGGAAGGGTCTGAGTCCTTTACATCAGCAGCCATAAGAAGGGCATACTAAGTTTTTGTGTGTTTGATTTTCCCAGAAGATGGCTATTAAGTTTTGGTACAGTTAACCTCTAAATTTCTGACTCTGAAATTGAGCAGAGGTGCTCATCCCAAATAGTCTAATCCGTGCAAGCAACATAGTGAAACATGACTTCTTAGAAATGCTGGGATTGGAAGCTTTGCTCATTGCCTTAAAAATGATCCCATTCTGTATGCAATCAATTTCTAGAGTCTCTTGAGTCCATAACATTTCCAGGAAAAGTGCCAAGTGAAAAGGTATATCTGGACTGTAGACTTGTACATTACACTTTATTTATTTAAGCATTATAACATACCGATCTTTTTGAGCCCATATTTAACCTATTTTAAATCTATCCAGGACTCCTTCCTGCAATGAACATTTTTACCAGTTCAAATCATTGCTTTTACTTTTATCAAGTCTAATTGAAGAGACTGTTCTTTAAAATCAACCTGATCTAAATGTGTGTACATAGGTCTTTCAGCATATTCACCTGTCCTTTGAAATCCATGGGAACTGGTTCCAGGATCCCCACAGATAACAAATTTAGAGATGCTCAAGTCTCTTGTAGAAAATGGCATATTTTTGTGTAACCTACACAATCCTTTTGTGATTTATGATAACTGCTACCGTGTAAGCCCCACTTAGTTATTGCACTTTTTAATTTGTATTGTTTCTTCTTGTTCAATGATTTTTGACTTTGTGATTGTTGGTTGAATTTATGGATGTAGAATCTGAGAGGTTTGACTATGCTTTTATGATACTTAAATAACAGAACACTAAATCCTAAGAAGAGTAAATCTTTCACTGTGACAAAATGCTTTATAATGTAAAGTCTTTTCAAATCTAGTGATGCTTATCTCACAGGCTTATCCAATGCACATTAATATAACTTTTAAAACTAGATAGGCCAGAAAAAACTTATAAATATTAATAGGAACAATAGGAACATAACTGTATATAATTGAGAGCCAGTGGCCAAAATATTAAATGCTTTGCTCTCCCTTGCTTTTGCCCTATCGCACTACTATTACAGAGGAATTGACCCCCCCCCTGTTGCCCATCTCTGGTTTCTACAGGTTATTGGTCAAGGCAGAAGACACATTCCTGAGAGAACACAATCTCTCCCTGGTCTCCTGGTTACACCCATTTCCTGTTGCTTCTGGACCTGGGTAGGGAGGCAGCTTTCAGTGAAATTGTTCTTCTGGATTTACTGGTATTACAAGATAAAAGTTGGGCTCAATCACAGGCTGGTTAAGGTGAGTGAGTGCCAGGGTATTAATGTGGCCTAAGGTAATGGAGCCTCTTCTAAAACTCAGTGAGCTTCCTTTGGCTGAGGAATTTATTATTTTCTCCAATAACTTATTGAAACAGTTGTTAATAAAAGTAAAGACAAAACACTTTCCAGAAAGTTCATAATCTCTCAGGTAGTTTCAATATGTTCTAGTAGGGAATGATTGGTATTACCTGAAGGGACCATAGGAAGGACCAGGTTATCACTCCAGCTGCCACTGAGGATCATCACCCTTCAAATGTATTGTTTTTGTGCCCTACCTTCTGAGGTTCAGTAAATTTCTTAGATGTTCACTGTCCTCCTACCTAGTCCCCTCACCCTTCCTTCTGAAACCATTCTTCAGTTTCTCCCTTTATTGCCCTGCCTTCCTTCTTAACACTTAATCCATATATTTCTCAAACTTTCAGTTCTCTGTTTTCACAACGCTGTGCTGTCACTGATTCTTCCTTTCTCTTTCATATCTGTTTCCTACTTAACTAAAACAACATCCCTCCTTTCCACCCTTTCCTCCAGATTGTGCCTAGAATTTTTCATCATTTTCTTTCAGCTTTGGACTCAAAACCTCTACCAATGGTTCAATGCGTGTCTTTTCTGCCTTCTATTGGCAAGACCTTTCATGTGCTCCTGCTCTTGTGGGCTTGTGTGCCTCTTCTCAACTTTGCCTCCACATGTCGAGGCTGAGAAGTGACCTTGGACAACTGAGTACTTTCATTAAAACATATTTCTAACTAAATTTTTACCTCCCTGAGCCTCTTAAATCCTTTTACTCACACGATCCTCAAAGCCAGTATTAGCCATCACAGACTCCATTCTCTTATTTTTCCAAGATTATTTTATAAGCACTTTAAACATTATATTTACAAAGACATTATTTAATTTTAAATTCGTCTCATTTTGCTGTTTATGCTGACTTCCTGGTTGACTGTCTCAGAATGTACTAATTTGTAGAAACTCATATTCTTTTACATGCTCAGCTGTTAAAAAATATTCCCTGTACCCATACAAATGCTGGGCACGTGCATCTATAATCCAGTGTGTTGGTTGGTTTTTGTCATCTTGACACATACTAGACTCACCTGGAGAAAGGGAACCTCACTGGAAGGAATCCCCTTCATCAGATTGCCCTGTTGCTAAATCCTCCAGGCATTTTCTTCATCAATTATTGATGTGGGAGTGCACATTCCATTGTGTGTGGTACTGTGTTTGGGCAGATTATCCTGGGTTGTAAAAGCAAGTGAACTAAGGGAGATGGGGAAGCAAGTCAGTAAACAACCTTCCTCCATGGCCTTTGCTTCAGTTCTTGCCTCCAGGTTCCTGCTTCTGTTCTTACTCTAAATTCCCTCAGTATTAGACTGCAATATGGAAGTGTAAGCCAGACAAAAGTTCCTTCCCATGTTGCTTTTGCTCAGAATGTTCTATCCCAGCACTAGAAGGCAAACTAAGACAGAAAGCTACAGTCTGAAGTGAGCTGGGCACCACATCATTCACTAGTCAAGAAAATACCCTCAAATATGTATCAATCTGATGGAAATAACTCCTCAGTAGAGGTTCCCTCTCCCCAGGTAAATAAAGTTTGTGTCAAATTGACAAAATGAATCAACGCATGCAATATTAAGAAGGTAGAGGCTGGAGGATCCCAGGAGTTTGGTAGCCAGGCAGACTGAAACATCAAGCTCCAGGTTCAGTTGGAGACTTTGTCCCAAAATAAAATGAATAGTTGAGGAAGATGCCTGATAGCAACCTCTCGCCTCCACTGGCATGGGATGCACAGACACAAGGCCCACTCCCCACATGAACCACTCTTCCCGTATACACAAATAGACACAAAGAAAACATTAAAGATGGCTCCCTACTGCTACAACATTCTGAATTCTCAAATTTCCCTTGTGGTAAACAAAATTCAGTAAAATGCACACTATCTAAATGTGTGATAGGCCTGTTACAATAGAGAATGTTAGTATGGGAACTTTAAAGAAAATGTAATTAAATCATAATATCAATGCTATTCTATCAGACCAACCTACAATATCTAAGTTTCAGAAGAAATTATTTTGTCTTCATTAGCTTATATATTATTATATAACTGCCACTCAATAAACTTCATATATTCATGTATACAATTTGATAAGCTTTGACAGGTCTATACACACATGAAAGAATCATGACAATCAAGACAATATTATCTTCTGCCACCTTCCATGTGTCTCTTAGTGATCTTGCCTTCCTGACCTCCACTATTCTTCTATTATTATATGTTAGTTTGCATTTTCTAGAAGTTTCTATAGATACATTTATGCAATATGCTTTTTTTTTTAAATAAAAACTGCATTTTTTTCCCAGTCAGTTTAATTAACTTAGTGTTCATCTCTGTAGTGGAAACATGCCATTCCTTTCATTGTTGAAAACTTACTCTATCATTTCTGTGTATTAGAGTTTGTTATTTATATTGATGAATGTTTACTATTTTTTAGTTCAGGAGCCATTACAAATAAAGCTGCTACAAAAATTCATGTTCAAGTTCTTACATGAGTGTATGCTTCTTTTCTTCCAGGTAATATCACTAGGAATGCAATGGCTAGGTAATACGGCAGTATAATCCCCCTCTTAAACTGTCAAGCTCTGCTCAGAAGCGCTTGTAGCATTCTGAGATTTCAGCAGCAGAGTCTGCCTTCAATTCCTCACACCTGGTACAGTTAGTCTTTCAAATTTAGCATTACAACAGTTGTGTTGCAATGTCATTATGGCTTAATTGGCATTTTCTTAATGACCAATAAGGTTGAGAATCTTTTCATGTGCCTGTTTTCACTTGTCTTGCTTGTGAAATGTCTCTGCATGAAGCATTTTAAAAGAAAAAATAAATTATAAAAGTTAAATTTGTTAAGTAAATTTCAAAAACACACATATGTTCTATTATGGTATTTGAATTAATTTTAGTTGATTTATAATTACCTCTCCAATAGTTATAATAATAGCCAGAAATAATTTCAATAGGAAAATATACTGTGAGCACAAAGGAAGGTCACTCTGGCTGGCCTGGAAGTTGCTTTGCAGACCAGGCTGGACTTACACTCACTGAGATCTGCCTACCTCTGCCTCTAGAGTGCTTGCGCCGCCATGGAGTGCTTCTCTTCCTAAGTGGCTTCCCTCAGCATTGCCTGCTCTGTCAGATGACTGGCAATCCTCAAAAAGTAAATTTTCCTTGTGTCCTCAATATAAAACCTCCTGTCTGAATTTGGCGAGGTTCTGTGGTGCTGTTTCTGTTGCTGTTGTGCAGTCACAGGTTAAAAATAAAGTAAGATTTTATGAACAACGTTTTCTGTTGTTGTTGTTGAAAGCTTTTTGTGACTGTACCCTGTTTCATTTTTCTTTATTTGGAGTTTAAAGGGCTAGATATCCATTTGTTCTTAGGATCTCGATGAAGTTGAACAAATTCATATAATTTCACAAACATTTATTAAGTCCATCTATGTGCTACCTATTGTTACAGAAGACTGAAATATAGGACTAACCCTAGAAGAGAGAAAACAAAAATGTGAAAACTGCAGCTATAGCTTTACATGTGTTATGATGAAAGAATGCCCAAACCAGTGATTTTAAAACAACACACACTTCATAAACAAGACTTATATGTAAGTGAGTTGTCAAAGAATGTAACACCTGTTGAATAGTGTCCCCCTAAAGTGTTATTCATTCCTGGAACCCCATGAACTATGTTTGGAATGAACATTATTGCAGGTATAATTAGCTAAGAAGAGATCATACTAGAGTAGGTTTAGTGTATGCAATGTGACTGCTGTTCTTACAGGAAGATGCATGGGAACACTGACACACAGGGAGAAAACGGCCATGATAACGCCATTTGAGTGATGCACTTACAAGCCAGGGGGACACCAAGGGTCTGACAAGAACCATAAGCTCTGAGTAAAGGAAGTCTTGCACAAATTTCAAAAAGGACATTCCCTATTAAAAACTAGCCTCAATGGTATGATACTAGATTTGTGTTCTCTGTAGCCACCAGCTTGTTTCAGCAACACTAGAAACTAAATGGACACATAGGAGCTCATTAAAGAGATGTGCTGGTGGCCATTAAGAATATACAGCAGATGGCAATTGATAGTTCAGGTGTCAACCCACCAGATGAATAACTCTATGATGGAGGAATCTTATCAGCAAGGCTTACAGGACCATAGACTCTGAAAACCAGTTGCTTCTCTTTGTAATTTCTCTAATGTGTCACTACATTTCTTCCCTAAAAACAGCCATGGGTATTTTCCCCACTGCCTGTGTGTTTGTCTCATGAATACATTTCATCTATTGGGCACATATATAGCGTATATAGCTATGGATGGTCAGGAAGATGATTTCTGCCTAAGCTGTATAATTCTTTTTTGTTTGTTTGTTTTTTTGGTTTTTCGAGACAGGGTTTCTCTGTGTAGCTTTGCGCCTTTCCTGGAACTCACTCTGTAGACAAAGCTGGCCTCGAACTCACAGAGATCCGCCTGGCTCTGCCTCCCGAGTGCTGGGATTATAGGCGTGCGCCACCACCACCCAGCGAAGCTGTATAATTCTGATGAGTAGAAATTATACCAGGATATTTTCACACTCAAACTGACATAGGAAAATAACTGTATTCTCAGCTACAATGACAGTTTTTCACGCATTTATCTAAGGCCTCAGAGCAAATCCAAAATATACCACTTGCCCCTGGAGAAAATTGCACAAGGGCAAGTTCCCAGGTGTTTGCTTGTTGAACCAAAGTCAAGCTGATAACATTAAGACATAAACTCCCCACAGCAACTGACTTTCTGCACGCACTCCTAGCCTCACGGTCCAGCCAACCAAATGTTCATTGTTTAAGTCCTGAATTTCAATGGCACTCTCTGTCTGAGAATGCTAACCACTCAGAGCTTTGTGCCTGTTTTACTTACCATACCCAACCAGTGTGACCTTGCAAGCCTGAGAGAAACCGTGTGATTCCTTACATGTATCAGAATGGCTCTGTCTCTTATTGTTTACTCAAGAAATGCTGTGTGACACAGAAAATGTAACTACTATTTGTCTAGAGTTTTTGCTGCAGAGACAGAGATGTGTATATAGGGCAGAAATGTGTGTGTAGAGAAGAGTGAGTGAGTGAGTGAGTGAGTGAGTAAGTGTGAGTGAGTAAAGAGTGAGTGAACATAGTAGTGTGTGAAGGAATGTGGCAGAGTGGAGAGAAGAAATATGTATAGAAGAGAGATGTGTGTAGAGAGAAATACGGAGATACATAAATAAGAGATGTAACTGTGTCTAGAGATGTGTGGCTGTGCAGGAGAGAGATGTATGTATGAAAAGAGAGATGTGTAGCTATATGCAAAGAATGTAGCTCTGTGGAGACAGATTTTCAGGAAGAGATTTTTTAAAGATGAAGTAAAAGAGAAAGTTGCATCAGAAAGTGTGTTTCCTTATTTACCCCATCATATAGAAAAGTCTAGCCCTTGACACACTCGTGGATTTTTTGCATACCCTAAAGGTGATCTTGGAGCAGGCACTCCCAAAAGTCACCAATAGAGATGAACGGTAAAGATTCCCCCAAATGAATGTTCAAAGTCACCAAGGAGTAGAGGAACACTCAGAGGAGTCCCATCAACATGGCATGTGTAAATCATTTCTATGCTGTGTTCCTGTGTGTGGAGTAAGGTTCCTCATTATCCATAGAGTGGGTGTATCAGCATACAAAAGAGCAAGAGACAGACTTCTTCCCATTTGGCATGCTTATCCTGTGTTTCTGTCATGGCAAGGTCATCTTCTCTTGTGCTAACCCAAAGGCTATGAAATATTTCTACAAAGTAAATTTCTTGAACATGAGCCAGTCACATCATTTGGTGCTATCTATTCTAGTATGGGATGTTTGGGGTAATAAGACTGGATATATTTTTGTCACTGAGAGGTCTTTTGCAGATTTTTAGTGTAGCAGCTTTCTAATGAATGTTTAAGAGTACTTTTGGCTCTGTAGTATTTCTGTCCAGGCACTGATTAGAGTGAAGCTCTTAGTAAGTTTGAACTTCACTGGAAGAGATTATAGATGGTCAATTTTATGCTTCCATGGCCTACATGGTAATTTTTATTATCTTCTTTACCTTGGCTATAAATAAACTTTCCATTTGATTCATGTATGATCCTTTCAAATGTAGAACAGAACAAAAAACAAACCACCAAATATACCACATACTTTGTGTGTGTGTGTGTGTGTGTGTGTGCGCGCGCGCGCGTGTGCGCGCGCGCACGCACGAGCGTGCAGGCTCACATATGTTTATATTTATATAGACATATGGAGGAAAAGCTGAGATAGAGACAAATTGTTTTCTGAAGTTGATAGGAGAGAGAATGATAAAAACTCAGTATATTAGCTTAGCTTTTGAAAATCCAATTTTAGCATTATTTCCACTTGGGTGTGGTGACTATACCTACTTGCCTGTGAGGTGTGGAGGTTCTCCTTGGCAGTTTTATTTCTTAGGTGACACTTGGCAATGTTTGATTACACTGGGGAAATTTTTGGCTGCCATACAGAGGAGATGCTGCTGAGATCAAGCAAAGAGGCCTTTGAACATCTTATTTGTTGAGGAGGTCTGAATGAAAATGGCTTCCCGCAAGCTCATGGGGAGTGGCATTATTAGGAGGTGTTGGGGGAAGTGTGTCACAGTGGGTGGGGTGGGGGTGAAGAGTGGAGGATGGACTTTGAGCTTTCAGAAACTCAAACCAGGCCTAAAGCTCACTATCTTCCTGTTGCCTGCCAATCCAGATGTAGAAGCTGCTGTGCTTCCCATCATGATGGTGATGGACTAAACCGCTGAAACTATAAACCAGCTCCAACTTACATAATTTTCTTTATAAGAATTGCTGTGCTCATGGTGTCTCACCACAGCAATAAAACCCTAATATGACACTTGTATAATATTTTTTTTTTAAAAATAGCTATAGAGCTAAGGCTAAGAAATTGTGGCCCAAGCTGGGCATGGTGGTGCATGCCTTCAATCCCAGGACTCAAGAAGCAGAGGTAAGTAGATCTCTGTGAGTTCAAGACCAGCATGATCCACATAATGAGTTCCATAATATTAAGGGCTGTGGAGAAAGACCCTGCCTTAACAAAAAAAAAGACAAATAAGTTAATTGTAGCTTAGCATAATGGTTAATGTTGAAATGTTTTTGTTAAATGTTTTCTATATACTGACTATAGTGCTAAACAATTTCTGAGCAATACTTTCTTATCCATAAAATATTTCTAAATATTACTCTCATAAATATTGCACGTTACAAAACTAATATGCTAGGAGAACAGCATTGGCGTTACCCCCAACACTCATATTTGGAGCCAGATTGCATACACTAGTGTTAAGAGGTGAGGCCTGTGCAAGGTGATTAGATCATGAAAGGCCTGGCCTCATGAATAGGATGAGTTCCATTATAAAGGGAACTGGGGCAAGCCTATCTGTACTCTGTAAGATCATGGACTGTATTATCAATGAAGAGCAGACCTACACCACACACCAAATTTGCCAGCACCTTAACCTTGAATCAGAGCCTTCACGACTGTGAGGAATATGTTTCTATTGTTTATAGATCCTCCCCACCATCAAAGGTATTGTGTTACAGTGGTGTGGCTGGAACAAAACAGGAGTGAGAGAGCGTCACTCATTCCAGTGACAGGGATAGAGACTGTTGAGAGGCTTTTCTTTAGGATCACATTTTCACTTTCTGAATAACAGGATCTGACTCCAAATAACTTTCCATTAAAGATTATCTTATTTGGCTTCTTTAGCCTGAAAATATAATTGCATCCCCTGAAACATCTGAAATAGTGTAACATTTGCTAAGATCGATTTGCATAACAAAATCGGTTATATAATGAACACAAGATTACTTTAATCTGATTGAAAAAATAAGCACTTCTGTCTGATTTATACCTTGGAGAGCTAGAAGTGCAATTTAAAGTACTTTGACCTCTTTTAATATAAAATACACAAATTACCTTTCTCCCCCCAACAGTAACTACTCAGCCACCTTATGATTGAGAAAAATTTAAAATATATATATATAGATAGATAGATGATGGCTTTAGGTTGCTTTGTATGGCTATAATAGAATGCCATAGACTAGATGATTTATAAATAATAAGACTACATTTTGCTCATGTTAAGGAGGCTGGTAAACCTGAGGCTGATGGGGCAAGTGTCTTCTTAAGGTGTCATCCAAAGGCAAAGAGCACACTCACACACATTCATGCAGTGTGTAATACAGAGATCAGACTTTTATTTTGATCCTTTTTATAATCAACATTAAGTCTCTCATGATAGTGGAGTCATCATGATCCACTTCTCAGCACTGCTGCTTTGGATTAAATTCTCATCACATATGTTGGGGAGATGCAGTCAACAATAGTAATGAACAAAGAGAATTTAGGAGCTTGAATGAAAGAGAAATGTTTATCAATAGTGACAGACTACATAATTCAGAACAAAACTCCCACTGTGAAAAACAAAACATGAATGGGAGTATGATAAAATGGCCAAAAGCTATGGAGTCAAGAACCAGGGCAGGGAAACTAGGCTACAGCTCTACTTAGAGCATTTCTTTTTCTTCAGAGATATCTATCAGTTATGGGAGAGATGTCTGAAAGACTGAAATTTAGCAGTACATTTGACAGCTTTGAAGGTCTAAAAAAGAGAAAGAGGCAGGAGCTGGGAAGGTTGAAGGGGGCAGCTAGTCCATCAAAAGGGAGGCTGGGCCAGCCTTTACTTTGTAATACAACACCAAAAGGCTATGCCTTAAGGTTTAAAAACACATTAAACGTAACTTCTCTTTAGGAACTGAATTTCAGGTTAGATATTATCTTAGTTAGGTTTCTACAGCTACAATAAAACACTAACCAAAACCACCTCAGGGAGGGAAGGGTTTGTTTCATCTTACAACTCTCAGCCCACACTCTATCACTGAGAGAAACCCAGGCAGGAAGCTGGAGGTAGGAACCAAATAGAGACCATGAAAGAATGCTGCTTACTGGATTGCTCCATGGCACTTGCTCAGGCTGCTTTTTAGTACAGTTCAGGACCACCTTCTCACGGTGGGCTGGGACTTTCCACATCAATCACGAGTTTTAAAAAAAAAAAATGCTTCATAGACTTGTTTACAGGCCAATTTGATGAAGTCATTTTCTTAAGTGAGGTTCCAGATAACTATAGCTTATAAAAAGTTGACAAAAAAATTCCAGCACAGATAACAGGTATATACCCCTAAAATTGGGTTAAAATCATTCAAGATCCACCGGGTGGTGGTGGCAGCGGCGTAGGCCTTTAATCCCAGCACTCAGGAGGCAGAGCCAGGCAGATCTTTGTGAGTTTGAGGCCAGCCTGGGCTACAGAGTGAGATCCAGAACAGGCACCAAAACTACACAGAGAAACCCTGTCTCAAAAAACCAAAAAAAAAAAAAAAAAAAAATTCAAGATCATACTCTTCTAATACTAACAAGAAGGTAACATAAATCCTCTGTGGAGGAATATAACTATTTCATATTTTTTTATATCTAATTTCCAGCATTTAATAAAAAACATCCAGGTCTTTGAACAGAAAAAAAAAAAGAACAGAAACAAAACTTTCAAGAAATTACAGAAAATAGAAGCAGACCAAATAGCAACAAGTGATGGAATGATCAGAAAAGTGTTTTTTTAAATTATGTTGAATCTGTGGCTGATATATAAAATTAATTATAAAATAAAAATATTTAAAATTTTGCTGATTACATTATTAAAATATTAAATAGAGGGCTGAAAATATTGATCTGCAACTAACAGTGAGAAGGAGAAAGACCTGAGTCAATGTTGAACAGGAACAGACTTTCAGGAAAAGCAGGAAGCTAGAATGAAATACTGAGAATCCAAAGGTAGAATGGGTACAGCACCCAGCCTGTCTAAATACTTGTCCCTAGAGTCACAGAGAGAGGAGAGAATGCTGTAGAGGCAACATGAAGCATGAATCTTAAAAGTTCTTATTAGTAAAATCAAACCTGAGGCCAGTTATTGGGGTGAATGCTGGAAGATCAGAGAAGTAGAACAAGCCACAGCTACCTCACGTTGCCAGTTCCTCAGCTGATTCTATTTCCTCAGACTGGAAACCTCTGTGTCCTTATCCGGAACGAATCTCAGCTGAATTGCTGCTCCAAAGCCTAAAAGCTTAACCAGCCAAATGCTTCTAGTTTCTGGACTTCACGCTTTATATATCTTTCTCTTGCTGTGGGCGCTCCCTGGGATTAAAGGTGTGTGTCACCATGCCTGGCTGTTTCTAATGTGGCCTTGAATTTAGAGATCCAGAGGGATTTCTGCCTCTGGAATGCTAGGATTAAAGGTGTGAGTGCCACCATTTTCTGGCCTCTATGTCTGTCTAGTGGCTGTTCCATTCTCTGACCCCAGTGAATTTATTAGGGTGCACAATATTTTGGGGAACACAATACCACCACAGCAATTTTCAGAAATAAGGTCTGAGAATTTTCTAAAATTTGTGAAAGATTTCAAATCATAGTTTCAAAAGCCAAAGTTGTGAAGGGAGGGAGGGAAGGAGGGAAGGAGGGAAGGAGGGAGAGAAGGAAGGAGGAAGAGAGGGAAGGAGAGAGGGAGGGAAGTGAAATGGAGGAAGGGAAGGACCCTATCATTTCTATAAACAACTTAGTAACTGTGTTGAAAGTCAGAGTAGGAGAAAGACTTTAACTGAAGAGTAGGGGTGATGTAGGATATGTGGGGGAGGCTCCTCATCATGTCCTTTGTATTTTCTCTTGTTCCTTTTTTTTCCTCTTTATGTACCTGGTTATGTTTGACTGGGTATTGGAAGTTATCACTACTGATCTCTCCTATTGACCTCACCCACCACACACACACTCCCAGCCACTGAAAAGGAAACTACTCCCACCCCTGTTCAGAAACTTGGAAGTTTGATTTTTCATTGTCTTTTGGCATTCATTCCTCACAAGAATTTAACTAACAATTATCCTTATTGTTAGCTCTTAGAATTTAAGGTTGTTACTGCTCTCATTGTAAGCAAGCAGAAGCTATCCTCTATGGAGGAAAATAATGAGCCCATAATGGACCCCATAATGAAATTAGTGTTCCTATAAGAGAAGGAGTCTTTGGCCTCACCTAACATGTAGCCATACTGATACTCTGGTCTCTGGAAATTGTCTAGAATGGTCAGGACAGATCTGTCTTGTTTTAGGCACCCAGTTAGTGGCATTCCATGCACTGCGCTACAGCAGCCTGGGTAGAAATACCTCCCCAAATCTTATCCCAACACCCATCATGACAACTATCTTGTGCCTTTTTCATATCAGAGCTTTTGTCTCATCCAACTAGAGGCATTGCTCCTTCAGAAGGGACAAGAATAATGGATTGTCAGATGCAGAAGAAATCCTTGATTATTTGAATAACCTCCTAATTTTATGAATGAATGAGCTAAGGACCAAAGAGGGCCATGCACTTGCCTTAGGTACCTGTACACGGGGAAAATAGCAGATGAATGTGAGTAAGCCATTTTAGCAATAAATTCTTCACTCCACACATTAAGAAAGCATCCAAATGAAGAGGAAGATCTTTAATAATGAGGTTGCAGCTTTCAGCAAACCCAAAGGAAGGACATTTGCAGATGAATGAAACTGTCTTGTAGTTGTGAAGTCATACTTTTTTTGTATTTTTTTTTCTTCTACAAGCTTGTGAGATCTGGGTCTTGTCCTGAAACCTCAAAAAAGTTGGTAGTAGAAGAACAAACGTTGAGTCAGTAACTGAGAACCTGGTGTGCCAATCTTATTCTGAGCACCAAGTAAAGCTGTTGCCACCCTTGACACTTGCACTTTCTGCTCCAAAGAACAAGGGGTTAAAAGTTTACTTTGAGATTCTGGGTCTCATTGCCCAGCCACCAAAATCCACTTGATTCTGCCTACACTGAATTCCCATATCGTTTCTTTAAAATTTTTTTTTTATCTGTGCTTGTTTATACTTCTTGTGAATGATCATCAGTTTGCTCTGTATATTTTTCATATGATATTATATAGTTCTCTGTTCTGTTTTTAACTCATTTTTTAATTTATCTCAAATTTAAGGATTGCATAAGTAGTTTTAAGCTATTAATCTGTCTTTTGATTGTGGTATGCATTTGTTTTTCCTTTTCTTACTTGGGCTTTTGAATTAGACATGTAAGTAAATGACCTCAGAGAATGGTTTGTCTCATTCATAAACAAGGTAGTACTGGTGCTTGGGTCCCGCAGTTTCCTACTTGTAGGACCTTGCAGATACTAAGCAGCCTCTCTATGTCCTAAGCTTTGTCATCTGAGAATGAGTGATTGTACTTAATCGCATAAACATACTGTGAGGAACAAAAGATTTATAGTTCTAGAATCTTGACAATAATTTTAATATAGACAAAGTTCTCTCTTCATATGGATGGGAAGAGGGGATATAGTCATCCTCTATTTTAAATGTCATTTGAACCAACTTTTACTATAGACATCTTCTAATTTATACTTGAAAGTGACACATATTTTTCTACAATCTAGAAGCATTTAAGAGGAAGGAAATGACTTATTTTGCCAGGATTTAAAATTAATCAGCTGTGAAATCATCTGTAACATTGACTCTGAGGGACCCTGCCTGGACCACTTCCTACTGGAGTTCAGAAAATGAGCATTTTACTAGGAAATTACATTTATTGTTGCTAAAATATTAAGGTTTGTCACATGTATCAGTATGAAAATTTTCATTTTTCCCTAATAATACTTTGAGATCTTTTTGTTTGCCTGTTTACTTTGTGGCATTTTCATGGAGTGTGGTTTTGTTCACATTGTTATTTATGTATTTATTCTTCCTTGGCTATCATCCTTTCAATTAGTTATCTAACATTTTATTTTCCTAACTCACTGTGTTAGTGTTTGCTTTTGCAAGGGTTGTGACCACAAAGGAATGATAGAGAGATGCTGTCCTCTCTTTCTCTTTTCTTAATCCTGTCACGTTACCTTTGTATCTTACTTGTCACAATTTCATTTCATTCATTCATTTATTGATTCATCCAAAATGTTTATTGAGTTCAACATTATCTAGGGCCCTGGTGGCAGAGTGGGACTCGCAGCAGTAGCTAAGATACTGCCTATCCTTTCAGGGGGAAACGTACAGCCTACTGTGTCCTAAAGCTGAAGAGATGCTTCTTCTGTTGCCTGGAGTTGGAATCTGCTAGGGAGCTGCCATAAAACTACTAGCAGTTACTGCCAAGGGTCTTCATTAATATCTTGGCCATTTAAACTTCTTGTGTATGGGAATCATTATTGTTGATGCTGTCATTCCTAGGTATTTATGTAACTTTTAAAATTGACTACCCATTGTATCTTAAAATATGTAGCATCCCTTAGGGAAATACTGCCTGGAGCAAGATGGTGGAAAAAAGTCAGAGATACTTCTGTTTTTCCAAAACAAATTTAAAAATATGTTTAAAATAGCACCAACTACAGGTGTGTATGGAAAAATAATTTAGGGCAATCGGAATCAAGAAAATACACAAATAATTTTTAAAATACATTATATATAATAATGTATAAATAAAATACAATTTAATAATACATTATAATGTAAAATTATACACACATGAACACACATGCACACATACACACACACACACACACACATACACACACACGCATGCACACACACATATATCTAAAACTAAGACAGGAAAAAAGCAACAGAATGTGGCAGAAGTTATCAAGATTCCTTCCTCCATCCAAAGACAGTATGGGAAAAGATGAATTAAAACCTAAAGAACTCACAGATTTCTATACTCTTCACCCCATCTCACCTTCCCACAGTTTGAAGGTACATTCATATAGAAACCTGTGATTAGCTCAGGGAAAGCACAGCAGACATTCTGAGAATAAGAAACACAAACCATTTCCTACCAGAGTACAAGGAGCAGCCATGTCAGTTAAGAATTATCTACCAGTGTACCAGAGGCAGGCATGTCCACCAGGGCTTACCTAGTGGGAACTGAGCTACGCAAAGGCTGTCAAAACAGAGTTGCCATCCAGGCAAACACATCTTCACAGCTTTTGGAGATGTAACCCAAAGTGTGCTGAAACAGCCAATGAGCATCAGCTGAGGGGGCAGGAAATTGCAGACCTGCAGGTGGATGCAGTTACTCTTTATGAGCCAGTGATTTGTAGTTGAAGGCATACTACAAAAGCCTGGGTGGAGAGATTGAGACTGACAGCTGAAGAAAGATAATAAAGGCATTGAAGGGCTGCATCCCACCCGCAGTTCATGTAAAAACATGCGCACAAACAAGAAGCAAAATATGGCCTTATCTGGAGGAATGAATTGGGGCACTGAGCTTAGAAAAGAGAGACAGAGAAGCAGCAGTAAAACAAAAACCTGTCCCGTGCAACATGTTTTAAAAAGTCAACCATAGGTTAATGTGTGGAATAATTTGCACAAGGTTATGGTGTGTGTGAGACCAATAATCACTCCAGGAAACAGAACATTACTAGTCTCTCAGAGATCTCCTTGGCAGCCCTTCTCATCTTAAGGGCCCTCATTATGTTAACTGTGAATTCTGTGAATAGGTTTTGCTCAGTTTTGTAGTTCATATAACTAGACAAATAATTCAATAAATATTCATTCTCTCTCTCTCTTTCCTCCTCCCTCCGTTCCTTCTTCTCTCCTTCATCTGTCTTAACATTCTTATCAGTGAGATTGTTGCCTGATTTTCCCCCCAGAAAACACAAACAAACACCTGTTTACTTAGGACAGTGACCCACTTAAGAAAACACTCCACAGAAGTTCAACTTAGTGAGCCAAGGAGTTTCTTGGGGTCACTTTACAAGATCATGAGTGGGTGATTGGTTAATTATAAGAGGGTCATTGATTCCAACCCCACTGAATTGAAAGGTCCACCCCAGCATGAGTGACATTTCACAGCAACTACATCCTTGGATTCCCTGCCCAACTTAGAGGCATCTCCACTGAAAACTCCTGTTCGCCAAAGATTGGTGATAGCTTATCTAACCTTTAAGATGGGCATTGTTAATTTTGGAACTTTTGAGGCTTCTTGATTCTTATATAGTTTTTTAGCTTCTGGATACTGGCAATATTCGTTAGCTTCCGAGTCCAGTGAGACTCGCTCTTCCGGCTGCTAGGGAATGTTTCATTTGGAGACACGAGTTATATAGCAGAGACCTATCCACACTACCTCAGACTATTGCTTTGTGAGTTTCCTGCATTTTTTTTTTCATTTTGGAGTTGAGATATTCGAGCATTTTCCAGTTTGTTCATACAGCACACATGACTATATTTCTTCTGGAAATTTACTTAGAAATTGAGTTGCATTTGGTCAATAGATGATGCCATTCAGTTGCTAAGACAAGTGGTCTAATGTATGCTTCTAGTCAATGAGATTTTGGGCCACTTCCATGGTAGGGATGGTTTGGAGGCCTTTTACACTGAAGTATTTAGCCCAGTTTTCAACATAATAAATTTTATAGAGGATATAATGGAAGTAAAGCAATCTTCTCTAATTATTTATATAGCTCGTGTAACTATTACCCTTCATGATTGATTTGAAAAATAAGGACTTCACCCTAAAACAAAATGCAAAACAGACTTAAGTAACATTGAAGAGAGACAAAAAGAATGTGACAAAATTGTGTAGTCATGAATAGGTCTAGATTCACAAAATTACAACAAGACAAAATAACTGCTAACCACTACAGTAGACATGGGAAAGAAATAAGAAAAGGATTGCAACAATCAATGAGTGAATATGAAGAGACAGACTGAACAATAGACAATTTGTCATCAATAGGGGATGCTAAAGATTGCACAGCAAGAGCTTTAGTACCCAAATATCTATGTTTATGCAAATATATTCAATGATAGAATAGCTTTATAAGAAAGAAAAAAATCAGCTATATATTAAAAGGTTCTCTATGTTCTTGGAAGAACTGATACAGAAACAAAAGATATCCTGAAGAATTTGCCGAACCTTAACGACAAAAATTTCTATGAGAAACTAGATATGTATGAAAGTCATTTCCAACTTCCTCTGTCTATAGGCTTCTGATAGAGAAACTTAGAAAGTACTTAGAAATGAATTATAACAAGCAGACAATGAATCAAAATTATGAGATAAAATTAAAAGTATAAACAGAGGTCAATTTATACTTTAAATGCTTATATATGAAAAACATATATAAAAATTAGTGCCTACTATTCCAACTTAAGCAAATAGTACAAGAGAAAATCGTGTTCAATGTTAGTCTTATTAAATGGTATTCAAGAAGAATAATGTTAATGCTAAAGGGAAAAGAAACAAGAGTCTTGTGTTGGCTTTTGAATGACCCCACAGATCATGCTGTAGTGTAAATGATGACTCTGTGGTTCCTGAGAGAGGCTACAGCTTGCTGAACTTTCAGAGGGTGGAGCTTATTGGGAAAAAGTGAGGTCACTGGTATATGTCCTTGGAGGGGATGTCTATCAGACTCTGGTCCTTTCCTCCCCCTTTCTGCTTCTTGGCTACAATGAGGTAAGCTCCATGGCTCCTCTGGGGGTCTCCCAGCTATCGTAGTCTGCCAAACCATTTTCTTTTGTAAGAAGAAAAAGAGACGGATCCTGGAAGAAATAGAAAATAGGTACAAAACCATCAGCATTTACAAGTAAAATGATTATATCCTTAGAAAATATTTAAAAATCTTTCAAAAGGAAAAATAATCCCTCTGAAACTCAGTAGGGTAAATAGTAGCTAGAACACTGGCTGTGAAATGAACATATAACTCCTCCTGGCTAAAAGAAAAACAGTCTCATGCAACAGAGATGGATCCAGATCCAGTGGGCCCCTAAAGCAGATCAAGCTATACAACTGTCTTACTTAAGCAGAGGGCCTAGTCCAGTCCCATGGAGGCTCCACAGCTGTTGGTCTAAAGTTCATGAATTCCCACTAGCTTGGTTTGGATCCATCCCTGGTGCATGAGCTGGCCTTTTGGAGCCCATACCTATGGTAGGACACTTTGCATAGCCTTGATGAAGGAGGAGGGGCTTGGACCTTCCTCAGCTGAATGTAGCAGGCTTTGCTGGTACTCCCCATGGGAGGCCTTACCTTTTGGAAAAGGAAATGGGGGGTGGTTTGGGGGAGGGAAGATTGGGGGGCAGGAAGAGGGAAGAGATGGGGGTCTGTGGTTGTTATGTAAAATGAATAAAAAAATTCTTAATAAACAAAAAGAAACAGTCTCAGTAGGAAGCAAGTATGTGTTGGAGAAAATGGATAGAAGACTGCATTTGTAAAACTTATACAAACAGAAATCCTTACATTTTAAAAATGGCATTAACCTTGATAAAGAAAACAGTACCTCTTTTGTGTATAGGGCAGAACCAATATTGTAAAACAATCAATTAATGCTTCATAGCCACTCTTAATAAAATATTCCAAATCCTTTGTTACTATAATATTGACACAATACATTTATAGAAATAAATATGCAAGTGTATCAAGGACAATGTGGAAAAGCAAAGTGGTAAAAGAACACTAGTTTATTGTATAGTAAAATGTTTAATCACGTATATATACTAAGAGTTTTAGTAGATTAAATTATATAGATCATTAAAAAATATAGATCAGGAGACATGATTAATGGCCCAGTAATTGATACAAATATTTCTGGTGAATTAGTTCATTATGAAGGCCAGATCAGAAGAAAAAGAACAAAATCAAAAATAATATCAGATAATCTTGCTAACCATTGGAAAAAACAGTAGATTTCAATCATAATATTAATTTAAAATAACTTGAAAGTATAACAAAGATTTAAAAGTAAAAACATGAAATTATTAGACAAAACATGAATTCATATACACTTCTGATATAACATGGCTTTATTGGAAGGATACAAAACACTAAAGTTGAAAAGTCACGTTCAAATGATGTTTTAAAAAGACCAAGGGACAGGAGAGATTGCTCAGGGGTTAAAAGTGCTTGCTTCTCTCACAGAGGACCTGGATTCAGTTCCCAGCATCCACATGGTAGCACACAAATATCTCTAACTCTAATGTAGGGATCTAACCTCCTATTCTGAACTGTGAGGCATCGAGCATGCACAGAGTTCACATATTTATATTTCCATGCAAGAAAACACCCATACACAGAAAAATAACCTTTTTTGGAAAGACTTTAAGCATAGTTTTGTAAATGAACAACAACAATGGCAGCCTAACTAACATGGAAAGTTGGGTTTGGAGGCACAGTACTACCCGAGCTGAGATGGGGATGGGAAAGAGAGGGGTAAGAAAATTGACACACTGCAGGTTCAGTCTCAAAAAATAAATTAGATTGCAATAATGTTACACACCAGATGTTGGCTTCTGGCTACTGTGTATGTATCCATGTGAGAGAACACCCATATGGAAACAACACACACACACACACACACACACACACACACACACACACACACGACTAAGAAAAATATTGAAGTACATAAACACATATAACTATAGATGGTGACTTTTCTTAAATTTACAGAGGGTTTTCACTTTAACCACACAAAATAAAATGTAGTAGGAAAAAGCAAAGTTGATAAACTTTTAACAGAAAAGTTAATATAAATAACCCCAGTGAGAAAATATGTTGACTATATTCCATAATTAAATAAAGTTGACATAAACAAAACTGGTGATGCTTTGTTACCTACTATGTCTATAAGATTACAATCTAGATTGGGGATGAAGACATCTCAGTGTAGAAAACTTGCCTACTGTGGGCAGCCCCTGAGTTCAAACATCTGCACCTCTTTTCCCACTAAGAAAATTCATTGTTGGGGGGCACATAAAAAAAAACAAACACGCATATTCTACTGATGGGAAAATAAAGTATATAAACTCTGGAAACATGATTTGTCAACAGATTGTTTCAATATAAAAATTCTCACAGTCCTTGCTATTTAATTCAATTCATGTAACATGTTATGCAAATGTATATACACTCATGCACTTAGTTGCTAGTAAATACATAAAAAAATCTAAAGAACTTACCTTTGGGTCAAAAGACTGGTCATGAGTTAGGAAGAAAGAAATTTTGTTTTCATTGTATATTTTGTTCTATAAATTCTTTCAATTTTAGGTTCATATTATTTCATACAAAAATAATTAGTAACACATACACTTGTTGTGTGCAAATGGATCGTGCTGATAAAATCCTATTACCAAAATTCTTAGAAACTACTTGGATTGTTCTAAAGTTTCATGACAGGTTGAAAGAGGAGCTGGATGGAACACTCAGTGCTCAACCACATTAGCTGAGAGAAGATTGAAGCCAGGATGGCCCTTAAGACAGTTAACTCCTCTCTGTTTCTCCAGATCCAATTCCTGAGTCTCATGCCCAGCTCTGCAGCAACACTTGTGGCAGCCTTCTCTGCTCCCTGCTCCACTTCCTGTGGATCCCACAGATCTTCCCCTTCTAACCTCCCTCCATGACTCTTTGCTTTGTCCCAACTGCATCAAACAGAAGGAACTCCTGCTCACCTAAGGGCCACTCTTGCTGTGGAAGCAAGTAGGCTAATGTCAGATCTACACCTCTCTTTCTTCCCCAGATCTAATCCCCCTAGTCTCATCCACAGCTCTGTAACAGAAAACCTGCTATAGTCTCCCTTTTCTCTCTGACCCCAGCCCCAAAGGATCACAAAGTTTTTCTTCCCAAACTTTCCTTGTCCCAACTCATCCCATTATCTTGGCCTCCAACAACAGCAGATATAACCTGGAAACACACCAATTGAGCAGGACAGGGAAATAGGTACATAGAAAATTTCTTACCAGGCAGCACACGGCCACCATACTCTCCTAAAGTGCAGGGAGGAAGCAGGCCAAGGAACAGAACACTCATCCAACATAGACAAAATCAGATGTTAATCACCCAGACCTATAATTGTCTCCTAGGTGCTGAGAAGCCATCCTACAAACACTATCAATAACAACAGCCAGGGCAGTATATTTCCACTGAAACCCAGTAACCCTCCCACACACAGCAGCCACTGATAATTCCAACATAGCTGAATCCCAAGAAAAATACCTAAAAAACAGTCGGTGTGAAGATGATAGAGGTCTTTAAAGAGGAAACAAATAAACCCCTTAAAGAAATCCGGGAAAACACAAACAGTGCAAGGAAATGAATAAAACTGTTTAGGATTTGAAAATGGAAGCAGAATGGGTGAAGAAAACCCAAACTGAGGGGATGCTGGGAATGAAAATTTGTGAATTTGAACAGGAACTACAGAGTCCAGCTTCACTAATAGAATACAAGAGATGAGCCAGGCGGTGGCAATGCACACTTTTAATCCCAGGACTCGGGAGGCAGAGCCAGGCGGATCTCTGTGAGTTCAAGGCCAGCCTGGTCTACAGAGTGAGATCTAGGATAGACACCAAAACTACACAGAGAAACTCTGTTTCTAAAAACAAACAAACAAACAAACAAAAAAGAATACAAGAGATGGAAAAAAGAATCTCTGGTGTTGAAGATATGATATAAAAAAGTGAATGTATTAGTCAAAGAATATGTTAAATTTAAGAAAACTTCCTCATAGATAACATCTAGGACTCTATGAAAAGACCAAATCTAATAATAAAGGTAATAGAAGACAGAGAAGAAACCCAAGTCAAGGCCCAGAAAATATTTCTATCAAAATCATAGAAGAAAAATTTTCTAAACTAAAGAAGGAGATGCCTAAAAAGGTACAAGAAGCATAAAAAACACCAAATACATTGGACCACAAAAGAAAGTCGTCCCCCCCACCCCCCGCCCGCACTGTGCTCAAAACACTAAAGGAACAGGACAAAGAAATAATATTAAAAGCTGCAAGGGAAAAGACAAAGTAACATATAAAAGTAGGCCTATTAGAATTACACTTGATTTCTCAATGGATACTCTAAAAGCCAGAAAGTCCTGGAACAATCTCCTGAAGATTCTAGAGACCACAGATGCCAGCTCACACTATTATACCCAGTAAGACTCTCAGTCACAATAAATGGAGAAAATAAGATATTCTGTGAGGAAACCAAATTTAAGCAATATTTATCTACAAATTCAGACCTATAGAGGGTACTAACAGGAAAACTCCAACCTAAGGAAGCTACCTATAGCCACAAAAACACAAGGAATAAATAATTCCAGACACCCAACAACAACAAAATAACAGGAATCAACAATCATTGATCATTGATATCTGTCAGTATCAATGGTCTCAACTTGCCAATAAAAAGACACAGGTTAACAGAATGGATGTTTAAACAGGACCCATCCTTTTGCTGTTACCAAGAAGCACACCTCAACATCAAAGATGGACTACCTTAGGGTAAAAGGCTGGAAAAGGATATTTTAAGCATATAGTCAAAAAAAAAAAAGAAAGAAAGAAAGAGAAAAAGAAAGGAAAACCTGATTGGTGTAGCCATTTTAATATCTAACAAAAGAGATAGGGAAGGAAACTACATACTCAAAAAAGGGGGAAAAAATCTACCAAGATGACATTTCAATTCTTAACATCAATGCCCCAAACACAAGGGCACCCAAGTTTGTAAAAGAAACACTACTACAGCTTAAATCACATATTGACACTCACACACCAATACTGGGAGACTTCAATATCCCACTCGCACCAATAAACAGGTCATCTAGACAAAAATTAAACAGAGAAATGGTATAGCTAGCAGATATTATAAACCAAATGGACCTAACAGATACAGAACATTTTACCTGAACACAAAAATGTATACTTTATTCTCTGAACTTCATAGAACTTTCTCCAAAATTAACCACACACAGAGCATGTCTCAACAGTTACAAGGAAATTGAAATAACCCCTGCTTCCTATTAGACTAGCATAGGTTAAAGCTAGATATCAACAATAATAGAAAGCTTACAAACTCATAGAAACTAAACAACTGTCTACTAAATGAAAAAAAATGGGTCAAGACAATGAAATGAAAAGCTCACTAAAACATAATGAAAATGAATACAGCACACCCAAACTTATGGGACACAATGAAAGCTGTTCTAAGAAGCAAGTTTGTAGCACTAAGTGCCTACATAAAAGGAAGAAAGAAAGAAGTAAAAGAATAAAGAAGGAAAGGAGAGGAAAGGAAGGAAGGGAGGAAAGAAGAAGGAAGGAAGGAAGAAAGGAAATCAGAGAGATCTCATACTAGCAACTTAATAGAGCACCTAGAAGTTCTAGAACAAAAAGGAGTAATCACACCAGGAGGAGTAGACTACAAGAAATAATCAAACTCAGGGCTGAAATCAATAAAATAGAAAAAAAGAGAACAATACAAAGAATTAAAGAATGAAATGAGTTGGTTTCTTGAGAAAATCAGTAACATCAGCAAACCCTTACTGAAATACTAAAAATCACAGAGAAAAGACCCAAATTAAGAAAATCAGAAATAAAAAGGGAAACATAACAACACAGACCAAGAAAATCCAGAGAATCATAAGGACATACTGTAAAAACCTGTACTCTATCAAACTGGAAAAATCTAAATGAAATGGATAATTTGCTAGATAGATATCACTTATGAAAGTTAACTCAAGATCAGGTAAATAACTTAAACAGACCTATCACCTGTAGTGAAGTATAAGCAGTTATTAGAAGTTTCTCAACCAAAGAAAGCCAAAGGCAAGATGGTTTTAGTGCAGAATTTTAGCAGCCCTTCAAAGATGAGTTAACACCAGCACTACTTACATTATTTCACAAAATAGAAACAGAAAGAACATCATCTAATTCATTCTATAAGGCTGGAGTTACCCTGATACCCAAATCACACAAAGATGCAACAAAGGAAGAAAATTACAGACCAATTTCCTTTTTGAACATAGATGCAAAAATATTCAATAAAATACTTGCAAACTTAATTGAAGAACACATCAAAAAGAGCATTCACCATGATCAAGTTGATTTCATCCCAGAGATACATGTTTCAATATGCAAAAGTCAAGAAATGTAATCCACCATATAAGCAAATTAAAAGAAAAAAAATATGATCATCTCCTTAGATGCAGAAAAGGCCTTTGACAAAATTCAACACCACTTTATGATAGAAGTACTGGAGAGATTAAGGATACAAGGGACATAACTAAATGAAAAATAGGCAGTTTACAGTATGCTTATAGCCAACATCAAATTAAATGGAGAGAAATACAAGGCATTTCTACTAATATTAAGAACAAGACAATGTTGCCCAATCTCTCCATACATGAAGTTCAATAAAGAACTTGAAGTCTTAGCTAGAGCAATAAGACAAGTGAAGGAGATCATGGAAGTACAAATTGGAAAGGAAGAAGGTGAAATGTCTTTATTTGCAGATGATATGATAGTATACATTAGTGACCCTAAAAATTAAACTTGTAAACTCCTATAGCTGACAAACACCTTCAGGAAGGTAGCTGGATACAAAATTAACCCACAAAAATCAATAGTCCTCCACTATACAAATAACAGACAGGGAAAGAAATCAGGGAAGCAATACCTTTCAAAATATCCTCAAATCATAGAAATTAACTTGGGTAGCTCTAACTAGACAATTAGATAACTTTTTTGATTAAAAATTCAAGTCTTTGAAGAAAGAATTTTAAGAAGATATCAGAAGATGGAAAGATCTCCTATGCTCATGGATCAGTAGGATTAACATAGTAAAAATGGCCATGCTACCAAAAGCATCTACAGATTCAATGAAATACCCATCAAAATTCCAACATAATTCTTTACAGAATTTGAAAGGACAATTCTCAACTTCATACGGAAACACACACACACACACACACACACACACACACACACACACACAAACAAAAACAAAACAAAACAAAACAAAACAAAAAACAGCTAAAACAATCCTGAACAATAAAAAGAATTGCTGGCGGCCCCACCATTCCCAATCTCAAGTTGTACTGCAGAGCTCTAGTAATAAAAACAGCATGGTATTGGCATAAAAACAGACATGACTATCAATGGAATCAACCCAGACATAAACCCACACACATATGAAAACCTTATCTTTTATTTAAAAAAAGCCAGAAATATACACTGAAAAAAAAAAAAGCATCTTCAACAAATGGTACTGGTCAAACTGGATGTCTGCATGTAGAAGAATCCAAAAAGATCCATATTTATCAGCCTGCACAAAACTCAACCCCAAATTGATCAATGACCTCAAAATAACACCAGATACAATGAACCTGATACAAGAGAAAGTGGGGAATAGCCTTGAATGCATTGGCACAGGAGACAACTTCCTGAACAGAGCACTGATAGCACAGGTACTAAGATCAACAATCAATAAATGGGACATCATGAAACTGAAAAGCTTCTGTCAGCCAAAGGACCCTCAATCAGACAAAGCAACAGCCTCCAGCATGGAAAAGATTTTTATGAGCTTCACATGTGATAGAGGACTAATAGGCAAAATATATAAAGAACACAAAAAACTAGACATAAAAACTCAAATAATCCAATTTAAAAATGAGGAACAAATCTAAATAGAGAATTCTCAATAGAAGAATTTCCAATGGCTGAGAAAAACTTAAGGAAATGTTCAACATCCTTAGCCATTAGGGGGATGCAAATCAAAATTACTTTGAGATTTCATGTTACACCTGTCAGAATAGCTAAGATCAATAACACAAGTGACAGCTCATGCTGGCAAGCACATTGAGCAAGGGGAAATACTCTTCCGTTGTTGGTAGTAGTACAAACTTGTTCAACCACTGTGGAAATCAGTATGGCATTTCCTCAAAAAGATGGGGATCCATTTACCTTTACATCTATGTGTACCACTTGGGCATATACTCAAAGGACATTTCATCCTACCACAGGGACACCCGCTCAACCATGTTCAATGTTGCTCTATTCATAATAGCCAGAAACTATAAACAGTCTAGATGTTCCTTTAAAGAAGAATCGATCAAGAAAATGTGGTACATTTACACAGTAGAGTATTACTCAGTTCTTAGAAAAGACGGCATTATAAAATTTGCAAGCAAGTGGATGGAGCTATAAAAAAGTATCCCGAGTGAGGTAACGAGACCCAGAAATAAAAATATGATATGTATTTGCTTATGTCTGGATATTACCCATTAAAACTACAATCTGTGGACCCAGAGAAATTAGGAATAGAGAAAGGACTAGGGAGGACACATTCATATGGAGAGGGACATAGCATAGATTTTATGTGTGTACTGGGTGAGGTGGAGAAATGGGACGATCAGGTGGGGAGAAGGAGTGGATACAGAGTTGAGGAAGGGAATGAGGGGAGAGACAGCTATGAGAAAAATACAAGACTCCATGAGCAAATTCCTCTAGACCTCCGAATTAAAATACTTATTAAAAAATAATTTCAGAGTTAAACAGAGTTCATATAAAGTGACGGAATCCAGTTTCAAGAAAACTGACAAACTGATTCAGTAAAAGTTTAGGAACATTTAGAGTTTTCACCCCAGACTGTAGATATAGTATTGACAATAGTTTTTCTCAGTCACCAGAGACCCATATTTTCTACAAACCAAGTTGGCTGCATGAAACTTGGCTCACTGGTATTTCATATTCTTCTTTCTTTTCATCTAAACTTCTCTGTCTCCTCTTTCAATTGAACTCCATTTTGTTTTTATTCATACTCCAGTTCACAATACTTCTGTTTAGACCAACGGTTTCTCAACTTGTGGGTACCAACCACTTTGGTTTTCAAAGGTCCCTTTCACAAGGGTAGCATGTCAGATATCCTGCATATCAGGTATTTACACTATGATTTCTTAACTATAGCAAAATTACAGTTACAAAGTAGCAATGAAAATAATTTTACGATGAGAGGTCATAAGGAACTATATCAATGGGTCTCAGCATTAGGAAGGTTAAGACCCACTGGCTTAAACAGAAACCCTGCCAACAGGGTTACATTGATGGGTGTGCTTTAAATACCTTGCAAGGTGCTCTGCCTCGTGCTCTCAAAGAGCAAAAGTGACAGACACCTCTCTTGGTTGTCCTACCTTATCAGTTTTATTTTTCTTTATGAAAAATGGTCTTCTTTAAAATATTATTTTTCTTTTACGGATTTTAATGATCTAAACAGCTTTGCATCATAATAGATGCAGTACAGCCTTCTTTTAAAACTTTTTGCATTTTATTTTAATAAGGATATTTACTATGCCTGTTTCTCCATGCTGACCCTCCTGATTCCCATCCCACTTTTAATTTCACAAATTCTACTTTGATGACTGATTAAGTGGAACTGGGTGCTATTTTTATATCTGTGATTCACTATTAATTTTACCATCATTACAATGCTTTTAAAGAATATATATATTTCACCGTTTGTGAATTACAGGAATTACAGGAATGCTTGTTCTTATCATGAACCAACCTTGTTCCCAGAAATGTTTCAAGTCTGGGCACATGTTTGACCACTACCATTTGATGAAAGTTGCTATTGGCATCAAACAAATGAAGGCCAGAGAGGGCGGACATACACAGCAAACCTTTACAACAAATAAAGGTTAATGCTGAAGTAAAACAAAACAAAACAAAACAAAACAAAACAAACAAAACAAAACAGAATCTTGCATTATGTTGGTGGCCTTCCCCTGCCCAATGCAGATCCTACCCAGAGTGAACACTCGTGTTGCCAGTGTGACCTGAGAGGAACCCCAAGGTGCTCACCTTTCTTGATCTAATACTGACTGTTATTTCCTTCTGTTTGTCCTAGCTTCTCCTCAGTGTGACAGGGTTTGTGGTTTCCAGTCTCATGAAGGATGTTTTACATCATAAAATAGCGTGTTTGGTAGTGCTACCTTGAAACACACTACCATGTGTGTTTCCTTTTGTACTTACATGTACTTTTAAAAAAGTTTTTCAAAACCATTGAAGAGAAAAGTGCACATGTGATGCCCCTCCCATCCAAATACTTCATTGTGAACATTTTCATTCCATTTATCTATTTTGTGGAGGGTGGGAGGTTGTGTGCACCCACTGCAGGGCAAACTTTTGGAAATCAGTTCTCTCCTTTCAACCTTTGCATGGGGAACCATCTTGGCAGCCGTAAAAGATTTCAAAGGAAGCATTTCTTTAAATGGCCACTATAAAATTACCTAAGACAGAAAGTTATTTTTGATATAATATACTAATCGCCAAATCTTATAGAGATTCCTGGGGTCAATTAAAAAAATTAAAGATCTCTCTTAGCAGCTAATAATGCTACCAGAATGAGAATGGCCACTTAGGAAATGAGAGGTACTCATTCTGTGTCATCTGATAACCTCATTTGAAATTCACGAGCCTTGTCTCAAGCAGGTCCTATAGCTACCAGCAGAGAATTCTGTGTTTTTCTAATCTATTTAATTCATTCTCTTTTAGTTCACACCTTTTGCATTTTACTTATGTCTTCACAACTTCCTTGCCTTGCCTCACTCTGAGCTGACGGGCTCTTCCTTTCCCCCACATAGAAAACAGAAGCCACCAACTGTCATACCACCTGCCACACCTATTCCCTGCTCTATTGTTCTCTTAGAAATGGGCTAATTTTCTTTCCTTTCTGTGGTGGTATTTTATTTGTGCCCTAACAAATCAAGCTTGCCTGGGGATCAGAGGAAAAATCTAGCCACTATATTAAACATAGAATTCAGGCAGTGGTAGCACACACCTTTTAATCTTAGCATTTGGGAGGCAGAGATTCATCTGGATCTCTGTGAGTTCAAGGCCACACTGGGAACAGAGCCAGGCATGGTGGCACATGCCTTTAATCCCAGCACTAGTTAACCATAGAGGTCTGGAGGTCTGGACAGACAGACAGGAAGTGATAGTGCTGGGCAGAAAGAGGAAGTAAGGTGGCAAGACATAGAAAGGTATATAGGCATGAGTATGCAGGAAGTAGCTCTCTCTTTCAGCTGAGGATTTCCTAGTGATAAGAATTAGTGGCTTGCTGCTCTGCCTCTCTAATCTCTCAGCTTTCACTCCAATATCCAGCTCTGGTTTTTTTGTTTGTTTGTTTTGTTTTTTGTTTTTTGTTTTTTATTAATAAGACCATTTAGCAATTTGTATTACACCTTTCCCCTGACTCTTCTTTTTGGCACTGGTTTCAACCGTGTCCTCAATGGCATCCTTAAGAATATGACTGCCTATGGTTAAAGCAAAGTGAATAGAGTACACTTTTATGAATCACAGGGCTTATTTCCATACAGAAATACAGCAGTGGGAGCCCATGCTCTCCTAGAAAAAAAACAAGTACAAGTCTCACAGGGAATACGGCCAAGTGGTAGATGGGGTGCGTTATCCACTAAGTTCTAATTTCATTTAGTTCTCTAAAGACATGATTTGACTGATATAGAGCCGATCTGAGACAACGGGCAATGTCCTTGGAAGTGTTCAAGCAGTCCTTTGGAGAATTGACTATCAAGACTCTGGGAACTAGTTCAAAGGCTGTCACAGTATCTCTGCCACATAGCTATAAAATCTGGACTTCATATGAGATTTAGAGTTCAATACATTAGGCAAATACCTTGTACTTGAGACCTGAGAAGGTGTATTTAGTATTCTTGTGGAAAGGGGGTTACAGCTCGTGTTCTCACAGGAATCATAGGGCAGATTATGTAAGTGTTTAGAACTCTGTGAGAGCCACAAAGTGTGAGTTTTCTTCTTTCTTCCTCTCCATCACTGAGTCTTTCTTCAGTAGATCATCTGATTTATTTATTTCACAAACCCGAATTTATGTCCCTACCGCCATCCTCAACCACTGCCCATTGCCTCAACATGTGTGTATGCCTGTGCGCGCGCACACACACACAGAGTTATCTTTACTCACCAGCTCTCTTTCTTCTCATCCTATGAACACATCCCAAGCTGAATTTCCCCCATATGGCTACCTGTTTTTTTTTTTTTTATTGTTGTTGTTTTGTTTTGTTTTGTTTTAAATTAAGGTCTTAAGTGAACTGTGTGATCAAATCCAAGCCTGGTTATCCAAGATTCCCTGCATATGACCTTCCAGAAGTATCTATCACAATTTTCCTCTCCCTCTTTGAAACAATTTCTTCCCATGGGTTTTATGTCTTTCTCTTGGTTTTCCTGTCTTATCCACTGCTTCCTGTCTCCTTTGTTGGCCCCATCTCATTGTTATTGCTTCTCAACTCTAGAGTTGTTCTGGGCACATGCCCTGACATCTTCTTATGGCTCCATGGTCTTGCTCAGGTTTAAAGGTTTGAACACCATATATACTTGACACTCGTTGGCAGCACAGCAGAGTATAAACAAGGAAGCTCTGGAGCCAGACTGCTGACTTTGGATCTAGTCTACACCACTTAACAGCTCCTTAAATATGGACAGGCTGCTCAGTTTCCTCCTCTATGAAATGAGGACATTATTATACTTACTTACTAATTTTGTAAGAATTTATATTAATCAGATTTAACTCAAAACATAAATTACTTCAAATCTAGAATACAAACAACCTAATATATTTAAATATTAAAGAGCCAAGGCTTGCTCAGAGGGTGAGAGTGCCTCCTGTAACAGCATGAGGACCTGAGTTTGAATCCTTAGCACCCGTGTAAAAAGTGAGTTGTGGCCTTGTGCCCAGTTATAACCCTATCACTGTGTATGCGTGTGTTTGGGGGTGGGGTGGGGGATGGGGAAATTGGAGAAATGCTGTGGCTTGTTGGCTGCCAGCCTAACTCCAGGTTCAGTCAGATACCCTTTCTCAAAGGATTAAGTGGAGAGTCATGGACCAGGACACTGACGGCTTCCTCTGGCCTCTTTGTTGAACCATGAATGTGTAGCACCAGCATACACACATGTGCATAAACCACACACATACCACATACAATCAGACAGACAGGCACACACATTCGACCACAGGCAAAAGGGCTGAGAAGCCACCAAGGAATGGTGAGAAATCCCAGATATCAGTAACAACAAACTTTTCTAGTATTTGGAAAGACAAATCAAGAATTGCTGCCACAGCACACAAGATGGTGTGGGACTGGCCCCACATAGATCAGCTCTGCATAATGGAGTCCAGAAACAAGCCATCCATCATAGCTATGGTCAGTTGAAGTTTGTAAAGGTATCAAGATAATTCAATGTAGCAATTTTCTAGAACCTTGAGATAGAAACATTTTGGAAATAAAAACTTAAAATAGGAAGTTCCATAAATATACCTTTAAGAAATTAAAAATTCAAGTTTTGGTCCTCTGTTTATACTTTCAAAAGAAAAGGCAAGGCACAGACCGGGAGTTTGTTCTGCCTTTCCGTGTCTAGGTAGTATTACCCAGGCTGTAGAAAGAGCTCTCACAACTCAGCAATTTGCAAGTAAGCAATATACATCAATGAAAGATATCAAATGCTGATGTACACATAGGTGAAATCATGAAAACATTTCTCTTAGTCTCAGTCGGTCCAAGAGATTTCCATCTGTGTGTCAACATTGAAACTGAGGTTATGAGAGAAAGATAAGCAAAAGGACAGAGCAGACCCATTGTCTGAGGTCTGTGGCAGCTGGGAGTCTGACTAGGATAAAGAAAACTTCAGAGGTTTGTTTAAAAAAATTCTGTATCTAGGGTTGCTGAGATGGCTCAGCAGGTAAAGGCACTTGCTGCCAAGCCTGCTGACCTGAGCTCAGTCCCCAGGGTCCACATGGTGGAAGGAGAGAACTGACGCCACCAGTGTTTTTCTGACCTCCATATGCCTGCCGTGATGTTGAAGCTACTGAATGAGAGAGTGTGTACACACACACACACACACACACACACACACACACACACACACACACACACCACACTTGTAAAAATCCTAAAAAACATTCTGTATTTTAATTGCAATAGGAGTTTCACAAACGTATGCATCTGTTAAAACTTCACTAACCGGACAGTAGTTAGATGAACATTTTATTTCTAAAGTTGACTTATTGGACTTGGTTGATTTATTAAGGGATGAATTTCCTAAATGAAGTTTATTCTAATGATTAAGAAGAACCTAGCATGTCAATGATTAATTTGTTTTTCCTAAAATGGCTGCTCTATAATTCTGCCCATCTTAATACAGGAAAAAAAATGTTTCTTCTTCTTCTTCTTCTTCTTCTTCTTCTTCTTCTTCTTCTTCTTCTTCTTCTTCTTCTTCTTCTTTTTGTTTTTGTTTTTTGAGACAGGGTTTCTCTGTGTAGCTTTGTGCCTTTCCTGGAACTCACTTGGTAGCCAAGGTTGGCCTCGAACTCACAAAGATCCGCCTGGCTCTGCCTCCCAAGTGCTGGGATTAAAGGCGTGCACCACCATTGCCCGGCAACTATATGTTCTTGAATGCTTAGTTCATGAACAATGACATCTTTGTGGCCCCAACCCTTTCTCTGAGACCTCACCTCTCCTCTATCAACATCACCTCCTAAACATATCCTGAATGTGATGGGTTCCCATCTCCACCACAACTAATGTTGTCTATGCTGCCATCTCTTAGGATGGCATCTCATAGCATTCTCTATAGTCTGTAAACCTCTGCCCATCACTTTGGTGTATAGGTTTCCACAGTCCTCAAAACTCTTGACTGCTGACTTCCTGCTTTAGAACGAAGGATAGTACTGCTCAATTTCCTACAAGACAGAATCCTCATTGGCTGCTCTGCCCTCTCTTAGTTATTTCTGACTGTCTTAGTTAGGGTTTGGATTGCTGTGAAGAGACACAATGATCACAGCAACTCTTATTAAGGAAACATTTAACTGGGGCTGGTTTACAGTTCCAGAGGTTTAATCTATTATTGTCATGGCTGGAAGCATAGCCTGTGTGCTGGAGAAGGAGCTGAGAGTCCCACATCTTATCTGCATGTAGCAGAGGGAAACTAAGTGTTACACTAGGCATAGCTACAGCATATTAAAGGTCAAAGCCTGCTTTCACAGTGACACATTTTCTCCAAGCCCATACTTGCTAATAGTATCACTCTCTAGGGCCAAGCACTCAAACACATGCATCTATGGGGGCATTCCTATTCAAACCACCACACTGACATTCTCTCCAATGATATGTCCCATTAGCTAGGGGCATGGAACCCCTTGCTGTCCCCCAGTCATACTAAGGGCTCTCCTTTGTTGAAGTCTTGCTCCTCCACAAGAGCATGCCCCCCTCATCACACCATTCAGGCTCTCCTCAAATGCTACCTTCGTGGGAGCTTTCCTTCCCTGACTGTTTCATATGAAAAGCCTTAATAATAATGATAATTTCTCTTTGCTTCATATTTATTCTCAGCCCTTAGAATATCCACATATGCCAAAATTTTAAATATATTTTTATTTTTCCTTACGTAGAGTGTAAGTGTTGGTGATTTGTTTCCTGTTATGTGTCCAAGCTCCTGAAATAATGTAGTCAATAAATAACTTTTTTACTTAAACATAGCATGCTATTTATAACTTCTGTTTATATGTGCTATATATAAGTACTACATGTACATATAAACCATATATAAATTATATTATTATAATTAGTAGAAGAACACAACTAACCTGAATGCTCAAAAATAGATGTAAAAAAAAGAGTAAATTTACACAATGGAATAGGATTGTTTTAAAACGAAAAAGAAGGACAGTCTTGCCATTTGGAACAACACAGATGAATCCAGAGACAAATTAATCAAAATAATCCAGACACAGAAAGATTTATATTTTATGATTTCACTGGCATGCTTGTGATTTGAGTCTGAAGCATTCTCCACAGACTCATGTACTAAAGAAGGTAAGGCCTAGCTGGAGAAGAATGACCCTGCCAGAATGCCTTTGAAGGTTCTTCCTGGCTGCTGGTCCCTGTCTGACCCCATCCATCATTCTGCCTCCTGTGGGCTTTGCCCTATCTCAGCCTCCCTCCCATGATGCTTTGTCTCACTATGTGCAGTGCAGAGAAGCAAGAGAGGCAAGCAAGCCTGGAATAAAAGGAGGGTCTAAAATACATCTTTGCTCCTTTAAAATTGTTGTTCTTGGGTATCTGTCTCAGCTATAAAAATCTGACTAACACTTGTGTGGACTCTCAAAAAGTTGAACTCATAGAAACAGAGAGAAACGTTGGTTATCAGAGGCTAGGGTGAGTGGGAAGTTGGGAAAACGCTGACCAAAGGACTTTATTTCTGTTAGAGAGAAGACATTCAGACATAACCATGGTGACTATTGTTCACACTTGAAAACTGCATGGCAATAGATTTTAAGTGTTCTCATCACAAAAACAGTATTTGGGTAATAGATAAGTAAAACAGCTTGACTTAAGTGCCTGTGTCAAAATATACATTGTTTTAATTTGTGGACTAAAATAGCATATATAAACAACCAATGGATATATATTGAATGGGTGAATGCACAAATGCAAAGCTTTACTAAGAAGAAATTAAAAGTAACATACACACACAGGTACATTTTGTAATTTCTTCCTGTTTGGTATGGAAATTTGATTCTTTATCATGATTCCCTGGAACAATTCTTGTGACTCAGTTGTTTTCCAAGGACTCTCCAAATGTCAGTAAGTGCATGGTATAAGAGACTGCCCCTTTCTTCTCTCACCTATAGTAGATGTAAATCAACAGCCATGCTCTCTCCCACAAAGCCCGCCCACCTTGCTTTTCTTTTCCACACAGAACTCCAGGCAGCCAGGACTAATTGAGTGGACTTAGCAGGGGACCTGAAACCTGTTCATTTTCCTGGATGTAAATGTAAACATTCTTTGGTTATTGTTTGAGGCTTAATTTCCAAAAACTGACCAACATACATGGACTCATGGGGTAAGACAGACATCTCATGCCCTTTAAAGCTTGTCCAGATTTGTTAGGAAGGGGCAAAGAAGGCACACTGTGCCAACTAATGCCAGCGACATATTTTATTAAAACCACAGGGGGGCGGTTTAAAAATGAAACCCTCCGTTCTCCCTCACATGTGTTTTATAAACCCCCAACTTAATTGGGCCATATTCCTTCTTAGAATCCTGAAGTCTAATCAATCACAGACCTCAGAGGCACAAAGCACACTACAAATTGTTTGCTTCTTTCTTAGTAATGAGAGTCTTTTGTGAACCTGGCTCTGCTCCTCTTCTAAAGCAAGGCTGACAGTGCCAGACAGGGACACGTTCCTTCCAATCTCTTGCTGAATTGATAACTAGAATCCATAGTTCTAATGAGGTCTTTGGGCAAATGTAAGATGTTTATTATTGCCACTTGGGCAGGGAAAGTGTAACTGTAGTGGAAAATAAATCTGAGAAATCTTAGATGACCAGTGCGAATCCTGCCATGTGTCTGGACTCAAGAATTTCCTGGTGATACGCTTCTTTGATGATGAGGGAATTAACCAACCCAAATTCTCTTTCTGATTTCTGGTTCCAGTGCTAGACACAGGGATGGTTTCTAGTTTAACTTCTCTGCCAAGAACTGACCTTCAAAACTTGAATCTTGCCATCAAATAAGGAGAAAGTTGAGCTTCTTGGGAAGGACTTTTCCTTATTCAGACTTAATGTATCTGCAGTCTGGGACTTAAAGGTAACTGGCATATTTGATATGTGCATTAATTGAGGTAGTACCTTCAAGTGGAGTTTGTAGGTATCTGAGTATGAAGAAATGTCTCCTACTATAGCTGTAATTATATTCCATATCACCTCAAGTTGACTCTGGCACATGGGAGAAAGTTAATGGGCTATCCATTAACATTTTAATTAGTCTTTTGGTGGTTGCTGACCCCTGATGGAATAATTTGTTAGATGAAACAAGGGTGCATCTGTTCATTGTCCACTGTGTTTGCCCTGGTCTTTTTGAAGGATTCTCAACGGTTTCACAGTTAAACTTTCTGATTCGTTTAATCTTCTACTGAAGCCTTGAAGAATTGACAGACTGTTTCAGCATCCAGCAGGAAACAATGCTCAATTGACAAATGTTGTCTCAGAACATTAAATTGACACTTGTTTGGACTCTTAAACTTAAAAAAAAAATCTTAAAAGTTTATATTCCCACACATCTGAGTTTTAGTTTTACTTAAATTCGTATAGATAGTGTAATCTATTACAATTTCATTATAGTGAAGTTTGTTACATAATTCTGTCATTGTTCCGAGTGGACAAAAAGGTTTTGAAGAATATAATTTGTAAGTGAGGAAAAACAACACAATAGATTTTAACCTTAAAGATGGTTAGAAGGGTGAGCACAGTGGCTCCGTGGAAAGGTGCTCCAAGCACCAAGCTTCAAGACCCCAGTGATCCTTGAGGACCCACATGGTAGGAGGAAGGGGTGGGTCAACCCCTGTAGCTGCTGTCCTCTAACCTCCACGTGCATGTCAAGACACATGCACGTCCCTTCAATAAATAAAAATAGAATTTAAAGGCAGTGGCTTGAATGTCCATTCTAACATCACTAATGTATTAAGGGCTTCAGTGTATTTTCTTGTGATATTTATAATGGTATGCTAATACATAATACAGAGTTAACATTGTCTTAAATCATTTCACTTTAGCCTGGAATTTTGAATCTGCATTCTTGAGACAGTCAGAATTCACTTATAATAATTACTCCTTTAGCTTTCAAAAATAGGACTCTGAGAAATCATTTCATGCGCCGGTGGTTGGTCTCTTTGTCTCTGAAAGTGGCTAGCCTTCTTTTGAGGATGAAATCGTATGCCGCCTGTCTAGTGCTACAGATGGCACTCACTGTCTTTGTTCCCTGATGCTCAGCCTGCCCTCACGGTCCTTGCCACCCCACATCTTTTCATGGCTGTTTCCTTCCATCATCCAGTTCTCATCTCACCATGGAGGTGCCCACCCTTCTAAAGAGATCAGCAACCCTCATCAATCAGTATCCTACATTAGCACATTTTCCAGTCTTCGTAGCTTTTATTCCTAGACACAGCTACCTGTTTTACCTTTTCACTGTGGGTGCTTTTCCTGCTTTATACTTTTGGAATGGAAGATTCCAGAGGCTGACCTTGGATGTATCAAATGCATGGATGGTGGACCTCTCTTTTTTTATCTGCATTCACAGACATCTCATGAGGAGGGAAAAATAATCTCTCCAGGTAGGCATTTGCTGGCACAAACATAGTGATAGAAATCATTAATAGTAACAGATAAATTCTAACGAGTCAGAGAGGTGCATCTCCTTTGTATACTATTAAAAAATAAGATATATATATATCACTCTAAGATAAAAATTTTCATGTAGTCACTCATCAACCTCTTTAAGTACTCACTATATGCTAAGGATTGGGCTACCAGTTGAAGTTAAGATGTAAAAAATAGAGCTCATCTGTTTTAAAACCTGCCTGATTGCATCAGCACAGAAAGCCATTTATACATTTACTCTGCTGCTGTCAAGCCAGCTATAACCTTAATGGCTATTAAAAGGCTGCATAAGTTCAGGATTCTGTGGAGGTAAGCCTAAGGCAGAGAACATGATGGTGGTGATATTAGAGTTCAGCCATAAAGATCGAATGGAGGCTTTCAGACTGGAGAAAGAATGGCTTGCAAGGAAGGCAAGTCATGAGAAGCCCAGAAGTCCTGGTACTCTGTGTTGTGAGAGGATAGGGGGTGGGCAGAATCACCAAGATCCTTCAAGGCTAAACAAGAATGGGAGAAGTCAAAGCTGGCAAGATAAACTTAACCATAAAGACCCGTAAATGTCTAGTCCCGGTCTTAGGGCTTTGGCTGTAGGTAGCTGGGAGTATAAAGAGGTCCTCTTTGTAGTGTAGAAAGGCCATTTTCATGACTGTGTGGGAGAAAGAAGAGACACAAGAAGCCTTGAGAGAGGAGCACAGCAATCCAGCAAGAAACCATGAAGCTCTAAGGATACTTCTCTAGTTTTTACAAAGGAGGAGATATGTTTGGAGGAAATTAAGTAGGGGTAGAATTGCCTACTCAAAAGGTGATTCTGGAAATGACTAAGAACATTTATTGTTAGGATTTGAAGGAGAGGACCAAGACTTCAGTTTGGGTGACTATGAGCTTGTAAAACATCCAGACTGATGAATCCTTTGTGTGTGTGTGTATTTGTGTGGGGGTGTCTGTCTGTCTCTGTGTGTGTTTGTGTATCTCTGTGTGTGTTTACACTCACACGTGTATGAGTAGGTGTTCAAGTGGAGGTCAAAGGGAAACTTGCAGGCATTGGTTCTCCCCTTCCACCATGTGAGTCCCAGGGATTGAATTCAGGTGGTCAAGCTTGCCAGCAATCCGCTTTACCTGCTGAGCTATCTCGCTGGCCCAGGCTGGTAAATCTTCCGGTGCTTTAATCTTTGAAACAACACTGTTAAAATTACAACTACTATCCAACGGTTGTGTAGTGGGTCTATTATAAATCTTTGTTGTTTGCAGCTATGCACAAAAATGAGATAAGAAATATCAACAATGGGCCCTGGAAATTGGTGCTTCCCTAAATTTATTTACTGAAAATCCCACCTAGATACCAAGATAACTAGATTAGGTTATCTAATCTTAAGAGGTTCATTCTTCATAAAAATGTGACTCAGACTTGAACTGTTAGGGCCAATGTTAACAAAGTAATTTGATACTCAAATAATAATCACTTATTAATTGCTGATTGTGGCCAGGCATTGAGATGAGGTCTTTCCAATGGATTAACTATTTAGCCCTCACTTTATGAAATAGGTACTGTTGTTATAGGTCTGTTGCCCAAATCACCCAGTCACTCATGGATGAAGATCAGACGTAAGCCCTACCACCTGGCTCCAGAATTTATTCCTTACTTTTTATATTCTCTCTCTCTCCCTCTTTTTTCCCTCCCTCCCTCCATTCTCTTCCCTACCTATCCCCGGGGGTTTGAACCCAGGGCCTTGCAAATACTACTTAACTAAGCTCCAGACTCAATGCCAAGATGCTGACACCCATTATTATTTTATACAAAATTTGATACTCTTGAAATTTTCAAGGAGTCTTCTTTTTCATACAAAGCTTAACTAGTTCTCCAGAATTCAATTGTTATATTCTCTGCTGTCAAGTTTAGAACAAACAACCCAGAATGTTGGTATGGTAGCATACTCCTGTAATCACTGTGCTTGGGAGGCTGAGTAAGAAGGAACACAAGTTCAAGGCCAGCTGGGGCCCTATAGTGAGATTCTGGGGGTGTAGGGTGTAACAGGAAGAGAAAAGAAGAAAAGCAAATTACAGGCCCATTAAAGTTTGTCTTTGACCGTCATGGAGGCACAGTTGGCCTAGGAGATATATCACATGACCTCTCCATGGCATATGGTAGCTATGGTGGGTTCCACACTGAGTAACATTTTTACTTTGTGGAAGATATGTGTCACTGATACTCTGCTCCATTTCTCAAAAAGCTGAATTGTTCATTATCTTTTCCTGAGGTCTTGTCTGAGATCTGAGCTTCCTCCTACAAGACAACCTCAAATATTTGGAGACAGCTATCATGGTCAGTAGACCTATTTTCTGCCAGCTGAAAAATCCCACTTTTCCAGCTGCTTCTCATATTTCATGGTTTTGAGTTGCTTAACGGTCTCTCCTGTGCTTTCAAAGATATCTGTTGCAGCTCCCCTCAATTTCCCACAACAATAACTTTACCACAAATATAACCATTTTATCCATCATTATATATAACAATTATATAACACATTATAACATTCTCTGTACTTATAGACTAGATACATATCAATGTGTACTTTTGTAAGAAATATATCCCTTTGACACATATTCCTTATTCTATGTCATGCCTGAATTCCTAAATTGATTAACCAAAACTACTGTCAGGGTAATACCAACAAAATAGTCACATATTTACAAATGAAACTGAACTACTTACGGTCAAAAGTTGGTGTACTATGAGTGCCCCCAAACTCAGGCACTATAAATGTATGACAGCGTTTCCCAGCAGTAAGTCACAAATCCATCCCAGTATACCTCTGACCTCTTTTGTCTATAGACAAAAGTTACTGTTGAACAAGGGGATCCCACTCCCCAACCTCAAGAGATGACAATCAACAGCCAGCATTCATTATGGTGAGGGGGCTCCACCACTGTTCCAAGGCAGAAACCCACAGCTTTTGTACCACAGCCACATTCCACATAGCCCCGACTCTGGTCTTCTGAGTCCTAGCTCCAAGAATGCTGCTGTGTTCTCATATCAGTGAGTTCTGAAGTTGTAAATTCCATGCCCGGCATTTTCACTCCCACGAAGAAAGGGCTGTCATGTCTTTGGAGGAGATGTTTTTACTTTGTAGGGACTCCCTGTCCCTGCCTGTCCTCCAGGCTATCTTGATGTTAAGGTCATTTATATATTTCCTTGAAGACCAATGTGTTCCTTTCTTTGCCTTAGCTCCAGTCTGTTCTGGCTGGTTGCTGAGAGAGGGCACAGATATTTCACGTTCAGGATCCTGCCTTCTCTGTCAGCACTCCCAAACAAATTTCTCTCAAAAGTTTTTCAGTATAATGTACTTGACAACACCTTATTATATGTACTTCACCTTATACTTTTTGAAGATTTTTAAACAAATATCACCCATAAATTCAAAATGCAGCTAAGAGGCAGATATAGAGCACTAAAGTCTGTGTTTGACTTCTCCCATGATCTGTAACGTTCTGTGAAACAGACATTGTGCTCTGGGCTAAAAAATTAGTGTTCCTTTAAAGTAATGTCATTATGATATGGGTTTTTTGAGAAATTACTAGTTTATGATGGAGACATCATGAAAATTATTAGTGTCTGCTATAGTCTGAATGTTTATTTCTGATATTAAATTCGTCATACAGAATGCTAGCCTCCAAGCTTACCAGGGACCTTTGAGAAGGGATTGAGCTTAGGCACTCATTGAATTAGTGACCTTTCAAAAGAGGTTCCAGAGAACTGGTCTAGGACCTAAAAGGTGTTCTTTACTAAATTGCCAGATGACCAATTGACTTTGAAACTTCTAAAAATATAGAAAAAAACTTCTTTTCTTCACAAATTATCCAACTTAAAGTATGGTTGATTTTCCTCATTTATGGGATCTATATTCCTGGATTAAACTAACTGGAGATTGAAAACTATTTGAAAGAACAAGGACTGTGTTGTGAACACATATAGATTCTTTTCCTTGCTATCACTCTCTAAATGATTTTAAAACAATTATTTACATAACATTTATATCCAATTATGCATTAAAAGTCATAAAGATGACTTAAAATACACAGGAAGATATTAAGATACTAATATTTTAAGATGACTTAAAATACACAGAAGAGAATGTAGCTGGACATAAGTGAGTTCTACACTATTTTTTATGAGAGACTGAATCATCCATAGAGCTTGGTATCCATAGACTGGGGTCCTCAGGGCTGGAACTTGGCCCCCATGGATTCTGAGAAATGTTTGTGTTCTGTTATAGCAGCCCAAATGGATGGACTTTATAAGAAAAGATCCAAGAGAGCTTCTGAGTTATTTTTCTTGTTTCTATGACAAAATACGTGACTGTGTTAGTCACTTGTCCTAATGCTGGAACAAAATGGCTGACAAATGCAACTTAGGAAAGGAAAAGTTCACAGTTCATAATGGCAAGGAAGGTGTGGTGGCAGAAGCTTGGGGTGGTTGGTCACATCGAATGCTTAAGCTCAGCTAACTTTCTCCTTATTCAGTCCAGACCCTGTGAAATGCTTTTTCCCACATTTATGGTATCTCCCTCCTCACTTAATCTAATCTAGGCAATCCCTCACAGCCATGCCCAGACAATAAACTAATGTAGATACTTCCCTAACTATTAGCTTCCTAAGTGATTTTTAGATCCAATCAAGTTAATAATTAGAGTAAACTATTAGATCCACAAAAGTAACTTCAGGAAAAAAGGCTTTATTTTGTTCTGAGTTTGAAGTATAGTCCATCAGGGTGGAGAGGTCACTGTGACAGGGTCATGAGAAAGCTGGTCACATTGCATCAACAGTCAGGAAGCATAGAGAGATGAATGCTCAAACTCAGCCCACTTTCTCCTCCTGCCCATGGGGAGATGCTGCTCATATTTAGGTATTCCCACCCCAGTTAACCTAATATAGAAATTCTCCTACATACATGCCCAGAGATTTGTCTCCTGAGTCTAGATCCTGATAAGCTGATAATCAATATTGACCACCAATTTCTTTCTTTCTCCTGACTTTCATGTGAACATATAAAGAGAATATGGCAGTCAACAATCGAGCAACACTGGCATCTTGGCTTAGATCTTATTCAGCTTTCAGAACCAAAAGGAAGAAATGTAACTGGTTTAAACCTGCCATCTTCAGCACGGCACTAGAGTAGTCCATGTGACTGAGACACCTTGGGAGGCGTACTTGAAGAGGGATATATCCACAAACACCTTTTAAAGCTAATATAAAGACTTCCTTCTTCTGTCTGTGCCCCCTTCCTTTTTCTACCTTTCTCTCCTTTTTATTCTCTCTCTTACTCTCTTTCTTTCATATTCCATAAAGCCACTGTTTTACTTTAAAGTTCTCTCCAGCTTCTTTTGAAAGCATCAATTTTCTTCCATCTCTTTATTAACAGATCTTTCATCTTCCTTTCACATTCTTCAAAAGCTACTAAATTCAGAACATGGCTTAGAGAATCTCATACTGTACAGGCCATGGGAGTTAGTTTTGGTGTCTCACCATTTATGTGACTACAGATTTAAATTTGTGACTTTGAATTTACTATGCCAGTCTCTGCCTGCAGGATGGAGAAAGACCTCTCATCTTCTATAGAATATAGTACTGGGGGAAGAGGAAGTAAGCTGGGGAAGTGCCCTCCTGAGTTTTGTAAAATTCTCAGTGCGAGATCACTGTCTTCTTGGCATGCAGTATCATGGGCCCAGTCTTGTACAGGCCATGCGCAGGCAACCACAGTTCTAGTAAGTCAGTGAGTGCAATGAAGGTGCCAAGAAGATACCTTGCTGCACACCTTCCCGTTCTCTGGCTTTTATATTCTTTTTGTCTTTTCTTCTATGCCCGTGGTCCAGCCTCAGCTTGGGTTCAGGTCCTGAGATGGAGAGGGTCATTAGTGCAAGGAAAAAGTCTGACCATCAGGTGGATTGCACTCAAGTGACCCTAAATAGCTCCAACCATCTTTATTTATATTTTAACTGAGTGTTTTCTACCAGACTTACATGAACAGTTTTATTGTTGGCTTCTATTTTTACTTTTAAGAAATGCACCATATTTTAAGAAATACATCATAGTCATCATTAAAGCCCCCATTGTTCCCCTTTATGCTTTCCCAAGTACACCTTCCCAGCCCCTGCATAACCTTATTCTAGACACAAAGTTCAGCATTTTTTTGGGTTTAACTAAATATTGAGCCAGACACATCGTGCTCTCACAGCACTTACGTCAGCTGACAGCTACTTGTGGTTACAAAGTTAAAAAGTTATAGACATGGGCACAATGCTTTAAGGACAACAATATTTAAACCCAAACAATTCTTTCATCTCTGTAAGATATGATTCTATACAGTTTCTTCTACAAGAGGGTCCTATGTCTCAATCTCTCTGAATGCTCAATCATACCACAAGGGCATTTGCTCAGCTATGTTCATATCAGCATTGTTTGTAATAGCCAGAACCTGGAAACAACCTAGATGCCCTTCAACTGAAGAATGGATAAAGAAAATATGGTACATATACACAATGGAGTACTACTCAGCAGAGAAAAACAATGACATCATGAGGTTTGCAGGCAAATGGATGGATCTAGAAAAAATCATCCTGAGTGAGGTAACCCAGACTCAGAAGGACAAACATGGTATGTACTCACTCATAGGAGGATACTAGATGTAAAACAAAGATGACTAGACTGCTACACAACTCCAGGTAGGCTACCTAGAAAATGGGACCCTAGGAAAGACACAGGGATCACCCAATGACAGAGAAATGGATGAGATCTACATGAACAACCCGGACGACAGTGGGAGTAATGAAGGACAGGTTTGAGAGAAAGAAAGCGTAGGGGAGGAGGAGATCCCAGCTGGATCAAGAACAGAAAGAGAGAACAAGGAATAACAGACCATGATAAATGAAGACCACATGAGAACAGGAATAGGCAGAGTGATGGAGAGG